>NC_136068.1:84836066-85306066 GCF_964261635.1 Lissotriton helveticus
TATGTGATAGCAGAAGAACAAGAAATAAGAGCAGATATGACGCGACTTCTCTTCGTTATAGTCATAGAATTAAATAATTTCCTTCTCTAATACATGAGTATACTGTAGGCAGGTATATACTCAATGCTTAATTTGTGCCAGTGTTTTCCAGCTATACAAATCCAATTAGAAATGTTAGATACATTAGTGCCCACCTTGATGGCGATCATTTTATTAAAGACCAAAGGATGAAGCCCTGAGAAATTTCAAAGTAGGTCATGCACAGGAATTTGCAGCAGCCACATAATTCACTGAAGTATCTTTCTCACCTGCTGCTTGCGCCTCAGTCTTTTACGTAACCACATAATCTAACTGAGTTGTCTCAGTAGGATGTTAGCAGTTTCTCTGCATGTTCCAAGCAGGATTGTGCAAAATGTGCATTAATATTGCTATAGAATGCAGGGCCGGATTGGCCTTGAATTCTGCCAGGCGTTTCCTGGTGAGTTGGGGCCACTGGAGGCTGGTTTTGGAAGCCCATGGCTGCTGCTGGTGCCAGGGCCGGACTGGCAAATGAAAGCAGCCCTGGCAAATATGTCAGACCAGCCTCCGTACGGTGCGTAGTGAGCGAGCACAGTGAGCAAGCCATACCACTGCTAGGAGGATGGGGGGGAGGTTGACTCCAGAAAAGTTTGGAAAAAGAAAGACCAAAACGACACACAGACCATCGAGGCCAGAAACTGTGGAAATGTCACACACAAGCACCCAGGCCAGAAAGCATTGAAATGTCACACATAAGCACCCATGCCAGAAGCCAGAAAGCATAGTAATGCCGTACATATGTACCCACGGCAGAAAGCATGCTAATGCTACACATAAGCACCCATGCCAGAAAGCATGGAAATGTCACACAAAAGCACCCAGGCCAGAAAGCATGGAAATGTCACACAAAAGCACCCAGGCCAGTGTCCCTGGAACACTTTTCAGAGTGTGGGTACTGCCATCAATTTTACATCATTAAAGTCATGGGATTGTTAAAAATTCAAGAATCACACAAAGAACAAGGGTAGGAAGTGAGCCTCGCCTATTCAATTGGAAGTGGTGAGGGTGTTCAGAGTGGAAAAGGTTGAAATGTCATCTCTGCACATGACATCCCTTCAGAACAGATCAGATACTCTGACAGATTGAGAAGCCTACATTCACCTCTGTGCAGGTGTTATGGAAGTTGAAGACCCTTCTTTAGCAGATCTGAGCAACCCAAACACTCATTCAACACCATTAAAGAGAGATCACAGGATATATCAAATGACTTAGGAAGCTCAGCTGTATCACTCCCATATCCCAACATCTCCATTGGTACACGTTGGCCACCCTCATCACCTTCAAAATCGGTTCCATCTATAGATGGACTCAGTAGTGGCTGGCAAGGAACAGGGGTGGCAGGGGGATATATAAAAAATATAAAACACCTCCGTCCTCACAGCCGCTGTCCGCCGTCTCTCCTCTGTGGCTTTGACCTGGAACCAGGAAGCAGCAGTAAGCACCAGGGCTCCCAGGCTCCCCTAAGCCAATCACAATGCTGCAATGCAGCGATGTGATTGGTCTGAGCTCCGTGATTCTGTGCTCAGACCTGAACAGGGAGCCAGGGCACGTTCCCCACGAGGCTGTGTAATGCAGCCAGATGGGGAACATGCTAAGTGCGCATGACTGTTTGGCCGGTCCCAGATGACCGGCCAAGCAGTCAGTCGCACTTAGTGTGCACAAACTACTCCTCGCCCTGTGCCACCAGCCCCACCCCACCCTAACCAGCCCTGATCCCACAAAAAATAAAATGATATTAACTATATTATTGTAATTTTCTTTTCCTGCTCTGAGAGTAGTGGGTCGACCCTCCTCTGCATAAGCAGAGGAGCCGCCTCTGGATGGGCTGGAGATTTACATCCAGCGTGCCACTCTACCTCACAGAAATAAATAAAACTTCATATAGGAGGCACAGCACATGTAGTCGTAGCTGTGTCAGACTATGGACCAGAAACTGCCAGAAAGAGAACCAGGA
Organism: Lissotriton helveticus; assembly: GCF_964261635.1. Lineage (NCBI taxonomy): Eukaryota > Metazoa > Chordata > Amphibia > Caudata > Salamandridae > Lissotriton > Lissotriton helveticus. The sequence goes on from NC_136068.1 coordinate 84,838,099, forward strand.
GGCAGGCCTTCCGCACCATGCATTAATAGCGGTACGACGCGGGCTATTACCACGTGTACTGTTACAACGCGTGTTTTACAACGCAAGTCATTACCACGACTTGCGCTGTAGGGTGCGGACTTAGGAATAGTTTAATTTACTATTCCAACACCAGTCCCCGTGGATAGTAGGGAAGGTGTTGGAATAGTAAATTAACTATTCCTTGTCCTTGAGCGCCCTCCAGCGCAAGTCGTGGTTACGACTTGCGTTGTAAGAGACGCGTTGTAATGGTAGCGCGGGGTAACATCCGCGTCGTAAAGGATGTTCCCCATTAATAGCACACTTTCGAAGAGCTGACAAGCATCATAACTATGGCTCTTTGATTGTGCCTGAACCTGATACAACTTCCTGGTATTACAATGGTAATTTTACCCCCTACTATTTTTAACCCTTTGTTTTTTTATTGCTGGATTTGCTGGAAAGCCATTCACACATACAGCTCAAGGATTGTTTCATTTCAGCACCTGCTAAGTGTTGGTTTGTCATAGAGCAAACTTACTGGGTTTCCTATCAGACCTGAGACTGGCAGATCACAAAAGATACTAAGGAACATTGATACTAAGGAACATTGATACTAAGGAACATTGAAACTAAGGAACATTGATACTAAGGAACATTGATACTAAGGAACATTGGGGCATATGTAGGTAATCTCCATTTTGCGATTCTGAAATAGCGATTTTTAAGGAATCGCTATTTGAGAATCGCAAAATGGAATGTAGGTAATAATTAGCAATTTTTTTGCGATTACCTAATATTCCTTAATTGCGATTCGCAAATTGCGAATCGCAATTAAGGAATGAGTGTCCCATTCATTCCTATGGGCCAAGCGGCCCATAGGAATGAAAGGGGACACATTCTCAAATTGCGATTTTCTATGAGAAAATCGCAATTTGAGAATCGCAATTCCAAGGGTGCCAGGGTGTCCAAAGGACACCTGTTGCACCCCTGGAATGTGCCTGTAAGTACATGTTGGTTAAAGCAGGGGATGGCTACAAGGGATTTAGTTAGTAAATCAATTGAGATGAATGTAATGGTTATTCATAGGTTCTTTTACTAGATTGAACCAAATGCATCCATAGGATTACTCTGATATTAATCACCAGTTTTTACAAGAACTAAACAATACAATAACGAGAAGAAGCACACAGCAAAGGAAGGTTATGTTTGAAAATATTTGTATTGAAGTAAATCACAAAGAAAATTTCATGGGGACAGAAAACAGAACAAAACTTTCAAGTAAAAGTTATGAAAAGCAGTGTATCTATATCAACTGGTCATTTCATAACAGTACATCAACTTCATTAATACACAAGAAAACCAGAATCATACATGCATCATGGTGTCCTTCAGTACAAACAATGCTGGGAAGCTGATGTCTTTGGTCGACGTTTCGGTCTTGTATGTTGTCATCTATAAGACCATCATCAGGACTTAATTTTTCATCAAAATACCCCCTTAGATACGTAAAAAGGTATCAGGATGATTTTCAGAAATGGTTTCTGGTTCCGAATTGATAGTGGTTGCCCAACGGATCTGTTGAAGCTCTTCACGTTGTGATTTTTCAACTGGAGACTGCGAGGAATTCCCGAGACAGTGATCCCTGATTTTCGATCGACCGGCTATTTCGTACCTAATATCACAATCCTTTCTGATTATTCTGGATAACGGTCCACCAACATCCAGATATAAAGCTCTGAATAAAAAGAAGAGCTTCAACTGATCCGTTGGGCAACCACTATCAATTCGGAACCAGAAACCATTTCTGAAAATCATCCTGATACCTTTTTACGTATCTAAGGGGGTATTTTGATGAAAAATTAAGTCCTGATGATGGTCTTATAGATGACAACGTACAAGACCGAAACGTCGACCAAAGACATCAGCTTCCCAGCATTGTTTGTACTGAAGGACACCATGATGCATTTATGATTCTGGTTTTCTTGTGTATTAATGAAGTTGATGTACTGTTATGAAATGACCAGTTGATATAGATACACTGCTTTTCATAACTTTTACTTGAAAGTTTTGTTCTGTTTTCTGTCCCCATGAAATTTTCTTTGTGATTTACTTCAATACAAATATTTTCAAACATAACCTTCCTTTGCTGTGTGCTTCTTCTCGTTATTGTATTGTTTAGCTCTTGTAAAAACTGGTGATTAATATCAGAGTAATCCTATGGATGCATTTGGTTCAATCTAGTAAAAGAACCTATGAATAACCATTACATTCATCTCAATTGATTTACTAACTAAATCCCTTGTAGCCATCCCCTGCTTTAACCAATTATTGCCCAAGCCTACAAGGGTATATTGGGTTTCCCACGTCTTCTGATATTGTAAGTACATGTGGCGCACAGACATACCCTAAGGGCATGTCTGTGCGCCACATGGCACTTTGAATTTTTAAAAAAAAAGCATTTTTAAAGGAAATCGCAAAATACCATCTACTTGGAGTAGGTGGTATTTTGCGATTCCTTAAGCCTGAATCGCATTTTTTATTGACTCCTACATAGCATTTAAGGAATCTCAAAATTGCGATTCCTTAAATGCTTGAGCAAAATAGGGAATCGCAATGTTTGCGATTCCTTATTTTGCTAATATGCACCTACATATCAAAACGCCGTTTGTGATTCGCAAACGCCAAAATGCGCCGAATTTCAGCGTTTGCGAATCGCAAGCGGCTACCTACATTGATACTAAGGAACATTGGGGCATATTATCAAGCAAGGCATTAAAATTATCGCCGCTTTAGCGGCAGAAAACTGCCACTAAAGCGGCGATAATGGGCTTGATAATATGCCGTAGATAATTACCATTGAAGCCCATGTTCACACCAGAACATGAGCTTCTATGGGAATTAACAAGGGCGTATTATCAAGCCCATTATCGCTGCTTTAGTGGCAGTTTTCTGCCGCCAAAGCGGCGATAATTTTAACGCCGTTTCTTGATAATATGCCCCTTTGTTCTGTTTCAGGACATGTAAAGAGACTTGTTCGAAGCAACCAACGATAAATACGTACCACTCACCCCCAGACACAGAACAGGGGAAAATCACATGCAATGTGTATTCCACCAATTTGTTCGAACGCCACTCATTACCAAAAACGGGACAGGGGATCCATTTACAATTACATGTATCTGGCTGCCGCTGCCCTAAACCCTCTGGCATGAAAGGTGATATCCGTACTAAACAGGCATGTATTTGTACTTAAACTACAAGAACACGCCGTCCACATGTACTCTAGCTACCCGCTTGCACGTGTGCGTGCGTGCCTATTCAATTTAAAGCACGCTCAGTGACAGGCTCCGCGGCCCGATGGAGCTGAATTTTACATTTTAATACATTTTCGCAATGATGCAACGTACATTTTTCACATGATTTTAAAATACTTTTGAAAACAGTAAGTTACACTTAGTTAAAACTATGGAGGCCTAAGCAGACTAAAAATGCTGCTTGTTTGGCCTGTGTCAGTTTCTGACTGACTAGAGGGCGCGCTGCGCACTATGCTGCAGCGCGTCGGGCGATCTTGGGGAGGGGACGTAGATCATTGGTCCGACTCGCACCCTAAATTCTCACTGTCATTGGCGCTCCCGGATAGTTTCTGCCGCTGCGTGCACTGCCTCCATAAGGTGGATGGCAGCACCTAAAGTGTATTACATATGTCCAAACGTAATACTAAATCCAACAGTGACCCTGCGACCGCCAGTGGTGCTTTTCCACCGCACGGAGTGCAGAGACTGTCACAGTGGCCTTCTGATTTTGTTACTGGGGAACAATTTTGCTAAGGTTTTTTACTGCTCTTATCTTCAACGAGATTTTTCTTATTTTCCTTTCGTTTCCCATTCCTTTTTTTCGGTTATTGTTTATATTACTTAGATGACCACACCTGGGGTTTTACTATTAAAGTAACACTTTTCAAAAATACCAAATGTTCCAGCAGAGTCGTTTCTAGCCGTACGTCAGTAAAACCCCACGTGTGGTCATCTAAGTAATATAAACAATAACCGGAAAAAAAGGAATGGGAAATGAAAGGAAAATAAGAAAAATCTCGTTGAAGATAAGAGCAGTAAATCACCTGGAAAAGTGAAGCCGTACTAAGAATAAGGTCGAGGAAATATTGCGGCATTAAACATTGGTGCATTAGATACCCCATATCCACCCGACAAGAAGAAAGTGATTCTGTTGAGGTCCTGAAGAAGGTAATACAAAACCCACCGAAACGCTTGTCGACCTGGCGTGGACTCCCACATAATATTCTGTGGTCTTCACTTAGACAGAGTCATTCTCTGCTAAACCTCATGCACAGAAAAGAGTGTTTGGATGAGGAATGAATGAGTTGCACATGTATGTATGAGTAAGTGGTATGAGTGATGGTATCAGGGTGGTTTTAACTCTATTTATTCTTTGTGTATAAAAATTTGAAATGTACCAAGATATTGAAAGATTAACTAAGAAAAATATAATGAATTTATAAGAAAGAAATTTTATAAAAAAGTAAGAATATAAAAAAGTTTTTTGATATATATCCCAAAAAAAAGAAATAAAGTTTGGAAAAATAAACCAATAAAAAGTGTTACTGGCATATCTTGAAGGGCATAATACATTGATCTGAACTATGTCATAATGTATAAAGTATGTGGGCCATGAGGGAAACTTCTTTTTGCTGAAGGAGGTAAGTAAACATTTAAATAAACAAAACAAATTTCGCTGCGCGCACTAGTTTAAGCATCTTTGCCAGGGCTGATATTGATACACCTGCTTAAATGCAGGACTGAGGTAATGTGCTCCTTTCACGTGTCCCTCCTCTTCCTATGGTCAGCCTTAAAGTCTTGATGTTCTTGAAACAAGGTGGGTCCCTAGAAGCTGCAAACTGGTGAGGAGTCCAACTGCTTACAGGAGCCTTGGGACTCAACGGGCTGAGAAGGTCAAGGCTGACGGCATGAAGCCACATAGGCAGCGAGAGCCGGGAAAGGGGTTGTGCAGGCAAATGTTATGTTATGTTAATTTGCATTTGTAAAGCGCCTATCACCCAGAGGTCTCTAAGCGCTGTACAAATACCGCTGAGGAACCCGTCCTGGCTTGTTCCTGTGGGGTGCCCACTCCTGGGTACCCCGAGGTGCAGCCAGGCATCCTAGCGTTGTTTGGGCCGGTGTGGAGATTAAGCAAGCTATTGCCCAGAGTTGCAGACTGGGACCCATGATTAGAGTAGGCACCGAGGCGAGAATTATCGGGTCCGAGGACATTGAGCCCAAGACCCTGCCGTGACGGGAATTGAACCCTGGTCCCGGGCCAGACCTCTGCATCAGGGTCTGCCACTCTAACCAGTGAGCCACACTTCTCCACAATGCAGGCTTTCTAGATGGGTATAGCCAAGAGATCGGAGGGTCTTCAGCGTCTCAAAGGCTCGCAGAGGCTCTTTGGCAGTCAGGATCAGAGGGCTATCTACGGAGCTCTTAGGGCTGGTTAGTGGGCTCCAGAATTAGGGGAGCAGGGACTGACAAAGGGTCTCTCAGTATTACTGTAGATTCAGTTGTGTAACGAAACTTGAGGGGGCCCCGCTGCAAAGTACATGTAAGGGCCCCCCTCCGGACTCACTCAGGAGCTCTCAGACAAGGGTACTGTGCTGAGGGGGCCCCCTGGAGTTAGCCCCCCACACACTGCGGGGGTTGTGGGGACCTTTGTTATGCCACTGTGCCGATGACCTATGGTCGGACAAGCTCTAGGTCAGGATTGCGTAGGGTTGGTTGTGGGACCCTGAGTCCTGGCTCGGGGGTCTGTGGGGCAAGAGGAACAAGACAATCTAAGATGGCAATCCAAGGACCCTCTTAACAGCAGGTTGAGGATGACTGATATCAGTTTGAGGGAATCTTAGGGGCTTGGTAAACATCTAAGGAGATTGACGGTCTGCACAGGGGCTCTGAGGATGACAGACACCTCAGCAGAGGCCCCGCCCCCACCTTCCGGCCTGCATACACCTTTGGGGGCAGAAGACCCCCAGCGAAGGTCCTTTCTCACAACTTGTATCTTCTAACATGGTGTGCCCCTAGGACTCAACACATTAGACATTTCAGCGGATTATGTCATTTGGGTGGGGTGGGGCACACTCAATGAGTATTTAGCATAGGTTAAAACAGTAGTCTTCAAATAATTCTATCTCATTCCTTAAATGCGAAAATACTAAACTCAGGATTTATTCAGACCAAAATTCCAGTTGCCAGTCACTACTGGTCCAGCGTGTGTGTCCAACGGACACTTCTACCCAATTTCCACAGCTGAATCTTTTTTACTGCACAAAGACTCATCAGTGGGGCCCCTGAGGTTTGTTACTCACTCAGCACAAGGAGAACATTCTGTAGGAGACAGTCTGTGGGAAGTTGTCTCTGTGCAGATCTTCTGGGCCTGATAACAAGAGATCATGGGATACCTGGGAGTATGATTAACACGAACAACGTCGAGCGAATCATAGTTTCCCCAGGCCCTCTGGCTGTTCAAAGCATCTTCAATCTCTGGGTGAAACTGCAGACAGGATTGTGGAGAAACCAAAGCAGAATCACATGTGTTAATTCCCCCTTTCCTTGAAGCCCTCTCACTTTATTTATTAATTTAAAGAGTTTTATATAGCGCTGGCTAGACCCGGAGGTTTCAGAGCGCTTTACATGAGAATCAACAATGTAACAGAAAAAGTTCAACAATTACACAATGAATCCCAAAAAATAGGCAGTACAATTAGGAGAGGAGAGAGAGAGGAGAGAGAAAAGTAGTGGAGGGGGCAGGGGAGGTGAGAAAGGGAGGATAAGGGAAGAGACACTACGGAGAGACGAAAAGAAGTCTGTCTAAAGACTGACTGGGTAGGTGATTACCAAGGAGGAAATCCACGGTCCATCTCACCTATAGCTAAACCAGGTAGCTCCATCGGGCATCAGACAAAAAACTTTCAGTCTCAATACATTGAGAGAGGGGAGAAGGAGAGACATAAATAGAGGGAGGATGCGGGAGGAGACGACAGGAGGGACGAAAGGAAGTGCAACAATGTGGTTCAACAATATGACAGAAAAAGATAAACAATTACACATCACATCAATCAATCAGCAATACATTAGGAGAGGAGAGAACGGAGAGAGAAAAGAAGTGGGGGGTAGGGGAGGTGAGAAAGTGAGGATAAGGGAAAAGACAGTCGTAGAGACGAAAGGAAGTCTGCCCAAAGATCGACTGGAAAAACTTGGCCATAAAAACAAAAAATTGCAAAACTGACTTTTGACACTTCTTTGTCCTCAGAGAGATGTCTGGGCTGATTGTATATTGCAAGCCTACCTGCGCTCAGAGGTAACAGCTCTAGCGACACTGTTTATACTGCGCATGGTCTCCCGTTGTCGAAAGGCCCACTAGTTAACTCTCCAAGGGCTTCCGGCAAAAAGTCTGTGATCCTGCTCTACGAATGAGCTGCTCATGTCGGCTGCACCATAGCCCTCTATTGCCTAACCCTCACTATCGCCATCCACAATGGGTGGGGATAGCTCTTGAGTACATCCGCGTAAAAAATTCTCTACTGAGGAAGCATCAACACCATTGTGGAGCATTCACATGTGGTCTCAAGATACAAGACCACTGGGCAGAACTAAAATCACATGGTAAGCCAGAAAGCAGAACTCAAAGCAGGCCAAGGCTCCTACAAGGAAGTATTCCATAAGATCACAACAGCAGAGAGCCACATGTCAAGTCAAGTGGTTCTCAGAAGATAGACTTCAGTGATATTCTTCCTTCCACCATGGTGACCTTCTATTTGGTTTTCAATTATTTCCATCCACCTTCCTTCCGTGAACGGTGTGCTTTGGTGATAGTATCAATGTAAAACGTTTGCATTCTGCTCCAACCTGTCTGTGAGTTTTAACAAAATACAACTTTTTCCCTCCAACCTGATTGCTTCTAGCTGGCTCACCCTGAACATTGTCCATGCCAGAGCCCTCCTGCAGACTAGGAGACCAGCTTCCCATGCTCAGCACCATTGAATTACACCTGCACTAGAAGTCTACACCGGAGTATCTCCCTCTTCTGTATCGTACTCAGAATATACGCCTGGACCTCTTTCCACTTATACCCTGAAATGCTGTTTAGTAAATCCTATTACATTGTTATGGTTCCTGGCCTTTTAGTATTACTATTTTCCAAAAAAGGACCTTTCTTTTATGTGCATTGCCTGGTGACTTCTCTTTTCCAGGGGATCATTTCTAGCCTCCAGGGCGGTCTGTTTCTTAGGTAGAGGCACAGGGAGGAACAAGGGAAGGAGTTATCTAAGACAGTTCAGGTAGGGAGGTTTGGGGTCCAGAGCTAGACCATAGCTGCTTCCATTTCAGTGCTCCACACACTGCAACACACTGTTGGGGATCTTTCGCATCACTGTCAGCTAAGTATGCAACACATCCTATAGCAAATAAAACATTATCTTCCTAGAGCAGTTATGGCTTTGCTGACATTTGTTGCTAATGAACCTGGACCTGGCTCTATTATGGACATCAATTCACCAAAAAGCCAGCTGTAGTGAAAGTGACATCACTCACTCATTGACTCACGATGACATCACAGTGTTGACTGCTTGTCCCAACCGAAGCCCCGCCCAGCCTCCTCTTCAGGGGCTACAAGAGTGGAATGAAGTGGATTTCACATTCAGTAAACAGGTAGAAGAAACATACAGCTAGATGAATCGAACAAAAATCCGCTCGCAAAGGGGCAGATTCTCAGAATCTGCCCCTTTGCGACCGGTATTTTTGCATTTCGGATGCATCATCCCAAATGCAAAAATCCCAAATGCAAAAATCCCAAATTGAGAAATCGCTAAATTGCGATTATTTGCATTTAAGGAATCTCAAATTGAGATTCCTTAAATGCAATGCATGAAAGTTTTAAAAATAGCGAATTCGCTAATAGGGCATGCAAATTACCATGAAGTACAACTTCATGGTAATTTGCAAAAACTTTGAAAAATGCACTAAAGTGCATTTTTCAAAGTTTCATGATGCGCACACACATGTGCACAGATCAATTTCAGGGGTGCAACAGGGTGTGCTTTGGACACTCCTGCACCCTTGAAATCGCAATCTCAATTTGCGAATCGCTAATTGCGATTCGCAAATTGAGATGGTCTTCCCATTCATTCCTATGGGCCTCTAGGCCCATAGGAATGAATGGGGAGGTATTCCTTAATTGCGACTCGCAATTTGCGAGTCGCAATTAAGGAATTCTAAGAAATCGCTATTTTTTTAGTGATTTCTTGATTCATTCCATTTTGCTATTCCTTAATAGCGAATCGGTATTTTTCGCTATTAAGGAATCGCAAAATGGGTTGTTGATGCAAATTGGGGATAGTCCTAACTTTCTATGACATCCCTTGTTTCCCACGTGGCCTTCCATTTATGGAGCCTCTTAGGATTTCCTGGAAAGAGATGGGGGTTCAGTATTGTTGCTAATACCCAATAGATCATGCTCCTATCTAGGAGTGTATACATTTTTATTAGATATTGGGGATGTGAATCTATTGACTTGGTGATTGTTTTGAGCCACAGTCTGTGGTTTTAATCTGCAGCTCTCTTGTTTTTTTCTTCTGACATAGTTGTAAATCTTATGTACTTTTAACTCATTGTTAATTCTTATCCTGTTATCAAGTTACCCCTAGCCTCTAATCCTCACCTAGCACAGATGCCAGCTCTGTTTAAAGAATATATTCTAATCAGTTTCCAGATGCATTGGGTTTGTTCTTAAATTTCACACATTTGTCTTTGTTTTTAATTTCACACATTCTCGTAGTCTTCACACACTATCGCTTTCAGTCTGCTTATTTGGGAGTCCCCTATCCTGCTACCTGTAACTACACAGCAGTCTCTTTGTTTCTTTTCCTAGAATGAGCATCTGAATTCCTGTAACAATCCAGGAAGCAGTTGTTTCACCTGGCTTGTGCTCGGATTTTCCAAAGGGTAATGTGGGTATCTGTTTCTGTGTACTTTGTAGTGTAATAGCATATACAATCTGCACATGGAACAAAGTCACATTGTCATGGGGAAGCTGAACACCTTGTGATCAGTGAAATCCCCTTTGAATGGCAGGTTGTTTTCACCTGTTGCCCAATATATCCATGCTCCTTCCTTCCTCAGCTTAATTTATCATTTATTTCAACTGTTCCTTAAATGTTCTGTGGGGTGTTTTATATATTTTTTTATCTGCTTGATCAGTCTTTATCACTAACTTATTCTTGCTTACTTTGATGTCATGCTTCCCACCTAATTAAGATTTTATTTGCCAACATGGTGGATCCAAGATGGTTCTTTGGAAGAGATTCTTTGACTGGCGGTTAGAATATCACGACCTGACCAAACGCACAGCTACCAAATTATTTACTGCTATTCACGATTGAACAAAAAGTACTGAAATTCTTCAACTTGCTTCAGGTTTATCTTTTTATTGTAGCTTCTGAATTATTTTTTATGTTTCTTAAATATTTCACATTTAAGATTTTTGTTTCTCTTTTGTTATTCTCTCATAACAACTTTTTCTATTCTACATCGACACAATCATTATCATGTTCATTGCAATTTATACAAATTAGTATATAATAAACGACGATTGATGTTGAGTTTGGCCAAACTCAACATCAATCGTCGTTTATTATAAACCTGAAGCAAGTTGAAGAATTTCAGTACTTTTTGTTCAATCGTGAATAGCAGTAAATAATTTGGTAGCTGTGCGTTTGGTCAGGTCGTGATATTCTATCATTAACCGCCAGTCAAAGAATCTATAATACTTAGGGACAGGCAGCCGTATGACACCAAACAGCATGCTAAAGTAAGAATAAATGAAAATGACTTCTTCAAAATATTAGATAAATAAAAGAGAAAAAGGTGTGCCAGAGGCCAACACCTTTCAATTTCTTTGGAAGAGATGCCTAGCCTTTGAGAATTCCAACTCTGAACCTTCCAAGGATCAAACTTCACTCCCTCCTTAAGACCCATCGGGCAGTCTCCACAGCTGCTTCGTCTTCCGCCAAGGCTGGAGGGATACACATGTCTAAGGGTCATCACGAAGATGGGCCAGGCCGTCTGCCAGTTTGATCAAATTCCCTGGAGGAATGTTCTTTTCTTCAAGTTCCCGCCAGGGCTCTCCTGAACAAGGGCACAATATTACTAATTTGCCAGACCTTACAAAAAAGGTAAATACAAACTAAACAGTATTTTGCCCAAAATTGTAGTTGTAGCAACAGCAAAGAGAAAACAATGAGCCTTATGTAGCTTGGGGGCTTTCAGATCAGGTTAAATGTCAGCCAGCAGTCAAATACTTGAATTGCTTTTAACTTAATAAAAGAACCTTTAAAGACTTAGGTCCTGAGTTCGATGTTGGGTGGACTCATGTCCGCACGACATCGCTGCGGTCCGTAGACCGACCGACCTCCGGTCAGCGGTCCTGACACCGTCATTGCAATGCGACTGCACATGATGCTGTCGCATACTCCCATTTCTCTATGGGAGCTTGTACTGTGGCTGTAAACTAGCTATAGCACAAGCTCCCATGGAGAAATGGGAGATTCTGTTAATGCCTGCACCGTGTGCCAGGCAGCCTGTCGGAAACCAACATCATAATTATAATCCTCAGGGATTACGTTGGGTGCTTCGTCTGGCCGACAACTCCTTGAGCCCATCGGAATCTAGCCGGAATGACCGACCGGTTTCAATTCTGACCACCTACATTGTTATTAGGCAGTTGGAATTGAAACGGGAGATGTCGGTCGGAGGCTTTCTGACCAACATCATAATCGGCCCCTCTGTCTGAGTCAGAAAATCCAGCGTACCAGAATGTTGATGGAGCAATACTGAGTGGGAAATTGCCAGTTCAGAAGGAAGCAACACCTAGCACATTGACCTAGTCACAGTGTTACAAGTTAAAAGTAATAGGCAATTATTAATAGTGTTAGTTAAGTGACGAGGAGGTAGAAATAATGATAAGATAGGTACCAAGAGGAAGTAGTGGTAGGTGATGTATTGGTTTCAATATCATTGTAGGTCAATACTATTGACCTCCATGTAGTATCATACAAAATGTAGTCAGTGTCTTTAGTGGGAAAGGGAGAGAGTGAGCGAGAGACCCTGTGAGTGTGTGTCTTTGTGAATGTGGTGGGAGGTGTTACGAAGACGTGGGAACCTGGGCTAGTGCAAGGGAGAAGTGAAGGCCGATGTTTTTTTCAGGTGAATTCACCGTAAAGAGCCTGATGGCCTTTGCAACAGAGTACTCTGTCTGTCAAACTCTCAGTCCACCAGCCTCATCTGTAGAGACAGCTGCAGCCCGTGTAGGGAGTTACGGTGGGGCAGGAAGGCAGGGCGGGGGAGGGGCAGGGTGGATGGTGCTAAAAACTGGGATATGGATAATTGCAGGTAAGTAAACAATTTAATTACTAAAACGAATTTCGAAGCGCGCACTGCATCGCATTTTGCGATGCAGGGCGCGCTACGAAATTCGTTTTATTAATTAAATTGGCTGTGTAGAGAGGCAGACTATAAGCTCTCCTTCGATGGAAGCCCGTTGGCACCACTTATGGACAGCTTCCTCAGAATGCCTGATGAATTAGCGGGTAAGAGGAAGGGATTTACACCACCCACCCTATTTAGGGTGGATGCTATAATGTCCTTGTTTCGACCCCTGACTGCCAGGTAAGGTCTGATGGTCAGGGACATAAAAAAAAAAAATAATAACCTCCCACCCTTGGAGGTAACTACCAGGGTGTGGTGATCATCAGTGTTTTATTCTGAAACAAATTCCTTCTTTGGGAGTTTGCTTCTGAAAAACAAAAAAGTTTTAACGTTTGATGAACGGCTGTCAAAACCAAGGGCTGCTGACCACCACACTTTTTGTAGCTTGAAGGGAAACACTGTCCCAGCAAACAGTAGTCCACCTGGGTGACAGAGGTAATGTCGCAGTGGTGTGACGAAACCTTTGAGGGTCCGCTGCAAAGAACAATCACGGCCTACCCCAACCAATCTTGTCCCCGATACCCTACCTTCACGAAACCTCACAGAGCTTGTGTAACAGGGGAAAAATGCCTGGTAATTTCTGTTACAAAATGCTTTTGGTGTATTTTATTCCCCTCCACTGGGGGAAAACTCTCTGTAGGTGATATTTAGGTACTATTTGCTGCACCTGATAAATTCCCAACCCAGGGCTGTTGTGGGAAATACCAAATGCTCCTCAAGGGCAGTCGTAATCAGCACCTAAGTGCTGTACTTTCCTATCACTTTCTTCTCTTTCGCTTTCTGTCTTTCTGCTCTTTCACCACCTGTCTCTTTAACCCTTTCTATGCTGATGACGGAACCGCTCCGTCATCCGCTGCGTGGCGCTGTGCTGATGACAAAGCGGTTCCGTCATGACCCGGCCGCCGCGCCTGCGCGGCGCGTTCTATTGAGCGGGCGGGGGCCATGACGGAACCGCTCCGTCATGAGCACAGCTCAACCGCGGCTGATGACGGAGCGGTTCCGTCACCAGCATGCGGCCGCCGCGCGGCCGCACCGCCCCCTTAGCGCTGCGGCGGAATAGCCGCCACAGAGATGCGGTTAAGACCTCTCTCTCACTTTTTTCACTATCTCCTTTCCATGTCTCTGTCTCTCTGTTAGGTGTCTGTTATTCACCTGTATTTATTACAGCCTGTATGCTTCTCTCCCTCTTCTTCAGTCACTCTCTAGTGTCTCTCTCTTGTCTCTTCACTCTCCCTCCTGTTTTCACATTCAGCTATCTCTTTTTAACCTTGCTCTCACTCTTTCTATCCCTCTTACTCAGGCATCTCTTGCTACTTGACTCTTGGGACCAGATGTACTAAGGTAAGTGAACGCGAATACCAAATAGCGGATTTTTTGCGATTCGCAAATTGGTAATCACAAGCAGCTATGTACAAATGTGTGTTTAACACATCTTGCGAATCCCAGAAGGTCGCAACCTCATTAATATTTATGAGGTAGGTCTCGGCATGCGACCCACTGGTAATCGCAATTATCACAGGGATGGTGGCCTGCTGGGGTCAGCAGACCACATAATCAAGCAAAGTCAACTGTAACACAAACAAAAATGCTTAGGATGTATATTGTTTAGGATGGAAAATGTTTTATGAATCTAAACATCAAGTCTAACGTAAATGCTTATATTTTTAGTGAGTCCCTGACAATGGTGGCAAGGAAGATGCCCGAAATGCATTGGGAATGACATACTACTGAGGATGAAATATGCATATGTCCTGCTTTATGGAAAAGGCCTGGATGGGCATACCTTCAGCATCAGATCTTTATACATCATATGGATTTCATGTGACAGAACAAATTGAAAGATTTAAAAAAGTGGAATACCAAGAATAAAATGATCGAATGGAAATTAATTGTGGCATATACTTCTTGCAATGCAACAGTGCTTTCGGAAAGGGAGCGATGTCATTCCCGATCTATTGGTAGAAAGTAAATAGAGCACTTTATTTAAGACCCTCATCTACGTGTTTAAACACAATGTCTGTGACTCGTTTTCAGTAAAGCACTTTTTTGTAAAAAATAGCCCATTTACCTTAAAGGAAAATGGTATGTATTTCAAAAAGAAAAATGAAGTTTTCTTTTCATCTTTTAAGAGTAAGTAGTGGTCCTTGGCACCGCTGCCTGATCTTACATTTTTTTCCAAACATTCACAAAGGGGAAGGGGTCCCTTGGGAACCACGTCCATTTGCGAATGGGTTACCACCAACTTGCAGTAGGTGGTAAAAAGACAAATGATTTCTGACCACATTTCGGTCACAAAACATTCACACATACCACTGTTATTTGGTATTAGGAAGGGACAACACGTCCCCTCCTAATACCGAATCTCAAACCCAATTTGCGATTCGGTAATAGGTTACCAAATCGCAAATTGGCCCTTTGTACATTAGAAAATACCCAGGTTCTACAAATCGGGCCATTTGTAAACGAAAAAATAATTTGTACATCTGGCTAATGATATCTCTTGCATTTCTCTCTCTCAATTTACTCTTTGGCCTCCTCATAGAGTTCCTATTCCTCGTCTTTTCTATTTTCCTGATGAATTTTCCCTCTTTTTCGCTCACTTCCATTTCTATCTCCTTTGTAAAGTGAAAGTCAGGAGTGCTCCTTCACAAGATTTTCTGTATTGCAACAATAAATCAGTAATTGTTACAACTTTGGGCCTAAGAAGAAAAAGCCTCGGCCTCCTTGCCTGGATCTCCTAACTCTAGGAACTACAGCAAGATCCATGGTGTGATCTTACTTCCTGGTCACCTTGCTTCAGCCACCTCCAGAGGTGGTGTGGTTGCCCCATCTTCGCCGTCACAAGTGCTAAATTGGAGGTTGCTCATCTGAGGTCAATCATGTTGTCCAATCCATTAACAAATCTAAGTAATGAAATATTTGAATAATTCTGGGCCTGCCACAGTATCCAGGGGACATTTCTTCATAAGTACAAAATCTTTAATGTGCAAATAACTAAGGAGCTTGTGTACGACCGGTTTTAGCGGTCGCTAATGGACAATCGGGTAGTTGGTGGTTGCTAAAAGGCCTTTTGACATGTACCATCCTGGGTTTGCGAGTCAGTATTAGGAAGGGGCATGCCAAGGGTGTCACGTCCTAATAGTGAGTCGAGTCACAGGGGTCTGTATGAATGTTTTGCGACCGGAATGCGGTTGAAAACATTCATATATTACCGACTCCGTGAAGGAGGTGATAACCCATTTGCAAACGGGAAGAGGTCCTCAAGGCTTGGAGGTAGTGTAAGTGGACAGATTCCACCGACATGCATTCGAAAGACTAAAATCGAGTCGTTGGGAGGGTTTGGCATCTCAGGAGGTTTCCAGTGAGTTTCCGTAACACAAGAGAAGACTATCCAGTTACTTACGTTTACATCATATCGCTTCTGTTCCTAGAAGTTTCATACAGCCATTTGTGGCAAATGGACATGTAAGGGGATCCACAGCTCCCCGGAGACTCAGACACAATCCACTAGTGTTCTCGCTTTCATTGGGCCGTGAGAATCTTCCATTATGGAGACAATTAGGCACAGTCTGAACCACTCAAAATGGCAGCTCAGATTTCCAGAAGTGTCAGCATCGAGAAACCTTTGCCACCATCCTATTGCTTAAGCAACAATGACTGAATTTGGCACGAAGGACCCATTGGGTGTTTCTGTAAGAATGCACACCTCCCCCCTTCTTTCACACATTGTGCTGATTGGGACGGGGATACCTTTAACCATCCAATCCACTCTTTGATATCCCATCCTCAAGAAGGTGCATGAATGCCCTTTACAGCTGGAGTAGCGATTTTACTCCCTCCCCAAACAGCACAATGCGGACATTCTACCCAAGACAAACTCTTTCTCTCCTTCCTACACTTGCCATAAATTCTGCGGTCACCGGCCATGTTGGGAAATGTCGACCACGCCGTCAAGACCTTGCCATGTGGCTGCCTGCTCCACTGTTGTGGACATATCCTCTAACAACGTTTCATCTTGACGTATAACTCCCGACCGACCCGGAGCTGTTGGTTCAATCTCTGAGTCCTTACCTATAATATAGAGTATACATCCTGCGTGGGAGCCCGGAAAGGTTATTGTGCCTCCTTATTGTGTCAGCAGGGCAGTGTTACATCTATCTATCATAGGGAAGTGCTTGAAAGCCTGCTCACCTTGCGGCAAGCGCTAGGTCTGTCAGAGGTGGCCTTCCTCTGTCCGCCCTATGGGATTCCCATATCCTTTGATCAGCATCACCTACAAGTACCACAGAAAAAAGAAAGTGCTTCGAGGGACAGTGCTTATACAGCATCAAGCAACATTATCGAAGTCCTTGCCCTATGGCGCCTGACAAGGTCTGACTGTCTGGGTGACTGCGATCCGCCCAATGGAACTCCACCTTTTAACACTGAAGAGAAAACTTGCTCTCTTGTTGCCTTTGGACCCTACAAGGTTTGCAGACCTCAATATCTACAAGTAACATGTACTGTTCTAGTGATTGTATGAGGAACACAAACAGAAAAATTAACTAAGTCCCTTGAATTCTTTAATTTTACAGTTTGTTCTTTTTTCCCTAGTATACCGGTTATGATATGATATGCATGAGCCAGTGCTTGTCTTAGCAATTTTCCTGCTTATGTCTCATATTCAGTCACTAATAAAGCACTAATAAAACGCATCACCTTTTCTGATATTTCTATGTAATGTACATTCCTAATGAAATGCATATTACTGCACGACACATGGGGCCTCATTTATGAGGTGGTGCGTCACTTTTACGCCGCTGGTGCGTCACTTTTTGTGATGCACTAGTGGCGTAAAAATTGCGCCTCGTTGCGCCATATTTACAAAGTGATGCATGTAGGTAGATGCGTCACTTTGTAAACCCCTGCGCCACATTATACCTGCGCCAGGTATAATGTATGCATGGGGGGGCATTTTGACGCAAGAAAGGGTCATGGAAGTGACGCAGTGAAATCTATAAGATTTCACTGCGCCATTTCTTAGTCACTAAAGCGTCAGAATCTTACGCCTGCTTCATGGAGGGCGTAAGACTGACGCAGGCACTAACAACATGGGACGTGCCCATGTGAAAGTACACATTGCTGGAGTTGCGTCTCTTTTGCGACACACTCCAGCAATGCGTCACTTTTGCGCCTACAGATACGTCAGAAATACTGACATATCTGTAACACCTTGCGACATGATGCGTCATATTATAAATATGAGGCATCAATCATGATGCAAGGAGTGCGCACTGAGAAGTGACGCATCGCTGCTTTCACGCAGCGATGCGTCATTTCTCATAAATGAGGCCCATGGAGTCCCGAGGAAGCCTCCCCAAGCCCCACTCTTTTTAATGCAAATGTCTCCTCCCTAGCAGCAATCAGTAGGAAATGGGGCTTTGACATCTGCTCATACGCCGATGATACACAATTACTGATCTCCCTTGATGACAAATGTGCTGACACTAAGAGCAACCTAATTCATTGTCTCACCGAAATCGCAACTTGGATGACAGATCACTGTCTAAAACGAAATGCCGGAAAATAGGAGATTTTACTTTTTGGGGGTGCAAACCTAATCTGGGACAGCACCTGGTGGCCCCAAGCACAGGAACCGCCCCGGAGCCCAAGCGAGTCGCTAAAACTGTGGGCATCCTATTTGATAATGCATTATCTATGCAGGACCAAGTGCAAACGTTACGTGGAAAGAGTTTCGCCACACTGAAACTATTCCGCAAACTCTTCCCTTGGATTCCGCTGAACTGCAGAAAAACTGTCAATCAAGCCCTTTTCCTAGCAGACTGGAGTATGGGAATGCGCTTTATGTGGGCATGCCCGACTATCTCTTCTCTCGCCTGCAGGTAGTCCAAAATGCAGCTGCTAGACTGATAGGTAATAAAAGCAGGTACAGCTCAGCATCAGACAGCATGAAGGAGCTACACTGGTTGCCAGTGCGCCAGAGAGCCAAGTTCAAGCTCCTTTGCCACGGGAAACATTCTTTACAACGGAACCGTTACAACGCGGTACCGTTACAACGCAGGATTTACAACGACTTTCGCTGGAGGGCGCTCTAGGATAGGAGATAGTTTAATTTACTATCCAACACCTTCCCTACTATCCACGGGGACTGGAGTTGGAATAGTAAATTAAACTATTCACTATCCAGCGCCCCCCAACGCAAGTCGCTGTAACGACTTGCGTTGGCAAACCTGCGTCGTAAAGGAACGCGTTGTAACGGTACGCGTTGTACCGTCATACATCCCTTTGCCACGCCCACAGAGCTTTACATAAGAAAGGCCCACACATCTTGCAAGACAAGATTGAATTTTACGCTCCGCCACAAAACCTGAGGTCACGCCACCAGGCCCTGGCATAGATTAAACGCACCACCAGAGTTGGAATGGGAGACCGCTCCTTTTCTAAATTGACTGCTGTTCACTGGAACAACCTTCCGCTTGACCTACGATTGACAGACGAATATCTGCTTTTTAGAAAGAACCTAAAAGCCCTCTTATTTCCAGATACTAAGTAGATCCACCTCACTTATAAACACCCTACTATGTAACCAAACACCCTTTACTTTACACCGCAAAGTATGCTCTCCTAGCGCCGCGTTGTCCCTCGAGAGGAATGATGCGCTCTACAAATACGAAATGCATTGTGTGTTACCAAATGTTCACGTGGATCTACAGATACAATGTACTTAAAAATATAAACAATACAAATCTGTTTAGAAAGATGCAATAAAAATTCCACTTTGTTACTAACAATTATACAATTGAAGCTGTATTTAAATGACATAAAAGATGAAGAAGGGGGAGTGGCTTAGCGTCGGACCAAGATGGCCGCCTAAGACCTCAGCTCTGTCACAACGGTCTCCCTGACCCGACTAACCTGGAACTAATCCTGTCTCCTCAGGTCCCTGCATGTAGCTGAAGGAAAGCGGTGCCGGTGCCTGTAAATCCGATCATCGAGCGATGCTCAGAACCGGAGATTGAAGCCTCGTTTTATTGGGCCCTTACAACGTTCGTGAGCTGGGGACTGGGGTACTGCGATTGCCGGCAAAGGGTGAGGAGAATTCGGCAGGTTGCACCGGAAGTCGCCGGTCGGGGCGGGACCTGCGGCGGCAGTTGCTTTGCTCTACATGGTGGCGGCGCCTTGACTGCGGCTCTAGCGGTCAGGTGACGCTTCTCCCTCCCCCCTATTGGATGGCAGGGGCTCCCGCTGTGCTGTGGCGGCAGCCTGAAGAGGCGGGCTCTGTGTTGATCTGCCTGCGGAGCCGAGGTGACTGCCCCTTGCCCTTCCCTGGGGATCTGCTGTGCCTGGATGCGGGGAGTGCCTGGAGGCCTGGGCGCGCATCGCTGCCTGTGGGTGCTTGTGGACCTACCAGCTGCTGGCCTTGCGGTGCTGCTCTGAGCACCGATCATCAACGCAAATCGAGGAACCCCCCCGGGCAGTCAGAATCCAGTGAGGCGGGATCGTGCTACCAGTGTGCACTGAGGACCGGAGCGGATGTGCACAAGCATTGGCTTCAACCTGCCTGCCAATAGTCATCTCCTGGAAACAGAGGCTGCCTCCCTGGGTTCGGGCAGTAATTGCCCCGGTCATAGAGGCGGCTATAGTTGACCAGAGGTCCTCAGTGGTGGGGATGCGCAGGATTTGACCCGCAGACCGGGTATAGGCATATGGTGCTGCGTGCCTCCCGTGTCCGTGGCACTCGATTCTAGAATCCACCATCCACAAACGGCATCAATGCAGGGGTTCTTCCGCCTTCATTGTTGTTCCTCCTCATGCCCACAGCTAAGGACACGTTCCATTCACGGCCAGAGTGTCCAGGATTCGGGTGAATAATGGAAGGAAGACTGGAGACGGATAAGGGGCCAGTCAAGGGTCCCAAGGGCACGAGAATTTGAATTTGAATTTAAGGGTATTTGTTAAGCGCACGTTTACCAAGCGGTTTCATGGTGCTGTGGGGGAGGAGCCTGAGTCAGATGGCAAAGCTGTTTAGATAGTAAAAGCCTGTGAGAACAGAAGAGTTTTCAGAGTGCTGCGAAACTCCAAATAGGATGGTATCGATCTCATTAAGAGAGGTAAAGAGTTCCAAAATAGCGGAGCGAGGACAGAGAATTTAGAACCTCCCGTTCTGCTCTTCCTGAATCTGGGCACCACCAGGAGAGACAGAGAGGTGGAGCGCAGTTGTCTACTGGGGATGTAGGGTTCAATTTCGGATTTAATAAAAATCTGGGCTGTTCCCGCAAGGGCTTGAAACGTAATACATCCCATCTTAAAAAGGACCCTTTCTCTAATAGGGAGCCAATGGAGGGATCTGAGGAGGGGTGTAATGTGATGTGATTTAGGTAAGCCGTAGACCAAGCGGGAAGCTTGGTTCTGCACAAGTTGGAGCCGCCGGATGGCATAGGCAGGGACACCGTTGTACAGTACGTTACCGTAATCTAAACGGGAAAGGACCATACCCATAAGAATCAGCTTAAGAGCTGAAAAGGAAAAAAACAGTGAGATCTTTCGAATAGTGCGCAAAATAAAAAAGCAAGAGGAGACAACCGTGCTGATCTCGGAGTGTAAAGTAAGGTGTTGATTAAGTGTAATCCCCAGTGTCTTAACGGAGGGAGAAGGAGAAGGGGGAAGACCAAAAGAGGGGGGCCAAAAAATAGAAGACCAAGGGTTGAGTTTACCACCAGTGAGGAGAAGCTCGGCCTTATCAGGGTTAAGCTTAAGATGGTTGAAGCTCATCCAATCCCTGATAAAGACCATCACCGACTGAAAATTGTGAAGATAGTCAGGAGAATCACAGAGGTTAAAAATGAGCTGGAGGTCATCGGCGTAATTAAACACTGTGACCTCCATCCTCTGAAAAGCAAAAATAAGTGGGAAGATGTACTAATTAAAAAGGAGAGGAGAGAGAGAAGTTCCCTGGGGGACGCCACATTGCACTTTACGAGCAGGGGAGGAAAAATCCGCCAAATGGACTGCCTGTGAGCAGTCGCTCAGGAATGAGCTAAGCCAGGCCAGGGCAGGACCTCCAATGCCTGCCGCCTCGACACGGGAGAGAAGAATGGTATGATCCACCGTGTCGAAGGCGGCCGACAGGTCAAGAAGAACCAGTGCCTTTGGGAGGTTAGCATCTCGCCCCTCTCTAAGTGTGTCCATAACAGAGACCACCACTTTTTCGGTGGAATGGAGAGGGCGGAACCCTGCTTGGCACGGAGCGAGGTAGCCACTGTCCTCGATGAAAGAACTGAGGACTTTAGTGGCGTGGCGTTCAAGGACTTTGGCCAGGTACGGGAGGAGGGAAATAGGCCGATAGTTAACTAACGCTGTTGAATCTGCGCCTGTTTTTTTTAAGATTGGGATGATGGTAGCTGATTTATGGCAAGGAGGGACAATTCCTGACTTGAGGGTCTCGTTAAGAAAAATAAGAGGAGGGAAAGGGCAAGTCAGGAAGATATCGCGCAAGATATGGGCCGGGCAGATATCGGAAGGGGATCCAGACTTGACACAGGGGAGCAAGGAAAGAAATATTTCTTTAGACAGGGGAGTTATATGATCAAGATGATGGGTATTGAGTGGTGGGTCAGGGTTTAAAAAGACTGGGGAAGGAAGGGGAATGTTGGCCTTAATATCTGCAATTTTATTAATAAAAAAATTATTCAGCGAGTCGCACAGGGGTTGGGAAGGTACAGGCTTGGAAGTGGTCCTATCCGAAGAGGCCAATTCAAAGACTGTAGCGAAGATTTCTCTAGGTTGGTTCTCTGCCCGGAGGATCTTATTGGAGAAATAGCTGGTTTTAGCGTCGAGGATGGCTTTCTTGTACTCAGCCTGGATGGAGGAGTACAGTAATTTAGAGGCAGTGCAATAGGTGCGTCTCTAAGCGCACTCTGCTCGGCGAACAGCCAGATTTTTCTCTTTGAGCTCCGGGCTGAACCATTTGTTAACGTCATGGGCGCGTCTTACCCTAATGTGCCTTAGAGGGGCCACCTGATCACAGGCATTGGACAGCCATTTATTTAAGGTCTCTGCTTGAAGCAGTGTGGAGAGTTCCTCTATAGCTGGGCTAGAGGCTAACAGAGAGGAGCAGAGAGAGGAAATGTCAGCTTTGCCGCAGTTACGAGCCCAGGTATTCTTAGGCAGGGGGGGTTTTGTGGTTGAACTTAAATCCAGGAAAAAAGAAATCAAATAATGATCGGACCACAAACAGGGGGTGATAGTAGGAGCAGGGATAGGGATGTTGAGAGACCAGACTTGGTCCAAGATATGGCCTTGAGCGTGGGTTGGAGTGTGAATATGTGATATGAAATTCAGACTGTGAAGTAATTCAGTGAAGTCTCTGGAAGGGGTGTCTTCAGCCGGGTCAGATTTTGACCGGTAAACACTACCCAAGGGCTCACCGACAAACCAGCTCCATACCCCCAAGGTGGGAGAAGAATCCGAAAGTTCTACCCCTGGCCTGACACTGCAGGATGTCATGGCTGCTATCGAAGGGGTTAAATCCTCCCTTGAATACAAAATGGACACCATCTCCATTGATGTGAATCTCATTCGTGCTGACCTCATGAAAATAAATGAAAAAGTCAAATCCCTGGACATTAAGACGGCCAGTTCAAAAGATGATGTGTCTCAACTCCAACACGAGGTGCAAGATCTTCGGTCCTTCTGCGAGACGGCCGAGCGTAAACAGGACGATTATGAAGGGAGGTCTAGACGTAATAACGTCTGCATCTTAGGAGTGTCTGAAAAATCGGAAGGTCCAGCACCAGACCTGTTCGTAGAGGAACTCATCCTAAACCATCTTAAGCCGAAGGGGCTGGGCAAATCTTTTACCACTGAGCACGCGCTCAGAATTCCTGGTGGTCGTCCTAGGCCTGGCACTCCCTCACGCCCCTTAATTGCTCTTATCCTCGATTTCAGGGACAGAGATGCTATCCTGCAGTGTGCACCTCCATTGCACTTTGAGAATGCCACCCTTTCCTTTTTCCCAGGCTTCACGCAAATGGTGCAGAGGCAATGCCGTATGTTTATGGCCGTCAAGAACAAACTTAGAGAAAAAGGTCTTAAATATGCCATGATGTTTTCAGCTCGCCTCCGAGTAGAAACTGGTGGAAGGGCGTGGTTTTTCGACAATCCAGAGGTGGCCTCGGACTGGCTGGACAACCGAAATTCTTGCGGCCCCGGAGGGAGAGGCGAGGGAGAGGATCAAGAACTACAGGATGAGTAGTGAGACTTAATGGTAGCCTCTCTCATTAGCATGAGTGCACTCAGGCAACGGGGTCCATGAGGCCCCGCAGTTGGACATATATTAGCAGGGTTCTATTTCTGCATTGCACTGGTGTAGGCCAGCATGGACCTGCTGGGGACACTTATTTTATATTTTTTGGGGTTGGGGGGCGGTGAGACCTTCCTCCTCTTTTCTCCTGTTAGTTATTTTCTTGTATTAGAAATTGGGTGACAGGCACTCTGCCAATTTGTAAAGGGCAGTTCTAAGTCCAGAGGGCAGGGAAGCAGGGAGGGGGGTTGTTTGTGAAGGGGTTTGGGGGGGGTTCACTGTTTTTTTTTTTTCATCGACATATGATTGCAGGCACGGGTACAAAAGAGTTACTATGGTTTTAATGCATATGCACTGGGGGAGAAGATTTAAACTATTAAGCTGGAATGTCAACGGCCTGGGGGATAAAATTAAGCGTAGTGTAGTCCTGCGGTACATTAAGAAGCAGGCCCCAGATGTTGTGTTACTTCAGGAGACGCATCTTATGGGCCACTCCTGTAGGGCAGTGAACAGATATGGCTATAAATTAGTGGCCCACGCAGGATTCACTACTGATTCCAGAGGGGTGGGCGTATTGATACGAAACATGTTCCCTTTTAGTGTAGACTCCACCTGGACTGACGACAGGGTACGTTATGTTGGCATTTCTGGTTCCTGGGAGGGACGAATCCTCACACTGTTTGCAATATATGTCCCACCCGGCCTTCAAACGGCTACGTTACAGGACCTCCGCACTACTCTACTTTCGTTGCCAGAGGGTTTGTTGGTGCTAGGGGGTAACTTTAATTTGGTGTGCTCCGGCGAATTAGACCGGCACCCTCCTCGTGAGTTGGGGCCCTCTTCCGAGGGTTACCAGACCTCCTTGAGGCCATGGGCTAACAGATACCTGGCGTATGTTCAACCCCGAGATAAAGCAATACACATTCCACTCCGGTGCCCACCACAGTTTTTCCCAGCTTGATTATGTCTTGGTACCTAGCTCTCAGACCTCACACATTCGGGTGGTTAGACACTTAGCCAGAGGCATCTCTGATCACTCACCGCTTTGGGCACACTTCCTCCTTGATCATACTTGGGCTGGGTCGTGTCACCCCTATCAACCCCTGGCATCTCAGTAACCATAAAATACGTAAAGACCTCCTTACCGCAACAGATAACTATTTAACGGAAAATGTGGGAACGTGACATCCGATCGGACACTCTGGGAAGCCTTTAAAACGGTATTTAGGGGGGAAAGCCTTGTCCTTGATTTCAGGCCACAAATGAGAACAGCAGAAAGCGGTGTCTGATATAGAAGTCGATTCATAAAAGGGGGTGGTGATGGACAGAGTATCTGAGTTAAACAGAACACTCCTACCCATGTCAAAAGATCAGGGCTTGATCCATCACCGTTTTTTAGCTCACTGCACCATCCCAGCTCAGTACCCGGCTATTTGCAAATTAGTCTGACCCTGGCCCAGTGCATCATGGGAACAAGGCAGACCAAACTACCAAGCCAATTCTTTACTGGAAAGGAAACAAGCTTCCGGGGACCGGTTTCTGGCATTGCAGCCGTCTTCGGCCCGGCTTGCTTGAATCCTGATGGTGCAGTGAGCAAGGGACTCACACCTGAGTATACCCTACCACACTTATGGTGGCCAAAACAATTCATAAAAGGGGGTGGTGATGGACAGAGTATCTGAATTAAACAGAACACTCCTACCCATGTCAAAAGATCAGGGCTTGATCCATCACCGTTTTTTAGCTCACTGCACCATCCCAGCTCAGAACCCGGCTACATGCAAATTAGTCTGACCCTGGCCCAGTGCATCATGGGAACAGGGCAGACCAAACTACCAAGCCAATTCTTTACTGGAAAGGAAACAAGCTTCCGGGGACCGGTTTCTGGCATTGCAGCCATCTTCGGCCCGGCTTGCTTGAATCTTGATGGTGCAGTGAGCAAGGGACTCACACCTGAGTATACCCTACCACACTTATGGTGGCCAAAACGATTCATAAAAGGGGGTGGTGATGGACAGAGTATCTGAATTAAACAGAACACTCCTACCCATGTCAAAAGATCAGGGCTTGATCCATCACCGTTTTTTAGCTCACTGCACCATCCCAGCTCAGAACCCGGCTACATGCAAATTAGTCTGACCCTGGCCCAGTGCATCATGGGAACAGGGCAGACCAAACTACCAAGCCAATTCTTTACTGGAAAGGAAACAAGCTTCCGGGGACCGGTTTCTGGCATTGCAGCCGTCTTCGGCCCGGCTTGCTTGAATCCTGATGGTGCAGTGAGCAAGGGACTCACACCTGAGTATACCCTACCACACTTATGGTGGCCAAAACGATTCATAAAAGGGGGTGGTGATGGAGAGAGTATCTGAATTAAACAGAACACTCCTACCCATGTCAAAAGATCAGGGCTTGATCCATCACCGTTTTTTAGCTCACTGCACCATCCCAGCTCAGAACCCGGCTACATGCAAATTAGTCTGACCCTGGCCCAGTGATCTGTTGACTGGGTAGGAGTGTTCTGATTAACTCAGATACTCTGTCCATCACCACCCCCTTTTTGAAATTATTTTGGCCACCATGAGCGTGGAAGGGTATGCTCAGACATGAGTCCCTTGCTCATTGCACCATCAGGATTCAAGCAAGCCGGGCCGAAGACGGCTGTAATGCCAGAAACCGGTCCCCGGAAGCTTGTTTCCTTTCCAGTGAAGAATTGGCTTGGTAGTTTGGTCTGCCCTGTTCCCATGATGCACTGGGCCAGGGACAGACTAATTTGCATATAGCCAGGTTCTGAACTGGGATGGTGCAGTGAGCTAAAAAACGGTGATGGATCAAGCCCTGATCTATTGACTGGGTAGGAGTGTTCTGATTAACTCAGATACTCTGTCCATCACCACCCCCTTTTTGAAATTATTTTGGCCACCATGAGTGTGGAAGGGTATGCTCAGACATGAGTCCCTTGCTCATTGCACCATCAGGATTCAAGCAAGCCGGGCCGAAGACGGCTGTAATGCCAGAAACCGGTCCTCGGAAGCTTGTTTCCTTTCCAGTGAAGAATTGGCTTGGTAGTTTGGTCTGCCCTGTTCCCATGATGCACTGGGCCAGGGACAGACTAATTTGCATATACCCAGGTTCTGAACTGGGATGGTGCAGTGAGCTAAAAAACGGTGATGGATCAAGCCCTGATCTGTTGACTGGGTAGGAGTGTTCTGATTAACTCAGATACTCTGTCCATTACCACCCCCTTTTTGAAATTATTTTGATATAGAAGTCGACATCCTTCGGATTGAGGGGGAATTAGTGCATCAAAACTCTCCTGAGGCGCTACACCTATTGCAGCTCAAGCAGACTGAATATAAAGCTCTGGTTACTGACGCAGTTCGTAGTCTGGAACAGGAAAGGTTGGGAAGGGTTTACGACCTGGGAGACCTGGGTTGCCACCTGCACTGTGAAAACAGGGAAAGGCTTCTAAGCAGCCGCTCCATTTTTTCACAGGAATTTGCTGCCCCCAGGGCAACGCAAGTTCAAGGCTGCCCTGGGGCAGCGATTTCCATGTAACAGGGCACACTTTCCCTGTTTGCGCCTGGTGCACCTGTTTTAAGGTGCGCCGGGCGCAAACAGGGAAATTGCACCCTTTAAATAATAAGGCACCCATTGGTTTAAAATTGGCCTGGGAGAAATTTTAATTACTAGGAATTACTAACAGTGGTTGGGTTTAGTCCCCTCACTCTTCCACTGTACCTCTAAGTGTGCTGCCTATATAATCTATAAACCACTGCTCCAGAATGGAGGGAAGGTCACTACAGCAATCCTCCAGAGTATTGTGGTCCAAGCATATGAAATTGTTTCGAGCACCCAAGACCAAAAGTTTTATATAGTAATAAAGTAACACGTATTTCGGCATTCGACCATATTGCTTAATATAATCAACCTCGATACTTAAAGCCAGGTTGAGTCAAAGCAAGGGCTTCTGAATGTGGGAATTGAGGTTGATTATATCACATGACGAGGTACCTTTGTTCTTTCGCCCCAGCAATTGAGAATACACTTGGGGGCAGATTTACAAGCAAGCGCGACGCAGCTCCAGCAATGCTCTGGGGGGCTCCATCTCCATAATGCTGCGTCAATCCTTACGCCTACTTCAAGCAGGCGCAGGGTTTTGACGCAGCATGGGCCCAAAAGTGACTGAGTGAAATCTTGTAGATTTCACTCGGTCACTTTTGTGAGGCGTTCCTGCGCCAGAACGCCTCCCCATGCGATGGAACGCCTCCTTCTGGCACAGGGCTTTACAACGTGACGCATCTGGGAGATGCGTCACGTTGTAAATACCCCTCACCATGGCGCATCTTTTGCGCCACCGCTGCATCACAAAAGTGACGCAACAGCGGCGTAAAAGAGGCCAAGGGGCTTGTAAATCTGCCCCTTGGGATTTAGCACTGGACTTGAAGCACATGCTCTTAAGCTTTTGAAGTGTACTACACATTCGGCTGTTTCATTACTTTAGCCCTGAAGAAGTTAATGGCAATATGTTTCAATGACGAAACATGTTGGCTAGAACACTGAAGAGGACAATGGAAAATAATAAAGAAGATACTGATTTAAGAGTGTTGATTACGGTACAATACTTTTGGTATTTGGTGCTCAATGAAATTTTGACTTTGCTGAAACAATTTGCATAATTCCCATAACTTGTGTTACATGAAATTCCCTAAATTACTTGAAATTTTGCATTTTATTTTTTTTTCTTTTCCACAAGAGACTTGTTTGCAGAGAAAATATCTTGCAAAGAGACGTTTTTTACCAAGCCAGTCTGCTGCTGATATCTTGTGAGACTTTTGAACCCAAAGTGATACATGTAACCACTATTTGAACCACCATTAGTTAAAAAGTCACAGTCCCCTTACTCATAGTAAGTGCCATTGTCAGAGCATTGTCCTATTCAGTGTTTTCCAATGTATCTACTTAGAAAACTTTCTACCAAGTGATCAAGCAAACTGCTTGAGTGCTCCTATGTCTCACAGTACTCTAGTAAGGCATTAAAGACTATGAAAACCCTTTTTTAGTACATTCTTCTCTCCCCGTGCCTGTGTCTCACAGTGTCTGCCAGGGTTTCTGTCTCCAAGTTTCAACGTCTCTCTCTGTCTCTTTTTGCAGAGTTCTTGTCTCCCATTGTCTGTGTCTTCCACTGTCTGCGCCACCCCAGTCTTCCAATGTTTCATTTTAGCTGTGTCCTCGTGTCTATTTTTCCAGAAGTCCTGGTCTTCCAGTCTCTGCATCTCCTATGGTTGTGTTTGCATGGGTCTTCATCTCCCAGCACCAATGTCTCGTCAGCAGCAGGTTGGACTACGGAAACGCCCTCTATGCAGGAGCCTCGGCCAAACTCCTGAGATGGCTCCAATGCACCCAGAACGCCTCTGCACGCCTGATCCTCGACATCCCTTGCCGCAGCCCCACATCACACCCCACCTGAGAGACCTGCACTGGCTCCCCGTCAACAAGAGGATAACCTTCAAGCTCCTCACCCACGCACACAAGGCACTCCACAACACCGGACCAAAGTACATCAACAGACGACTCAGCTTCTACACCCCCACCTGCCAGTCCGCCGGCCTCGCCCTCGCCACAGTCCCCTGTTTCCTGAGAGCAACCTCCGGCCGCAGATCGTTCTCCCACCTCGCCACCAAGACCTGGAAAAACCTCCCCATCCACCTGCTGCAGAACCAAGACCTGCTGACCTTCAGAAAAATGACCCCCCCCCCCCCAGGGCCTTGGGACCCTCACGGGTAAGCAGTGCACTTTACAAATGATTTTATTGATTGATTGATTGATAATAGCTCTTTATCACAATGTCATTGTCTCCCAAGGTCCCAATGCCATCTTTCTCAGTGTATATTTCTCCCAGTGTCAATGTCTTCCACTCTTTACTTCCTTGCAGTCTCTGAATGTCTCCTAGTGTCAGTGTCTACTGTGCTGTAACTTCCAGAGTCATTATTTCGCAATGTATGTTATTTGCAGTGTCCTTGTCTCCCGTGCATACGTCTCCCAGGGTTTGTGTCTCGCATGGTCAGAATCTCACAGTGCCTGGTTTTTGCAGTGACTCCTGTCTCCCTGTATCTCCCGGTGTCAATGTCTCTCCATCTCCACCTTTTCACAGTCTCTGAATATCTTCACTATCAATGACTCTTTTGTTGCTGTCTCCCAGCGTCTGTCAGCTAGATTCATCAAGACCCGTTTTGCGAGTCTTTAATAGCGATTCATAAGGAATCGCTATTAAGGACTTGCAAAACGTGATTCATGTAGGAATTGCAAAAAATATTGCGATTCCTACATCTTCCTTATTTGCGATTATCAAATTGCTAATCGCAAATAAGGATGCAATTTCAAGGGTGCACCCCTGTAGCACCCCTGAAATGCAAATTTACACAGGTGTTGCGCACACACATGTCC
The DNA here is from genome assembly GCF_964261635.1 of Lissotriton helveticus. NCBI lineage: Eukaryota > Metazoa > Chordata > Amphibia > Caudata > Salamandridae > Lissotriton > Lissotriton helveticus. The sequence goes on from NC_136068.1 coordinate 84,868,396, forward strand.
AAAGGACATGTGTGTGTGTAACATGCAACTGAGAAAAATGCACTAAAGTGCTTTTTTCTATTTTTTCCGCTATTTACCACGAAGTCAGACTTCGTGGTAAATAGCGACCAAAAATTGCGAATTCGCAATTTAAAATTGGTTAATGAATTGCATTTAAGGAATCTCAAATTGAGATTCCTTAAATGCAATTCCTCGCAAATATGCGATTTCGCAAATAGCGATTTTTGCATTTGGGATGATGAATCCCAAATGCAAAAATTGTGCTCGCAAAGGGCCAGATTCTCAGAATCTGGCCCTTTGCGAGCGCAATTACCTTTCATGAATCTAGCTGTATTTCCCCACAGTCAAAGTCTCCAAATATCTCTTTTTTTAAAAAAATTCCTTGTCTCCTGGGCACTGTGTCTCCCAGTGCCACTGCCTCCCCACTCCCTCAGTGTCTGTTCCTCCCAGCCTCAACGTCTTCCAATGCCCACCTCTTCACAGTCTGTGAACGTCTCCACCATTGGTGTCTCACCAGTGTCCACGCCTACAAGTTGCAGTGTCTCTCTTTGCACTCCCATCCCGCTGTCCCCCTCAGCAGTGTTTCCTGTTACCTGCCCTCGCTTTCTGGGGCGTAGCTTGGTCAGTAAGATTGTGGGGGTGAGTTTCAGATTTTCCAACAATGGTGCTGGCACATAAGGTTAAAATACATTATAGCATGAGAGGGCCTAAGAGGCAGTGGGAAGGGAGACGAATGCGGATTGGTAGGAGTACTGAGAGAAAACACATTATTTTGTAAAATAACCAACAGTGTTCAAGACTTTCAAAACAGAGAGGGGAAAGTGTGTGTGTGTGCCAGGGCCAGACTGTGAACCAAAACCGGCCCTGGCAAAGTGCTCGCTGGCCCCCCAGGGGGAGGTTAGTGGGTACCACCGAGCTCTTTGCCGGGGCCGGTTATCGGCCGATTTTGTTACAGGGCTGATTTTGCAGTTATGCACCGCAGGCCGTGGGCACTTCCAAGTGAATGACGTCTTAGAGCCTGCGACACTTGCCTGACGAATACTCATTGCTTTGATTTCTGCCGAGTCATCTTGAATCAGCACCGACAACTTTAAGAAACTGACTCACTGTGTTCAGGAGTGAAGCCCGGTACGGGTGCCAAGTGCTGCGCCAGGCGCCTTAGTACCACCATGGCAACACTCCCCACCCCCAAGCACTTAGCATGCATGCAAATGAATACACACCACACAGATTTTGTTATTGGGAAAAACTGCTGCAGGTTTATTACATACAACATTATGTAATATGGTGGGTTATCTTACGGGCGATCCAAGGGCAGGCAGCATTCTCGCCACCTGCCCGCCTGATGAGCCAAGCAGCACTGGGGCGAACCCGATCTGTGCTGCCCCTTCTGGTGATCTTCCTCCTGGATCACGTGACACCTGGTCCCTTATTACTCACGCCCCTTTCAGGGCGGAGCATAGCAAGGCAAGCCCCCAGTTGTTCAGGCCCACAACCACCAGAAGGATTAACAGGGCGCCGACACGGTTTCCAGGAATCTCCCATGAGGCTCCTGGGCTCTGGCACCCCTATGTGCCATGCAGAGGTACCCTTCTGTACCCATTTGCTTCCAGATTGCCCTGTAACTCCGCCTGCAATGAAAAAGAACAAGATTACAACATTTTCACCATACTTCCTACCACCATCCACGCCGGGTAAGCGATAGGGTGGGAGACAGCGTGCCCGTGAGGCAGCGGCCACAGCGTGTCCGTTGCGACGATAAAGAGGTAACAAAACGGCCCCCAGGGGCCCAAAACTGGCCCCCACCCTTGCGGCGCACCGGGGGATTGCCCGGTGCCTGCAACGACCAGTCCGGCCCTGGTGCGTGCCTGTGTATAGGTAAAAATTCCTCTGGAAATCCGATACACACCTCACCAAATGTGGCTGAATGCACATGCACCCAACTATTTAGCAGAAAATACTTTTATTAGGGGGGTGTAACACCCCAAACACACCCTCCCCCTGTAAACGCCCCTGCTCGCATTCTTATTCCATTGAATGTTTCTAGCATGCGCCGAGTTGCTTTTAGCTTTCGCAAATCTTTCATTACAGTGAATATTTATCTACTTTTCGTAAAACAGCTGCTCCACATTAAGGCCTTAAAAATAAACACAGTTTTATTTACTCAAATGACTGGTTTCGAGTCATGCACCGCAAGCCGTGGGCACTTCCGGGTGAATGACGTCTTAGAGCCTGCGTCACTTGCCTGACGAATACTCATTGCTTTGATTTCTGGCGAGTCATCTTGAATCAGCACCGACAACGTTAAGAAACTGACTCACTGTGTTCAGGAGTGAAGCCCGGTACGGGTACCAAGTGCTGAGCCAGGCGCCTTAGAACCACCATGGCAACACTCCCCACCCCCAAGCACATAGCATGCATGCAAATGAATACACACCACACAGATTTTGTTATTGGGAAAAACTGCTGCAGGTTTATTACATACAACATTATGTAATATGGTGGGTTATCTTACCGGCGAGCCAAGGGCGGGCAGCATTATCGCCACCTGCCCGCCTGATGAGCCAAGCAGCACTGGGGCGAACCCGATCTGTGCTGCCCCTTCTGGTGATCTTCCTCCTGGATCACGTAACACCGGGTCCCTTATTACTCACGCCCCTTTCAGGGCGGAGCGTAGCAAGGCAAGCCCCCAGTTGTTCAGGCCCACAACCGCCAGAAGGATTAACAGGGCGCCGACACGGTTTCCAGGAATCTCCCATGAGGCTCCTGGGCTCTGGCACCCCTATGTGCCATGCAGAGGTACCCTTCTGTACCCATTTGCTTCCAGATCGCACTGTAACTCTGCCTGCAATGAAAAAGAACAAGATTACAACATTTTCACCATACTTCCTACCACCATCCACGCCGGGTAAGCGATAGGGTGGGAGACAGCGTGCCCGCGAGGCAGCGGCCAGGCCGTGTCCGGTGCGACGATAAAGAGGTAACAAAAACGGCCCCCAGGGGCCCAAAACCGGCCCCCACCCTTGTGGCGCACTGGGGGACTGCCCAGTGCCCGCAATGGCCAGTCCGGCCCTGGTGCGTGCCGGTGTATAGGTAAAAATTCCTCTGGAAATCCGATAGACACCTCACCAAATGTGGCTGAATGCACATGACCCCAACTATTTAGCAGAAAATACTTTTATTAGGGGGGTGTAACACCCCAAACACACCCTCCCCCTGTATACGCCCCTGCTTGCATTCTTATTCCATTGAATGTTTCTAGCATGCGCCGAGTTGCTTTTAGCTTTCGCAAACCTTTCATTACAGTGAATATTTATCTACTTTTCGTAAAACAGCTGCTCCACATTTGGGACCTTAAAAATAAACACAGTTTTGTTTGCTCAAATGACTGGTTTCGAGTCATGCACCGCAGGCCGTGGGCACTTCCGGGTGAGTGACGTCTTAGAGCCTGCGTCACTTGCCTGACCAATACTCATTGCTTTGATTTCTGCCGAGTCATCTTGAATCAGCATCGACAATGTTAAGAAACTGACTCACTGTGTTCAGGAGTGAAGCCCGGTACAGGTGCCAAGTGCTGCGCCAGGCGCCTTAGTACCATCATGGCAACACTCCCCACCCCCAAGCACATAGCATGCATGCAAATGAATACACACCACACAGATTTTGTTATTGGGAAAAACTGCTGCAGGTTTATTACATACAACATTATGTAATATAGTGGGTTATCTTACGGGCGATCCAAGGGCAGGCAGCATTCTCGCCACCTGCCCGCCTGATGAGCCAAGCAGCACTGGGGTGAACCCGATCTGTGCTGCCCCTTCTGGTGATCTTCCTCCTGGATCACGTAAAACCTGGTCCCTTATTACTCACGCCCCTTTCAGGGCGGAGCGTAGCAAGGCAAGCCCCCTGTTGTTCAGGCCCACAACCGCCAGAAGGATTAACGGGGCGCCGACACGGTTTCCAGGAATCTTCCATGAGGCTCCTGGGCTCTGGCACGCCTATGTGCCATGCAGAGGTACCCTTCTGTACCCATTTGCTTCCAGATTGCCCTGTAACTCCGCCTGCAATGTAAAAGAACAAGATTACAACATTTTCACCATACTTCCTACCACCATGCACGCCGGGTAAGCGATAGGGTGGGAGATAGCGTGCCCGCTAGGCAGCGGCCACAGCATGTCCGGTGCGACGATAAAGAGGTCATCAGCGTGGTGAGGGGGACCTATATACCCCTCACCCCGCCTCGCGCACCGGACATGACGCGACCTTGCTCGCGCCCAGGAGGGAGACTCCGCCAGAGTCCCTGGCCCCTCAGGAGAAGGAGGGGGTGTGGGGTGCCCGACGGCACTAGAGGGCCGCCCTCTTGAGTGGCCTCATGCGGTGGCCTCGGGCAGCCGCAGAAAGCAAAATAGGTAGAAGGGCGCCATACCACGGTGAGCCAATCATACCATCGGGATGTGGAAGTCGATACGTCACTTCCTGGGTCTACAGCCCCTCATTTAGATTTGTTATTTAATGCACAAGCTCACAGAAGGATAAGACTGCAACAATGACATCACCAATAGGTCTTAAATTGCATTTGATGCTCCATGTATGAACCAATATAAAGTAGGAAGGCCCCATATCTATAGTATAATGAGGCCCAAGAAGAGCCTCACGTACAAAAAGTCAATCTAGTCGTAATGCCCAATTGCAAGATCCGTCTGGTTCTTGGGCTAGGGTACCTATACTGTGAGGGGAGGGTGTATAGACATGTGCTGCTGTGTCTTGGGTATTACCGAGCTAACAGTGTTCGAAGATACCCCTCATCTGCAAGGGTGTCCTCCTGTGCGAATGGTTAGTATTGTCCACAGTAAGGTACCTTCTGATTGAGCCTCATATATCTTTGTGCCTAGTGGTGGGGGTTGTAGAGTGGCATATGTCTGTGTTAGGAAGTTCCCCTACTGCAGTGCATAGCAACCCTGCGCTCAGCTAATTACAGTGCTGAATCCTCTGAATGTCTGGTCCTTAGCGGAATTGGTTTAACATGATCCCACAGGGCTATCAGTGGCTGCAGCTGCAATCAACGTTTCATCATGCCTGAAACTGTACTTCTGAGCTTGCTACTGTATCCTAAAATAGGGGGACAAGAAACAGGCTAGGTGAAGGAACCCTGCAAGTGGCTCTGTCTTATGTTGTTTTTTGGGGTGTGAAAAATGCTCACTGGAGGATCTTGAAATGAAGTAGTTTATGTCGGTAGATCATGGATCCCAACTCGGTCTGGGTGCAACATTATTTCCATTTCGCTCCAATCACTTCTGCCATGATCTCTATCTCCTCGGCCTGCCTGCGGTGTATGGTACCTTCCTATCCAAGTTCAGAAACCAGTGCATGTAATTGAGATACCCTTCTTGAAGAATCCTGATTTTTTTTTAATTTTTATTTTATTTTATTATTTTATAAAGAATACAATCACAACCGCTGTTACAGGGTTAGCCAAGAATGGATAATAGTCGTTTATACATTCGTGTATATAAATGTAAATGTATTTGTAGAGCGCACTGCCAAGCGGTTTCCTGGCGCTATTACTCATACCACTTTGGAACCCTTCCTGGCTTTCCCTGTGAAGTGTCCGCTCCTGGGCATCCCCAGGGTGAAGCCAGGCATCCTAGCGCTGTTGGGGCCGGTGTGGAGATTAAGCAAGCTATTGCCCAGAGTTGCAGAGTGGGACCCATGATTAGAATAGGCACCGAGGCGAGAATTATCAGGTCCGAGGAAATTGAGCCCAAGACCCGCCGAGGCGGGAATTGAACCCTGGTCTCGGACCAGACCTCTGCATCAGGGTCTGCCGCTCTAACCATTGAGCCACACTCCTCCATATAAAGCTATCCCGTATTGTTAATTTTTTTAGAGCGAAAAAGATGTAAGAGGGCAAGGACAGAAAACATTTGTGGTGAAACAGAAGAATAGGACAGGCATGCAGCTGTGACAATGGTCCTAACCAACTGGAAAGACTCAAGCAAAACTAGCTACAAAAGAATCCGGATATTTCATTAACTAAGTTATTGGGATAAAGTCAAACTGTTCCACAGGGACCTTGGAATCCTCTCCTGTGCGTTATGCCACATATGGAAAGGCACTTGGTGGTTACGAGAAGGGCAGTGGCGTAAAGGATTGTAATGGGCTGTATAATTTGGTTATTTGGGAACAGACCTTGAGTAATTGCTTTACTGAGTTACACGTGTAATAGATGGCAAGCTAGCTAGATGCCTAGAGAGCTTGGGAAAACAGCAGGCCTCTGGCTTGGCACCAGAGTGTCTGAGAAGGTACCTGGGAGTGACCACAGGACGGATGGTCTCGATGCCCCTCCACAGAGGCCAGGGGAAGAACGAGGCTAATAGGGAAAAGTTCCAAAAGAGGCCCACAAAAACGTTTGGGTGGACAGATTCCAATACCACTTCTGAGCAGAAGGTGGGGTCTGATGGGAAGAAGCCTGTGGTGCCATTTCACCAGGCCTGGAGTTAGGACTGTCTACAGACAGGGCACAAGAGGGCGGGCACTGTATGTACCCGGAAGCCCGGGTGGGCCCTCCGTAGGGGTGATTAATTTAGCCCTGGGGGTATAATATTCCCAGTAGGAGAGGGTAGAACATGTCCTACTATCCATTAGCTGGGAGGTGGACCCAGAAGGTAAGCTGGTGCTCTCCGAGGGCGGCAGACACCACTTCCGGGACGTTGCAGTGAATGCGGTCCCTGTCACTGCTCAGCAAGATACCTGTGTCAGCCAGAACTTGGTGGTAGCAAGGCTGCTTTTCTCAGAGTGAGTGGTAGGGGCAGTTTGGGCCAACCATAACACTGGTGAATAAAGAAACAACATGGCAGCTTTTTGCCAATTATCTTCCACACCCAGCATGCGACGGCTACTCTGAGTATTTATGCCCAAGCTCTTGGCAAACCCGAAGGAAACAGGAATTCTAGAGGGATATCACCAATCTTGCTTCTTCTCTAGCCTAACATCAGCGGGTGATACCAGTGTTTTGGCAAAGTGGCACTGTGCCACCAGGTGGAACCTCAAACCTACCTCGCTCGTAAGGGAGCGTCATATTGCACCCACTGATTTTGTGTTTTTTCTACCCACCCATACTAGTCTAGTTGACAAAGTTTTCAGCGAATTGAAAATGTGTTATTCAAAGGGATAGGTACATTCATAAGCAGATGGCGAAATGTCGGGAGCACTATCATTTGTGTTAGTGCAACATGGCCAGCTAAGGAAAGGGGAAATGTTACCCTAGTGTTAATCATGTGAACTAGTCTATTGAATGAGGGGCCATCGTTTAGTCTGGTAATACTATGCTGTGCTATGCGGTTTTATATAGCGCACAGTTGCCCCGGCAAAGGGGCGCCTCAGCGCTGAAACAGAAAACAGCAGAACAGCCTCAATGTCCCTGTGACCGAGCCCTGGGTATCTGACAGAGTTTTCCATCCATCTGATTGGGAATTCCAACTTAGCCATAGTAGTTTTTTTTGGGAGTGAAAACAATTCGTTTTTCCCACTAAATGGATGTTACGGATTACCTTCCTTATCCAATAATCTCCCTAATCAAGGGAGTAAAATTATCTGCTGGCCATCTAACAAACAGTAAAACACAGGCATACATAAAAAGCAGCAGGCAACTCAAATGAAAATATAGGTTTCTGTCCATATGTTGTTCCTGAAGCTGGTGAGCGAATGGGTACATGGCCAGTAAAAATAGCAGGGAAGATAGCAGGCAACCATCTCTAGTACCCCGGCTACCAGGAATGCATCTAAAGTCAGACAATTTGCAGGGACTCTTGCCACTGGTTTGAAGTATAGTCATTCCAGTAGCTTAGAAACTGCCCTGCAAATACCAATCCTTTTCATTGTAGCCATCAAAATAGGCCACTCTTACAAACCAAATGCCTCTTCAGCATCCAAAGGACTGCCATAACTTCCAGTTCAGGGTTTAGTTGATGGAAAACTATGAACATAGTGTCTGCTTTCAGCACCAGCACAGGTACCAGAACTTCCACTGTCCTTAACTCAATGTAGGCTGAGACCTTGCATATTGATGAACATTACTGTGCCCTGGAAATCAGTAGGCCTGGGCGGTAAATTCCTTTCCAGCTAGCGGAATTTGGGTAATTTTGTGTTCCGCAGAGAACGTGAAATTGCCCAAAATTCTGCGTTCAGCGACTTCGCGAAATTTTTTGGTTGTACGTGTTCTCAAAATGCCTGTTCGCGAGATATTTCCCCCCGAGCACGCAAACAGCGATTGCAAACAGGAAAAAAGCATTGCGAACAAGCAATTCCGGGTGTTCGCGGAATTTTTGCATGTTCGCGGAGATTTTTTACCATTTCGCTGAGATTTGCGTAACGCAATTACGCAAATTCTGCTCACCCCTAGAAATCAGCTACATTTGGGTGAATAACTCAATTAGTCGTATCAAGATCTTTCTTTAAGTGAAGATAAACTGCAGAAATAACCCACACTCGTGCTCGAGAAAATATAGGAACAAACCACCCACCATCAACCGAATACACATGGAATAACTGGATATATCTGCCTCACGCCGCTGGCCTCTGCGGAACTGTATTTGAGTCTGCTGGTCCCCAGTAACCGCTTACTATGACCACGTTTTGACATTTCACATTACCAATCATATAAGGATCATTGTATTGAAGTCCATAAATGTAAATGTAAAGTATTTGTAAAGCGCGAACAATTACCCGAAGGTGTGAAGGCGCTGGGGGCCGTCGGGAAGATTAAGCGAGCTATTGCCCAGAGTTACATGGTGCTGGGCAGACCCCTGCTGCCGGAGCCGGGGATCGAACCGTGATCCCCAGCGTCCAGCGTCAGTCGCCCTGGCCGCTGCGCCACGCCTCTTCCACAAGCAGATCTCCTCACCAACTCCTCCTCCAACCAATGCCTGCTCCAAACTATAAACAAAAATTCTTTGCAGAGTGGACAACCCTTTGTGGTACCCAGCTTAGTGGACCGTGATCATAAGAGATACCATAATGGGAGCTGCAGAGCTCGTCAAAGACAATCAAAGCTGGTGACTTACCAAAATCATAGAGTGCATGCCTATCTCTCACACTTCTTCATCCATCAATCTACTAAGCGCTGTGTCCCATAACACAATAACAGCACTACGTCGTCATCACACATCACATGCAAACACTTACAACCTAGGATCAAAACAAAGACACCACACGCCCAACCACACACCGAACGTAGGTCACTACTCTCTAGAATGGGGAGGTGCAAAGATACGAGCTGCCATAGAGGATGTGGGATGGAGGGAACCTTTTATCACCTACTCTGGGAGTGCCCGAGCATCCGTGCATTCTGGATAAAGGTCGCCAGAGAAATGTCGCAGGTGGTGGGGCAGGAGGTTCCACTGGAACCCAAATGGTTCCTTCTAATAAAGGAGGCTAAAGAAGACTGGCCTCGACGTGTAAAGATATGGTTGGGATTGGCAGCAATAGTGGCTAAACAAAACATTGCAAGGAAGTGGGGGGGGACATCCACCCGAATGCTGGAGGAATGGGAAAATGACCTTGACTGGTGCTGGCAAGCCGAGTCAGTGATTTATAAAAGTAGAAGGTGCCCCAAGAAGGGAGAGAAAACTTGGGAAGCATGGCGGGTACACCAGGGACTTTAAAAGGGAGGCAGGGAACAATGGTATTCTCTATTGATGTGGGCCTTCATTTGTCAATACTGATAGAAAATTCAAATGTAAGATAAGATTGACGCTACAATATAAATGCTCTTTGTATGTACAATTATGGCACGGTTTAATAAAAAGAGTTATAAAAAAGTTTAATAAAGTTTTCATTAAAAAAAGTAAAAATCAACACGTCTGTGAGCCTTTCTGTTAACATATAGTTTTTATGATTTCTTTTTGCGGGCCTAAAAATGTTGAAAGAAAGAGACTCAGAGGCTTTTTTTAAAAAAAAAATAAAATGAACATGTCTTGGAGCATGGAGCTCCACCTAGGAGTATTTTAAAGAAACATGGTAAGTTCTCCTTGGGTCATGGATTTAATGACCCAGGAGACTTACTTTTTTCTTTATGTTGCTGCACTTCCTGTAGCCCCCACAACATTAAAAAAAGATTGGCGACACCCCTGCCCCTTATCTAGGCATCACCAAGCTAAAAAATAAGAAAAATTTAAATAGCCCTTGCAGGACATTTTGGGGCACTCCTTCAAGGAGCAATGAATATTAAATGAGCAGCTCATTTATTATTTGCTTTTTACCAAACAAATATTGCTCACCCAGGGCATCCACATGTTTAATATTAGTTGGGGGACGCAGAGGGTGCACACTTTGTATGTGCTAGCATGAATATTTTTTATTAAGTGGGTGCTTTGGTGTCCAAACGGAGAACCCACATTTTCATTTTTGTTAAAGGCTGTGGGAGGAGCCCCAGGGTCCCAGCAGCCCCAGCCTGCTCCTCATGTGGGTGCTGGCCACTTTTATTTTAGGTGGGTGCCCTCCTGGCGCACTCACACTGCCGGGGTCTTTGGGTCCTGCAAATCTAGCCCCAGGGCCTCCACAAACCCAGTACGGGAGCCGGCCACATATTTTTGTAGGTATATGCGGCAATGCCCACCCAGGGCACCCACACTCCAGGGCTTGATGGGAGCCCCAAGGCCCCCACTGCACCAGCCGGCTACTCAGCTAGCACCATACTACTGGTAGGAGCTGTCACTTTCTCTATGTGGCAGGAGCAGCATTTTTTATTGCTCTCACCAGGAAAGAGCAAAGTTGAGTTTGCTGCCTGGGAGTTGCAGGCAGGGTATGCCTGCACTCTCTGCCTGCACTCTCTGCCTGCACTCTCAGCAGGGACCACAATGTCCCAAAGTTGGGCTTCCTGGCACACTGTGTAGTACTGTGCAGTATTGTGCCATGGGGGATGAATGTGGTTGATAGTGGCGTGACCTCTGAACCTAGACCTTACCAGAAAAGATTTGTGCACCTTCTGGTCTGGAAAATGCAGAAGTAGGCATCAATTCTCCACCATGCCAATTGCCTTGAGTTGCTCGAAGTAATTTGTTAGTTAAGCCACCGACTAACACCCTCTTGGAGCCACTGAAGATTGTGCATTTTAGCGCTCAATGGCAAGAAGCAAGGTGACAGTTGTAAAAGGTAGGTACCTGAGCGGGGCACCTGCCACCACATTCTCTTCAGACATGTTGGTTGATGTTCATGTGCCAGTCACAGACTCCACCCACGTGTCACTGGTTGTTATATGCTGGGATTGAAGTACAAAGTGCCCACAGCAGTGCTTATGTATCTAGATAATCAGCCTGGTGACCTACAGCAGCATGCCTATCTGAGCGGATGTATGACATCACAACGCATGCTTTTACTCCGCATGCCATTACAACGCAGTTTTTACAACGCAAGTCGTTACAACGACTTGCGTTGGGGGGCGCTGGATAGTGGAATAGTTTAATTTTCTATTCCAACTCCAGTCCCCGTGGATAGTAGGGAAGGTGTTGGATAGAAAAATAAACTATTCCCTATCGTACAGCGCCCTCCAGCGCAAGTCGTTGTAACGACTTGCGTTGTAATAGCTGCGTCGTAATGGTAGTGCAGAGTAAAAGTTGCGTTGTAAAGGATGTTCCCCATCTGAGCATAGGGGCTTCCTTCTATTGGCCTTTCACTTCAGTCCTAGGCCTGTGAGTGAGACATTCTTGTGGGGAGTAAGGAGAGACAACTGAAGAGAGTGAGTGTTCCCACACTTCTTAAAGGTGTCCTATATATTCAGAGGTTTCAGGTTTCTCAGTTCGATGTGTGAGTAGCTTACCCAGCCAGGTTCTTTCATTGCATTGCATTCTGGGATTTGAAGTCCCATTTTACCTATTGGGAGCCCCTGCCCACAAATCCCAAATTCAAAGGAAACACCTGGAAAGGATCATCTACTCATGGGTGGAACTAGGACACTCGGAGCTCTGTATATTTACATGTAGTATGATTGTAGGTATGAATGCTTTAAATTAGATTAAGTGCCGGAGAATGTTCTTTGCTGCATTGTTTCTTTTGCACCCATATTTATTACATATGTCTAAAAGACAGCAAGAACATTGAATTATCCTGTTTATGGTAAGGTGGCACTGAGAAGGCTGCTGCTCAGGGCCGGACTGGCCGTAGCAAGCACCGGGCATTTCCCCGGTGGGCCGCCAGGGTGGGGGCAGGTTTTGGGCCCCTGGGGGGCCGTTTTTGTTACCGGGGTCGGCAATATCAGCCCATGCAACAAAATCGTCCGCAAACAGCTCAACAGCACCCCCCCTACCTCCAGGGGAGGCCGGCCGAGCAGTTTGCCAGGGTCGGTTTTGGTTCCCAGTCCGGCCCTGCTGCGACTAATGTATTATAGAAGGATCATAGGTTCCACACACCCTTCATTATAAGAGGTCCCATTGGGCACTGGCCCGCACTTGTACGCCCCTTCTTAAAACAACAGTGCCGGAAGGTTCACAAAGCTACCATTGAACACAAAAGACAAGAGAACTGATTCACAAAGTTAACTTACAGTTTTGAGTAAGTTTACAATTTTGAATATGTTTGCTACTTTTCAGTATTCACAAACTGCACTTTTGCTCTAAATTCAGCACTACACGTGGCCAACCACTGGTACTGCAACACCGTCCCATAGCATTTAATGGCCATAGAGACTTACTACAAAGGTGTAAGTTACTGCAAAGTGCAGTTTGTGAACAGCAAGTTGCACTATGTTTTGTAGTACTACTGTAGTGCTACATAAGTGCAGTTTGTGAATCAGGGCCTACGAGTGCCATAACATTCATTTCACACAGCAGTACAGTAGTGTTCACTGGTGGGACAAAGTTACACAAGTATTCCCTCTGTTTTCCTCTCTTTACTCACAGTGTCCTGCAGAATTATGCTTGCAATTTCCCTGGGGTCTTCAGACCAGGGGTGGCTGGTGTTAATGGGCAAAGGAGATGTCACACTACCATCCTGAGCGGAGAGGCAAGAAAAGTAGAAATAAACGCCAAGCACCTGGAAAGAAATTACTACTTGCTGCTCTCTTATTTTTAATGAGGCTGCTGTGATGGCCTTTGCAGGCATCCTGCTGCACATGTACCAGCTGGGCAAGGTCTTCCTTGACTTGCAGGCACAAGCTTCAGCAGGGACATCTAGGCAGAGGGTGTGTGGAATTACAATGCCATGGATAAGGTTGCTTTTTGGTCTCTTACACAATGGCCCTCAGAGGAGTTAACATAACTCAATCAATTTCAATGGCAGGGGCAGGGGTAGGGTAGTCTGATAGGGAGAACAAGTTAGTGGTGGTAACATTTGAATAGGATTCACAAGAAGGGTTGGGCTGCAGGAGGGCCACAGCTGGCACCTCCCTTCCTCTTGCTTGTGTGCTTTCACTTTTGCAAATGTTATGCAGCTGAAGGTATACCTGAGCCCATTCTCTTAAGAGGGCACCTCTCTCATCTTGTTTGTTGCAGAACAGGCCCAAGAGAAGAATAAAGGTTGGCACCTATGTTCCCTTTAAGCTGTAATTGTCCAGGATTGCATCATGTGTTTGGTTTTGCTTCCCAGTCTCTGTGGACATGTAAATTGTATGGCATGCACAAAGTAAACACATGCAACTCACAAGGAATTTTGTACTTGGATGATGTTGTTACACTGGCAGGGGTGAAGGGGGTCAGGCTATTATTGTACCTTTTCTGGATTATTTCTGTGCTGTTGAGGATGGTGTTGTGTGGTTCATGCAGGAGAGTTTGTCAGTTTTTTTACAGGGCAAACTTGACCCAAATGTTTTGGAGCACTTTGCATGAATGTATGACGTTACAACGCAAACATTTACAATGCATGCCTTTAGAACGCAGTTTTTACACCGCAACATCCTTTACAATGCATGATTTTACATCGCAAGCCATCACAACGCATTTTTAGAAACTACATTTACAACTCATTCCTTTACAATGCATACCATTACAACGCATATTACTTTTAGGGGTACAGTAGGGAAAGCGTTGGATAGCGTAGGGGTAAAGATTACTACTCCCCCTCCAATGAGTGCAACAGTAGTGTAAGTGTTGGATAGTGTAGGAGTAAAGATTACTATTCCCCCTCTAGTGAGTGCAACAGTAGGGTAAGTGTTGGATACTGTAGGGGTAAAAATGACTATTCCCACTCCAGTGAGTGCAACAGTAGTGTAAGTGTTGGATAGTGTAGGAGTAAAGATTACTATTCCCCCTCTAGTGAGTGCAACAGTAGGGTAAGTGTTGGATAGTGTAGGGGTAAAGATTACTATTCCCCCTCCAGTGAGTGCAACAGTAGTGTAAGTGTTGGATAGTGTAGGAGTAAAGATTACTATTCCCTCTCTAGTGAGTGCAACAGTAGGGTAAGTGTTGGATACTGTAGGGGTAAAAATGACTATTCCCACTTCAGTGAGTGCAACAGTAGTGTAAGTGTTGAATAGTGTAGGGGTAAAGATTACTATTCCCCCTCCAGTGAGTGCAACAGTAGTGTAAGTGTTGGATAGTGTAGGAGTAAAGATTACTATTCCCCCTCTAGTGAGTGCAACAGTAGGGTAAGCGTTGGATACTGTAGGGGTAAAAATGACTATTCCCACTCCAGTGAGTGCAACAGTAGTGTAAGTGTTGGATAGTGTAGGGGCAAAAATTACTATTATCCATTACTTACCTTATATTGCATTGTAATGGCATGCGTTGTAGTGACATGCAATGTAATGGCTGCTTTGTAATGGCATCCTATGTAAAGGATGTTGCATTGTAATACGTGCGTTGTAAAAGTAGTGCGATGTAATGACTGCGTTGTAAAGGTTGTTTCCCACTTTGCATTAGCACCCTGGCTACATTACACAAGCTCAGATATTTTTAGTTACTGGGGTTTAAGGGATTTGCCCAGAATCACAGAATATTGAGCCGGTGCCGAGACTCAAACCTAATTCCCCAGTTCCAAATTCAGCAGCTCAGACCATAATTTTACAGAGAACAGGACAGGTTTGTGTTGGTTGCACCAGATGGAACAATACACTAGGGCAGGAACCCTGCCTGTGTCTGAGGCAGGTGGTGCGCATTTCAAAAGGTATCTATCTCCTGGTTTTTCTGCTTGATAGATGGGGAGAGTCTCCCAGCTACCACCCGTATGGAACAGGGGGGTACAAGCTGCATGGTTCAGTGTGCTAGCACTCAATGAAATACAGCGACCTCTCGGGCACTCCCAAGATCATCACCAACTCTCATGATCTCTGAGGTCTGAACATGCTACAGCAGGGTAGGTAGTCTTGGCAAGTGAAGGGATTTCATTTGTATGAATGCTTGGAAAGGTGCCTGGCATTTTTCTGAATCTGCTAACCCTTTTTTAGGGCGAGCCTAGCAGCACGCATGTGAGGCATGGTGTGTTCAGTAATGGACTTCAAGCCAGCCCATCGCTTGTCATTGGTTGGTCCAGGTGCCTTTCTAAATTCCTTACTTTTAAGAATGTTAATTCGCGCCCATGTGTCCCTCCTTTCAGTCTGTTGTTCCCTCCCATAGTGACTTGCCCTGTTACAAGGCTCAGTTCGCTCCGTCCATGTCACTATGATTTCCGATTGCCTGCCTTGTGTTCTTGGAAATGTAGCATTACTTATATTTCACTTACTCAGAGCTTCGTTGCTGCGTTTCTGTAAACAGGGCTGTAAATCGTGTTCTTTATCTGGTCACAAATGTGGCAGCTGTGTCTCTGTTCCAAGTGGTAATTCCCCTTTCTTAGTCCTCTAGGCAGTACTGCAGCTCTGTTCCCACTGGTAATTCCTCATTCTTAGCCCTCTAGGTAGTACTGCAGCTGCTTCTCTGGTCCCATCGGTAATTCCTCATTCTTGGTCCTCTAGGCAGTGCTGCAGCTGTGTCTCTGTTCCCAGTGGTAATCCTCATTCTTAGTCATTCAGCCAGTGCTGCAGCTGCTTCTCTGGTTCTGTCGGCAATTCCTCAATCATAGTCCACTAGCCAGTGAAGCAGCTACTTCTCTGTTCCCAGTGGTAATTCCTCCATTTTAGTCCTCTAGGCAGTGCTGCAGCTGCTTCTCTGCTCCCAGTGGTAATTACTCATTCTTAGTCCTCTAGGCAGTGCTGCAGCTGCTTCTCTGCTCCCAGTGGTAATTACTCATTCTTAGTCCTCTAGACAGTGCTGAAGCTGCTTCTCTGGTGCTGTGGATAAATCCTCATTCCAGGTCCTCTAGGCAGTGTTGCAGCTGCTTCTCGGGTCCCAGTGATAATTCCTCATTCTTAGTACTCCAGCCAGTGCTGCAGCTACTTGTCTGGTTCCAGTGGTAATTCCTCCATTGTAGTCCTTTAGGCAGTGCTGCTAGCTGCTTCTCTGTTGCCACTGGTAATTCCTCATTCTTAGTACACTAGGCAGTGCTGCAGCTGCTTCTCTGGTCCCAGTGGTAATTGCTCATTCTTAGTCCTCTCGGCAGTGCTGCAGCTGTTCTATGGCCCCAGTGGTAATTCATCATTCTAAGTCTTCTAGACAGTGCTGCAGCTGCTTCTCTGGTCCCAGTGGTTATTCCTCATTCTTAGTACCCTAGGCAGTGCTGCAGCTGCTTCTCTGGTCCCCGTGGTTATTCCTCATTCTTAGTACCCTAGGCAGTGCTGCAGCTGCTTCTCTGGTCCCCGTGGTTATTCCTCATTCTTAGTACTCTAGGCAGTGCTGCAGCTGCTTCTCTGGTACCACTACTAATTTCTCATTCTAAGCCCAGTACGCAGTTCTGCTAGCTGCTACTCTGGTCCTGTCTGTAATTCCTCATGTTCAATCCTCTTCACAGTGCTGCAGCTGTGTCTCTGTTCGCAGTGGTAATTCCTCATTCTAAGTCCTCTAGACAGTGCTGCAAGCTGTTTTTCTGGTCTAATCAGTAATTCCTCCTTTTAAGTTCTCTACACAGTGCTGCAACTGCTTCTTTGGTCCTGGCAGAAATTCCTCCATTCTAAGTCCTCTAGTCAGTGCTGCAGCTGTGTCTCTGTTCCCAGTGGTAATTGCTCATTCCTAGTCTTCAAGCCAGTGCTTCCAGCTGTGTCTCTGTTCCAGGTGATAAGTCAACATGCGTACTCCCCTAGGCAGTGCTGCAGCTACTTCTCTGGTCCCAGTGGTAATTCCTCATTCTTAGTCCGGTAGGCAGTGCTGCAGCTGCATCTCTATTCTTTGTGGCAATTCCTCATTCTTAGTCCTCCAGCCAGTGCTGCAGTTGCTTCTCTGGTCCCAGTGGTAATTCCTCATTCTTCATCCTCTATGCAGTACTGTAGCTGCTTCCCTGGTCCAGGTGGTAATTCCTCATTCTTAGTCCTTCAGCCAGTGCTGCAGCTGCTTCTCTGGTCACTGTGGTAATTCATCATTCTCAGTCCTCTCTAGAAAATAGTGCAGCTGCTTTTCTGGTCCCAGTGGTAATTCCTCATTCCTAGTCCTCTTGGCAATGCTGCAGCTGCTTCTCTGTTCCCAGTGGCAATTCCTCATTCTAAGTCCTCTAGGCAGTGCTGCAGCTGTCTCTCTTCCCAGTGGTAATTCCTCATTCTAAGTCCTCTAGACAGTGCTGCTAGGTGCTTCTCTGGTCTCAGCAGTAGTTCCTCATCTTAGTCTTCTAGGCAGTGCTGCAGCTGCTTCTTTAGTCCTGTCAGTAATTGCTCCATTATAAGTCCTCTAGACAGTGCTGCAGCTGTGTCTCTGTTCCCAGTGATAATTCCCCATTCTTGGTCCTCTATGCAGTGCTGCAGCTGTGTCTCTGTTCCAGGTGGTAATTACCCATTCTTAGCCCTCTAGCCAGTGCTGCTAGCTGTTTCCCTGGTCCCGTTGTTAATTCCTCATTCTAAGTCTTCTAGACAGTGCTGCAGCTGCTTTTCAGGTCCCATTGGACATTCCTCATTCTAAGTCCTCTATACAGTGCTGCTACCTACTTCTCTGGTCAAAGTCAGTAATTCCTCATTCTAAGTCCTCTAGACAGTGCTGCAGCTTCTTCTGTGGTCCCAGTGGCAATTCCTCCTTCTAAGACCAGTGCTGCAGCTGTGTCTCTGTTCATACACCGACTAGACTCCAAACCAAAACACATAGATGTATGACAAATGCAAGTCCTGTTGCATTACAAAGGCTTGTTTTTGTTGCAACCAAAAACTTTGTAAATTACTGCTTTTATTGTTGGGGAGTCATCAATTGTGAGCTGGAATGTGTCCACAGTGGTGAATGCTGCCTGCTGGAGTGGGTAGATCGAAAATAAAAAGGAATAATGCCACAATGCCTTAAGGAATGAAAGCTGGTCTGAATTTCAGAGAGTGATATTCACATTTGAAGCAATTGAATTTGCTTTTTTCTGCACTTTTTCATTGACAACTAAAAACCTACAGAAGGTATATTCAATTGCTTCAGATGTGAATGTCACCATCTAAAATTCGAGACCAGATTTTCATTCTGCAGACTGTGAAGCACTGTGCATGTTTACTTTCATTCTACACACTACAGCAGGATTACATTCCAGGTCAAAATGCATGACTCAGCAATAATGAACTCCATTCCCTAAGTGCTGGTCATAACTAGTTGTTAATCATTCTTTGCAGAGTCACATCTGCACTCAAGGGCAGGTTCGTCACTATGGTGAACTGAACTGATTATTTATAGCTGCCAAGTCTTCAGATTGCTTATGTGGGGCATTTCCTTAGTTTCAGTGAACTTATGTCCAGTTGTACAATTTGCACATTACAGTAACTGCTGAACATAGTTAATGCAGTCAGATATGAGGCTATTTTTAACGTGTTTAAATATTTCAACACTACATGTCACAATTGCTTTATAAACCTTCTTCCTTTCTCACATTTGCTTTAAAAGGTACCATTTGCTACTGTTTTCTTCAAAAGTTTCTCTTGGGGAGAACCCTCCCAACGCCATTTCTGTTGGTCGGGCTTTCGTGCTTTGCACTCTCATGGCGTAACACTTATACCAAACTTTTACGCCCTACCACTTTCAAATGTTACCATCCGCTACTGCTTCTGAAGTTTGAAATGTAACTCCTTGGACATTTAATTCACCTATAGGTTTTCAGTATTCGGCTCTTCTCTGACACTTCATTTCACATGTGTTATACACCAGCATCTGTCTAGAAACAAAATATCTATGAAGGAATTTATATGACACAACCCGTAAGCAGTGGAACAAACAAACAAGCCACATTCTGAAAGTGAAAAATGGTATCATATTGTAGATCAGTGATTCTTAACCTGTGGTTCAGTGACCAATGGGGTCCGTGATCTGCAAAGCCCACTCGGGTGATATGCGACTGAGTAGAAAATTAAATAATATGAACAGATTAATGTAGTGTATATGAATAGAGAAGTAAAATAGAAAATTTCAAAGAGTGAAAGAGCTTTAAAGGGAAGGTTACCAGATGCCCCTCCCCCTTAACCAGGAGAAATCTGAGAGTTATATTCCTGGTTTAGGCCAATTAAAGCATTTGGTAAAACAGCTTAACATGATGATTTTAATAAGGAAAGCCAAGAACTAATAAATGTTTGTATGATCACATTGGTTCATCTGGTAACCTCAGTTAAAGCCAGAGGGGCCGATTCACAGAACTAACTTAAGACAAAATCCTAAACTTACTACTTTTGGTATTCACAGAAGTTAGGATTTTGTCTTAAGTTTGACTTAAGACAAACTTAAGACAGACTTAAGACAGACTTACGACAGACTAAAGACAAACTTAAGACAAACTTAAGACAAAATCCTAACTTAAGTCTGTCTTAAATTTGTCTTAAGTCTGTCTTAAGTCTGTCTTAAGTGTGTCTTAAGTTTGTCTTAAGTCTGTTGTAAGCCTGTCTTAAGTCTGTCTTAAGTTTGTCTTAAGACAAAATCCTAACTTCTGTGAATACCAAAAGTAGTAAGTTTAGGATTTTGTCTTAAGTTAGTTCTGTGAATCGGCCAGAGTGTTCTAAATGATAACTATTCCCGGGTAATTAGATGAAATAGAGAAACTTTCTCTTTCTAAAGTGGAAGTTTCCTGACTTTGCCAAGGTGAAGTTTTGGCTTCCAAGTCCCATCGGGTGATGTTCTTCTCAAGGAAGGAAAACGGGAAAATCCACAGCCAAAGGACGTTTTGCCCACCAGGGCCGGACTTCCGGCTGAAGGGAAGATACTAGATAATCCTGTTGTGTTTGTTGTCTTGGACTCTTACAGGCAATGATGTTCTGTACAACAAGTAAGGTATTAAAGGACTACAGAGAGGCCAAAACTTCAGGAATGTGGTTGTTGGCTGAGAAATTCAGTGGTGGTATTGGGACGGTGGAACAGAAGAGGTAGATTTCATTGTGAGTTAAATTAGGTGGGACTGCGCAAAGTTTCAACACCTTTTACAATTTTTCAAAAAGTTCACTAGATTTGCTAAATGCAATTTTGGTAAAATGCAAAAAAGAGGACATAGTTATCGACATAGTTTTGATAGACAGGCTTAAAAAAGGGGCACCTACCTGTCCTGGATCAAGTCCTTTCCTCCACAAAACAGGATCAGAACAATGAATCGGCCACCCACCTGGCACCATGTGGAATCCCCAAGGCTCCTCTCTTGCGTGCCTCTTGTTCAACATCCGTGTACCCCAATAGCAGAACCTCCTGAGCAGTGTCAAGTATATTTTCAAAGGTACATAGGGGATTCCAATTATGCCAGAGTAATCAGAGTAGGTTTGGTAATTTTGTGTTACTCTTGTGATGCGAAATTGCAAACAATTGCACAATTATGCCTGTTTGAGTAATTTAGAGTAATCTGGGGCGAAAATGCCTACCCAAGAGCACAGAAAGAGGGGGTGAGTTGCTGCTTGTTGCTTCTGTTCCTATTCTGTTGCATGTAGAACTATTTTATTTGTGCAAAATGCACCCTCTGGTACATTTTGAAAGCGAGGGTGCATTTTCAGCTAAGAAAATATAGCTGAACGCAGGGTTACTCTCCTTGTGTAAATCCGTGTAATGTTGTGTAAGTTTTGCTGTTGTTTTGCGTAGTTAAGTTGTAGCAAATTATGCAAGTTATGCCCACCGCTACCATCCACCCTGAGGTTGTGTGTGGCAGCTGCTTTCAATGTACATTCTGGGAAAATGGCCTATAAAGAATATGATGAATTTGGACTACTACAAGGGAAGCAGGTGTTATGGAGAATGATTGATTCTCTCCATGCCAGTAAGTCAAAAATAGTAAATTTTGGTTAAAAACACAACATGCCTAAAGCATCACTTGACATTCACACAGCACAACAAATAATGTGTACATTCAGAAGTCACAATTTACAAATGTGCAGTATAAACAGATTCAGGATGCTATAGCGCATGGTAACCATCAGGTGGCACAATTCATATATTTCAGAAAGTGGTTTATTAATTTGAGAAGAGGGGTCTTACCAACTTAACAGACACACCCTGGTTAGATTTAGAACAAGTCTTGGAGACTCTCTGCTCAACCCCTAGTATTTATGGCACAAGCAGCAAGCAATTCCCAAGCAAATGTGGTTAAGTTCAAACAGTACAAACATTTTCAAAGTGAAGAAAACAACATAGTAAAATTCCAAACCAAGTTGCAACACTAGAGAAATGATGCACAAATCACCAAAATTGCACAAGGGGAATTGGAGATATGGATTTTCAAAGTTTTAAGTCAAATGGTGCTTAGAAAATGTACAGCACAAATGTAAAGTTTCCGTTTGTGGTAGACCGGGACCTAGGCAAAATTTAGGGCCTGTTGTGTTGAAGCACCGGGTGGATATACAAATTGGATCCCCCAACTTTAACTTCTGATTTAGTCTACTTTAGTCAATTAGATTCCTTCAGTGGGGACAGGTCCTAGGCTGAAGCCAGCAAGGGTTCCTCAAAGTTGTGTATATCATCGTCAAGCTCCCGTTGAAGATGTTGGTTTTATCTTGACACCAGAACTCGAAGCGGAACAAAGATGGATTTCAGAGATGCCTAGGTCGCTTTCCACTGAGATAGATGTACTGCCGCACCCTGGTCCAAGGATTTATCTTCAGACTTGGTAACTTTTTTCTCTCTCAAAATTCACCATTGTGGCAAGGCCGGAAGCTGTGACTGGGCATGGATCCAGAAGACTGAATACTTTTTCTGCGAGTATTCGGGCCACCAGTTTTCAGCACAGCAAAAAGCTCTCAGATGGATAAACCTGTTTTCTTGCCCACCTTGGGTGTTACCCCAGCACCTTGTCCTGGTCCTCCAGAGATGGAAAAAATTGGCAAATCCCATTTTTCTCCAACTGCTGGGAAAGTTTTTTCTGGTGACTCCTGTAGCACCCGGGCCCTCAGGGCAGATTTCGAGGTATCAGATCTCTCTTCAGCCAGGCTCTTCAGGGCCCAGTCCTCTGGGATTAGCTGGGCATCCTTGGATCCGGAGGTCCTTTGTTTCTTTGTGTCCATGGAGCAGGCGAACAGGAAGTCATCCAATTCACCCTTGGAGAGCAGTTCTAGAAGGAAAGAGAAGTCTTCCTTTTCTCCTAGCAGTGTCTTCCTTCTTCAGGTGTTGTATTTCCAGGTTCAGGAATGTTCTGAAGAGTCGGTGGTGAAGTGCCAGTCCTTTCCTCCGCACAAGCCAGTGATTGGAGAACTTCTTCTCTTCCAATCCTGTCTACATTTTTGCCCTATCCCAACCTCCTTTTGCAGCATTCTGTCTTTGCTTTACTGTAAAATCTGCGGAAGCCCTAAATCCGAAATGGCTAGCACCTACTTCCATAAGAAGGGATTAGGACCATTCACTATGCCACTAGCCTATTTAGATAAATTATCCTCCCACTGTCCTAGTCAAAAACGTTTTCTCCCGCCTATTGGCGTTGGAGTCTAAATGTTGATGATGGCACTGTGAATGTACTGGAGCAGATCCTGCCAGCACCATTTGGCATTTTCAACCCAAAGAAAGAAAAATGAAGGCTATATATTGTTCTACCAACTGTTCCTGTCGTCTTCCCCCAGGTTGTATCTCTATTAAGTGGCCGATTGTTGATGCCACTCCTGTGGTCTCGGGCTCCAAGCGCAAGCGGATGTCATCTAGGAGCAGGATTGTTAACTCCCAGCCAGGAAATTGTATTGTGCCTTCTGGATGGGCTTAGAGGCAACACTGGCTCTAAACCAGTTTGCCTTAGCAGTGCAAGTGCATTTCTGTAAAAGTACTTTTCACTGAAGTTGTCTAAAATCTACTCTCACATTTAAACAAAATAGTTGAAACTATTTTAAAAAAATAACTTTGAATCAATTATCTAGCATTTTCCCAAGCTGATATGTGACATAAAGATTTTAATTACACCAAGGCCTGTTAATTGTATAATGCACACATATTCATTTTGAACAGGGTTATACCCCTCCCTTTCAAGGCAAACAATCTGCCCAGAAGGTGCCATCCTGGATGTTTTTCTTCTGTAGAACATGGTGGTGTTTAGTGCATCATCTGTGAGGGACAGCAAACTTTAACCTAGGACTTACTGAGAGAATCTAGCAACCTTCAGACATGTAGGTGTTATAGCCACTAAATTGCAGTTTTGCATTTGCACTATTTTTTGGTGTGAATTGTGTCCCTGTGTCCATTTTTGGGGCAAAGATGCATTGTACACCCAATAAAAAAATACCGCAAAATCAAGCATGACACGAATAGCTGCCGCTCACGTTCGTTCTCTTCACAATCTTCCCCTGCTCTCATGATAGGATTTTACCCAAGTGAAGTCTCAATTACATGACGTGGCATAGTGGTGTAATCTCAGGCATTTTTTGTGACAGTACTAAAAAAAATTTTCAGAAATTACACAAGATTATGCTGGAGTAACTGGAATAAATGACATTTCGTCAGACTCTTTGTTCTCATTCCCATCAATTAAGTTATTTTTTCTAAACTAACCGATTAAAATTGTGCACAAAGTGCAGGCCTGGGATAGATACATTGCACCCATAAGGGCACAGAGCCAAAAAGAATCCCATATGTGGTTGCCTAAAGCTATATTGCGGGAAATCCTACAGCGAGTAGGAATAACCTGAAGTACTCTTGAGCATACAGATGCTGTCTATTGTTGCACGTAGTTAATCCAAAATAACTTGTAGATTTAGCTCCATACAGTTTTCGTTTGTTTAAACCATTTATTTGTTAATCATCATATTCCATTCATATGACTGGATAATCTCATCCTATATTCCATCGTTATTTCTCAAAAACATGTTAGTGCTCCACATAGTTTTGAAATCCCCAATGCATTTCGCACAAAAGTGCGCTTCCTCAGGGGGTCTGTAATTGAATAGAAATAACACAAGTAGGTATACTAGCAAATGTCCAGGAGCAGGTGAATACATCTATATGAACACTAATTTAGACGAGTGAATACAAGTCTGACTAAAAGTAAATGTGTTGAAAATGAAAAGTAGAAGTTAAGGAGTGAAAGCCAAAAAATAAATAATTCAAAAGGTGCTCCACGTGTGTGTCCGCAGTGAACAGTGGAAAATAAGAAGAGCCAAAGAAAAGCCAAAGAAAATCGGTATCTATTTAAAGGTATAAAGTAACTCGGATTGAATAAATCAATGCCAAAAGGTGCACTAGACAACCAAGAATATGGCAAAATGCAAAACCATGCATCGCATTTCCCCGTGCAGTTAAACACGCATTCGTGGTGCCGAGGGAACATAAGGTATCGGAATAACGGTGATACCATCAATGTCTTACCAGTGTGACAAACAAGTCAGAGAATCAACGTCGGGTAACCGTGTGTCGGCGAGGACCAGGCTCCGTGACTAGCAGGAACCCGGAAGACGCCACGCATGCGCATTAGCGCATTAAAAAGTGTTTCAAACAGTAGGCATGGAAAAGAGACATGCTCAGCACCCGTGTATGTGGAAATAGAACAATAACCTCGTAAAGCGAGAGTTACATGCATCCCTCACAGCCAAAAAATAAGAAAGAATGATAGGATAAAAGAACGTCAGACAGGAGTAATAAGAAAAAGGATACTAAGGTACAAAAGGGATAACGTGTAGTGACGCAATCATAAGTAGATAATGAGGTGAAATGACGAGAATCAGGTGAAGGAAACAAAATGTAAAACATTAAATATGCCGGCTACATATAATTACACCCTCGGGTAAACCAGCTGTGTGAATAAAAATAATCCAAAATTACTATCATATCACAGCTAAATGGAGATCAATATTTACAATGCAATAGGTCACTAATATCAAGACATTAGTATCAAGACGTTATTCATAGGTGACAACTAAATTCAAGACGTTCATTAAGTCCTTTAGGCTGAACCGCCTGCAGTCGATATATCCAGTGTAGTTCTCGCTGTAGTAGCTGTTTGTTGTTATCCTTGTGTGGTTGTTTCTCAACTGTTTCCAAAACCAGAAATCGTATCTGACTAGGGTTGTGCGACTGCTGAATGAAGTGCGCAGCAATATTAGATTTTAAGTTTTTGGTGCGGATATTACTCCGGTGTTCATTAAGCCTGATTTTTATTTTGCGTTCGGTTTTGCCCACATAAGGGAGACCACATGGGCATTTTATCATGTATACTACATTGTTAGTATCACATGTGGCATTAACACGAAGATTGATGGTAGTCCCTTGGGTAGGGTGAGTCATGGTGGATCCAAGAATTATACTGTTGCAGTGACTGCAGTTGTGGCATGGGATAGTTCCTTTAAAAATGGTTTGACTGATAGTTGTGGGTTGCTTGATAAGTTGTTGTATAGTCTTAGTGCGTTGGTAGGCAAATATTGGAGGCTTTTCAA
This sequence comes from Lissotriton helveticus, assembly GCF_964261635.1. Classification (NCBI taxonomy): domain Eukaryota; kingdom Metazoa; phylum Chordata; class Amphibia; order Caudata; family Salamandridae; genus Lissotriton; species Lissotriton helveticus. The sequence continues at coordinate 84,894,164 of NC_136068.1, forward strand.
AAATTTGGTTAAAGTCAGTTTCTGATTGCAGTAATGGCCAGTGTTTGAGAATAACCTCTTTGATTTGTCTTGATTGTGTAGAGTATTTGGATACAAAAACAGCACGGGTTACTTGTTGTTGCACTTTCAATTTGGGTTTCAATAGTTCATCTCGGTTCTTGAGTTTTACTCTATTTTCAGCGGTGGCTGTAATGTGTTCCGGGTATCCACGTTGGTGGAATTTTTGAACAATTTTTGAGCTGTTGGTTTTGTATAGATCCTCTGTAGAAGCAATGCGTTTGGCTCTCAATAGTTGTGAGTACGGTAGATGCTGTTTTAGACTCGGTTGATGAAAACTTTTATGATGTAGATAATTATTGCGATCTGTATCTTTGGTGAAAATGGAAGTAATGAATTGATTGCCGCACAATTTGACAAGTACATCCAGGAAGGCAATTTCGGTTTTGTTTAGGGTATAAGTGAATTGAATCCTGTCGTTGACAGTGTTGAGGTGATTGATTGCAACAAGAAATTGAGTTTCCGTACCTTGCCAAACAAGAAAAATGTCATCGATATATCTGTAGTATGCGCACATGTATGGTTGCCAAAGTGCATTGTGGAGTATATGTTGTTGTTCGAATGCATACATGAAAAGATTAGCATATGCTGGAGCAGCGCAGTTGCCCATTGCTACTCCAGATAGTTGCAGATAGTATTGGTTGTCTGGAGTTTTGAAGTAGCTGTGGTGTAAGATGAATTGCATCAATTCCATTATAAACACCTGGAGATCCTGTGGCTTGTCAGTTTGTACTAAAGCGGTCTCTAGAGCTTCCAATCCCAGATTGTGGGGGATTGAGGTATACAAAGCGTTGACATCAATCGTGCATAAGACAATGGGTTGATCATTGGGAATTACAATTTGTTTTATTTTGTTCAAAAAATCGGTGGTATCCTGAATGAATGTACTCATACCTTTAACACTTGCTTGTAGGTGTTTGTCAATGTAAGTTCCCGTGGGGGCGTGTATTGAATTGGTAGTGCTTACAATTGGTCTGAATGGTGGTTGTCTAGAGTTCTTATGGATTTTAGGTACTAAATAGATATATGGTACCTGAGGGTAATCCTTGATAAGGTATCTTTTGTCTCTGTCAGTAATGGTATTAGCAGATACAGCTTTGTTGATGATCTTTGTTAGTACCTCTTTGAAAGCGTGCGTAGGATCTGATCTCAAAAGCATGTATAAGTCTGGATTGTGAAGATGTTCATGTAGACCTTGTTGGTAATACGTAGAGTCCAGAACGACAATGGCACCGCCCTTGTCAGCTTTACATATAGTCAATGTCTGATTGTTGGCTAGTTGTTTGATAGCTTGTCTTTCTTTCATCATGAGGTTACTTCGGTTATTTTTTTGAGTGTCGAACAGCGAGTGCAAATCCTGTTGTACTGCTTTCTCAAATACATCCAGAACCTTATGGCTGGTAGGAGCCATAAAGTTACTGGAAGGACGTAAACCCATAAGAGTATCTCTATCTTGAGTGGTGGAAGGTACACAAATGTTATCAAAAAAGTGTCTTAGTCGTAGTGTTCTCATAAATTTGTAGAGTGAAATAGAGATAACATTTGAGATCAGATCCTACGCACGCTTTCAAAGAGGTACTAACAAAGATCATCAACAAAGCTGTATCTGCTAATACCATTACTGACAGAGACAAAAGATACCTTATCAAGGATTACCCTCAGGTACCATATATCTATTTAGTACCTAAAATCCATAAGAACTCTAGACAACCACCATTCAGACCAATTGTAAGCACTACCAATTCAATACACGCCCCCACGGGAACTTACATTGACAAACACCTACAAGCAAGTGTTAAAGGTATGAGTACATTCATTCAGGATACCACCGATTTTTTGAACAAAATAAAACAAATTGTAATTCCCAATGATCAACCCATTGTCTTATGCACGATTGATGTCAACGCTTTGTATACCTCAATCCCCCACAATCTGGGATTGGAAGCTCTAGAGACCGCTTTAGTACAAACTGACAAGCCACAGGATCTCCAGGTGTTTATAATGGAATTGATGCAATTCATCTTACACCACAGCTACTTCAAAACTCCAGACAACCAATACTATCTGCAACTATCTGGAGTAGCAATGGGCAACTGCGCTGCTCCAGCATATGCTAATCTTTTCATGTATGCATTCGAACAACAACATATACTCCACAATGCACTTTGGCAACCATACATGTGCGCATACTACAGATATATCGATGACATTTTTCTTGTTTGGCAAGGTACGGAAACTCAATTTCTTGTTGCAATCAATCACCTCAACACTGTCAACGACAGGATTCAATTCACTTATACCCTAAACAAAACCGAAATTGCCTTCCTGGATGTACTTGTCAAATTGTGCGGCAATCAATTCATTACTTCCATTTTCACCAAAGATACAGATCGCAATAATTATCTACATCATAAAAGTTTTCATCAACCGAGTCTAAAACAGCATCTACCGTACTCACAACTATTGAGAGCCAAACGCATTGCTTCTACAGAGGATCTATACAAAACCAACAGCTCAAAAATTGTTCAAAAATTCCACCAACGTGGATACCCGGAACACATTACAGCCACCGCTGAAAATAGAGTAAAACTCAAGAACCGAGATGAACCATTGAAACCCAAATTGAAAGTGCAACAACAAGTAACCCGTGCTGTTTTTGTATCCAAATACTCTACACAATCAAGACAAATCAAAGAGGTTATTCGCAAACACTGGCCATTACTGCAATCAGAAACTGACTTTAACCAAATTTTTGAAAAGCCTCCAATATTTGCCTACCAACGCACTAAGACTATACAACAACTTATCAAGCAACCCACAACTATCAGTCAAACCATTTTTAAAGGAACTATCCCATGCCACAACTGCAGTCACTGCAACAGTATAATTCTTGGATCCACCATGACTCACCCTACCCAAGGGACTACCATCAATCTTCGTGTTAATGCCACATGTGATACTAACAATGTAGTATACATGATAAAATGCCCATGTGGTCTCCCTTATGTGGGCAAAACCGAACGCAAAATAAAAATCAGGCTTAATGAACACCGGAGTAATATCCGCACCAAAAACTTAAAATCTAATATTGCTGCGCACTTCATTCAGCAGTCGCACAACCCTAGTCAGATACGATTTCTGGTTTTGGAAACAGTTGAGAAACAACCACACAAGGATAACAACAAACAGCTACTACAGCGAGAACTACACTGGATATATCGACTGCAGGCGGTTCAGCCTAAAGGACTTAATGAACGTCTTGAATTTAGTTGTCACCTATGAATAACGTCTTGATACTAATGTCTTGATATTAGTGACCTATTGCATTGTAAATATTGATCTCCATTTAGCTGTGATATGATAGTAATTTTGGATTATTTTTATTCACACAGCTGGTTTACCCGAGGGTGTAATTATATGTAGCCGGCATATTTAATGTTTTACATTTTGTTTCCTTCACCTGATTCTCGTCATTTCACCTCATTATCTACTTATGATTGCGTCACTACACGTTATCCCTTTTGTACCTTAGTATCCTTTTTCTTATTACTCCTGTCTGACGTTCTTTTATCCTATCATTTTTTCTTATTTTTTGGCTGTGAGGGATGCATGTAACTCTCGCTTTACGAGGTTATTGTTCTATTTCCACATACACGGGTGCTGAGCATGTCTCTTTTCCATGCCTACTGTTTGAAACACTTTTTAATGCGCTAATGCGCATGCGTGGCGTCTTCCGGGTTCCTGCTAGTCACGGAGCCTGGTCCTCGCCGACACACGGTTACCCGACGTTGATTCTCTGACTTGTTTGTCACACTGGTAAGACATTGATGGTATCACCGTTATTCCGATACCTTATGTTCCCTCGGCACCACGAATGCGTGTTTAACTGCACGGGGAAATGCGATGCATGGTTTTGCATTTTGCCATATTCTTGGTTGTCTAGTGCACCTTTTGGCATTGATTTATTCAATCCGAGTTACTTTATACCTTTAAATAGATACCGATTTTCTTTGGCTTTTCTTTGGCTCTTCTTATTTTCCACTGTTCACTGCGGACACACACGTGGAGCACCTTTTGAATTATTTATTTTTTGGCTTTCACTCCTTAACTTCTACTTTTCATTTTCAACACATTTACTTTTAGTCAGACTTGTATTCACTCGTCTAAATTAGTGTTCATATAGATGTATTCACCTGCTCCTGGACATTTGCTAGTATACCTACTTGTGTTATTTCTATTCAATTACAGACCCCCTGAGGAAGCGCACTTTTGTGCGAAATGCATTGGGGATTTCAAAACTATGTGGAGCACTAACATGTTTTTGAGAAATAATGATGGAATATAGGATGAGATTATCCAGTCATATGAATGGAATATGATGATTAACAAATAAATGGTTTAAACAAACGAAAACTGTATGGAGCTAAATCTACAAGTTATTTTGGATTAACTACGTGCAACAATAGACAGCATCTGTTTGCTCAAGAGTACTTCAGGTTTTTCCTACTCGCTGTAGGATTTCCCGCACTATTCGTTTATAGCACCTCGTGACCCAGGAGGTGAACACCTGGAGTACCTATAAGATTGGAATAGTGGTATAAACTTCACTACCATACATCCCAAAAAAAGGAGTGCAGCGGTTCATATTCATTTTGTTGCCTAAAGCTAGCCATTATATGTGTCTGGAGCGGATAAGGAATTGACAGGTGGAAAGGTGACTGTGATTCTACAATGGCATTTTGACTTTTTCCTGTTGCTTTTTCTTCTAAAGGCACCTTCAAAAGTGTCATTTTAAATTAATCCCAAATTATATGGCTTTTAGTGAACAGTGACATGGTTCTGTCTCGCTTTTTGTCATTCATCACTTTGAAATTAATATTGAGTAGTTAATCTCTGATTGATAAATCGCAAACTCCTATTCTTTCTTTTGTTTTTGTAAAATAAAAAAATTCAATTATTTGGGAATTCCTAGTTTAATCTCGTCATTTTATTCATTTTAAATAATGCAAAAAAGTTCCTTAAAGTGAGCTCAAAACCATTGCACTAATTTACCATTAACCCTAAATGTTCTTCTTTTTTTTTTTAAATCATTGTATTTACAAGAGAGAATTCCAAGTACTTCCATGCCATATTTTTTTAACTTAAACCCTCCGACATACATTTTTTACCCTTTTTACAAAAGTAATTTTATTGATTTTTTAAAAAGACATATAAAGTACAGAACAGAATCACAGTATCAGTGCACACACACACTTCTATACTACTATTATAAAGGAAGAACTTTCAACCTTTGAGGCGGGTAAACTCGGGAACCACAGCGCCAATCCACACACCCGATACATCGCTGAAATTGTCAGGGTGTGCAGATGGACATAGGCTATATAAATTAAAAAAATATACGTTATTAAAAAAATTTACGAGAAAAAAAAAGTAGTCCCATGGAAGTAGCGCCGGCCGTGACGTGCGTGCTGACGTCAGTGCTGTGCCTCTGCTGTGCCTCTGCGCCGTAATTATTAATGACGTGTTGTTGGTTCCTGCAGAGACCGGGAGCTCCGTTTGAATGTATGCAGTACTCATGGCGCAAGAAGAATGTGAAGGACACGTTAATGATTTGTAGATCCAGTCATCTAACCACTCATTGCTCTTACCTGACCCAACACTACAAGAATGGGAGTAGAGCACATGAGTTTTGCTTCTAGAAAAAGACTTGCTTCGCTGTTCTTTTTCCAAAACTCGGGTAAGGTTCGTAGCTAGGCCTCCCTCTGAACACCACTTTTCGCGTTTTGGGGGGTCTGAGGAGAGTCTTCCTGTGCAAGTGCTTATAATCATGGTCACTGCACTCATGCTATTTTCGTGTCGTTTGCCACATTTGCCACATTATCCATCAACTGCTGCATAATCTGAAGATTTTAACAAAAATAATGTTTTGTTTGTAGCTCACACCGATCAACAGTGACTAAAAGTGTGGTTACAAGTTGCAGTGCAATGGAAGGCCCCTCACAAAGTTTGACTGGTCACCTTTCTCTTGAATATTGCTATATCAGGGTGTTAAACTTTTATTAATGAAGTAAAACCGACGCGCAGACAGTGTTAAGAATTGTAATAACGAAGTAATACTATCACAAAATGCGATGCATTATGCTGCATAGTTTGCCTTTTCTTGCCATCAAATGAAGTCAACTCTGAGGCATGATCGTCCCCGCCACATAGTTCAATTGACCCAGATTATAATTAACTGGTTCTGCCCTGGGCCTAATGAATTACTACCCCTCAGGCAGCTGTGCACATGTTTAAATGTATGAACATTTATGTCCCACTTGCTCCCCGGACATTTTGATTTCCAGCAGCAATCGGGGCGAAGAAAACATTTTCATGGTCGAAATTCACTGTCCAGGTGTACACTATAGCACTGTGCGATCTTCATAATGCCCGTCTGTAGCAGCAGAGGTGTTACTGCTCTTTCCTGTCACTTTTCTGTGTATGGGGGTTATACTGCAAACCACAGACTCTAACATGCAGTCACAGCTGTTGCTCGCCCCCCTGCTGCAACTGAGCAGGAAGGACTAATCTTCTCAGACCACTGAGCAGTGATGGGAGATTAGCCCACAACACAATTACACCGAGAGGAAAGCCAGTGGCGTAGTGCAAAATGATTGCCCCCCCTACAGAATGTGATATGGTACACCCGAGTCTCCCATATCGATATCGAGATCGTCATTAGTCTTTGGGCTGCATGGGGCCACCCATTGAAGAATTTTGGGCACACTGGTAGTGACAGTCGCTCATTCCCAAAGCATTATTATATATGGCACTGAGTTGAGGGCCCTTGGAGAATCTGCTCAACCCCTTACAGGAGATTGTGGGAGAGAAAATAATAAATAGACAAAAGGTGTGGTGGAGGGTCCAAGGGGAAACTGTTTTTATAGACCAAATAGTACCTAGTCCCCCAACTTGACAATTAAACACACGGAGGTACCAGCAGTCTGAATTAAATAACTCTAATGGAACCTAATAGTGTCCCACATTTATACTGAGACCATAAAGTTAGTCCAGAAAAATGACATTGTTATACCAGAAACAGTGAAAAGGAGAAGATACAAAGTCTGAAAAACTAGAAAAAGTACCCATCAGCCCACTCAAAAGTGGAATCTCGTCATCTGGGTTATTTGCGTTGGAAAATGGTGTCCTGTAGGTTCCTCCTCAGGGAGAGTCTGAGGCTACCTAATTGCGGACCCACTGGTTAAGCATACAACCATCAAAGATGACAGTGTGTGAGCGGAAGGGGCAAAAGTTGCAGTGCTCTAAAGAAATAGAAGGAAAATAATCCAAGTGATTTAAAAATACCTACTTTGATGTCATAAGAAAAACTTTATTAAGTCTGTCCATCAATGTGGTATCATTAAAAGCAGTGTAGTAATAGCATGCAAGGAATTGCTATTCACCATGTGTGTTATTATTTGGTCAACATGTTTCAGCCTTTAGCGGCTTTCGTCAGGACCTGTGATGTACTACTGCAACACTTACTCAATGTGATGTGATAAGTAATCTACAACCACTCTCCAATTTCTGAGAGAAAATTGGTGTATCTTCTCCCTAGTTGAAGGGAGAAAGAGCCTCACCTCACCTGGCAACTGCTCAGGGTAAAGGAGACCACGCACTCTCCGTCGTTGCCTCGGGTTTGGAACTCCCCCTCGGCTCAGTTCCAAACCCGAGGCAACGACGGAGAGTGCGTGGTCTCCTTTACCCTGAGCAGTTGCCAGGTTTTTCTTATGACATCAAAGTAGGTATTTTTAAATCACTTGGATTATTTTCCTTCTATTTCTTTAGAGCACTGCAACTTTTGCCCCTTCCGCTCACACACTGTCATCTTTGATGGTTGTATGCTTAACCAGTGGGTCCGCAATTAGGTAGCCTCAGACTCTCCCTGAGGAGGAACCTACAGGACACCATTTTCCAACGCAAATAACCCAGATGACGAGATTCCACTTTTGAGTGGGCTGATGGGTACTTTTTCTAGTTTTTCAGACTTTGTATCTTCTCCTTTTCACTGTTTCTGGTATAACAATGTCATTTTTCTGGACTAACTTTATGGTCTCAGTATAAATGTGGGACACTATTAGGTTCCATTAGAGTTATTTAATTCAGACTGCTGGTACCTCCCGTGTGTTTAAAAAGGAGAGAAAATAATGCCAACTTATTTTTATTTAGCTATCCATACCACCATTTTGTCATTTTAAAGTGCTTTTATCAATGAGTTCTTCTTTTCACAGATTTGATGGTTCTCAGTTGACTGTCCTCGGAAGGATGGAAGGTTGTGTTGGCCTTGGTAGGATTCAAACTTATGGCCTGTAGTCTGGAACAGGCATTAGCAGTGATTATTTAACTAATAGAGACAAATGTCCTACTGAATGAGGTAGAAAACAGAGGAAGGGGAAACAAGATTTCAAAGAATACTGGCGTGGAAATCTATACTACTATACTATTATAAAGGAAGAACTTTAAACCTTTGAAGCGGGTAAACTCGGGAACCACAGCGCCAATCCACACACTCGATACATCGTTGAAATTGTCAGGGTGTGCAGATGGACATAGGCTATATAAATAAAAAAAATATACGTTATTTTAAAAATTTACGAGAAAAAAAAAGTAGTCCCATGGAAGTAGCGCCGGCCGCGACGTGCGTACTGACATCAGGAGCGCGGGGAGGAGCGACGTCCAGGAGCGCGAGGAGGAGCGGCGGACATGAGTGCGGGGAGGAGCAGCGGACAGGCGGGGAGGAGCGGTGAGGAGCGGCGGACAGTCTGGGAGGAGCGGCGGACAGGCGGGGAGGGCAGGGGAGGAGCGGCGAGGAGCGGCGGACCGGTGAACTCAGGAGCGCGGGGAGGTGCAGCGGATGAGGTAAGGCTCCGGGTGACCCACGGACAATGTCGGGGCGGGCGGGGGCCCTGAAGCCAAGGTCGGGACGGGCTGCTACTCTGGGGGACCCACGGACAATGTCGGGGCGGGCGAGGGCCGGGGCGGGCGGGGGCCCTGAAGCCTGATTGCTCCCGGACAAGGTCGGGACGGGCTGCTAGTATATATATATATATGAGTAGTATCGTACGTACATTGGTATCATCAAAGTCATACATGTATGCAACATACATGAACTATTGTATTTATCTTTTCTGCAGTTTGTGAAAGAGGAGAGAAGCCTGTCTGTGGGTGTCGGGGACCAAATTTCGTTCAGGGAGGTAGCTGTTGTATGTGGGGTAGTAATCATTTTGAGGGCGTGCCAGGGGTTGCCAAAGAGGGAGACCTAGGCCCGGGGGATGTGCAGGAGGGGAAGAGGGAAGGTGGGGGGGGGGCGTGGACAAAGTGTCTGTCGCAACTGGCTGGGTGGGGACCCAGATGATATAATTTTCGTGTGGAGGGAGGGGGGTATCTGCCCAGTGGTGTAAAGAAATTTGAGACCCCCCCCCCCTCTGCAAAGTACATGGAGGGGGCCCCCCAGGCTTCAGACGAAGTAAGGCGCTCTAAGGCCCACTTGTGCACAGTGCATGAGGGGGCCACTGGAGCTCGGGCCCCCCCTGCATGTCAGGAGCTGCGGGGGCTATTGTTACGCCACTGTACCTACCAAATAACTCCCACAAGGGGGTAGTGCCTCATTCCTAGGAGTCGCCAACAGACAGCGGCTGCCGAGAAGTGGTCCCCGCGGCCCCCTGTTTCCGCTGGCCCCAACTCTCCTCCCTGTGCAGTGCCTTACTCTCGGCTTGTGCCCACCTCAGCAGCTCCGTGCAACAGGCTGATACGGCAGGGGCAGCAGCAGATTTCCAGCAGGTCGCGATATTTTTGCCAATATCAGTGCTAGGTCTAAAAACCGTGACAATGCTTTGCGTTTGGTGTTCCCAGAAGGGTGGAATGAGTGCGTCAGTGCAGCATGTCAGGGTCTGGAAGACTGAGTCCAGAATGCTGTTAAATGTATGCAGTCACAGAGCATGTGGTATAGGTCAGCTGGGGAATGGTGGCATTGAGGGTAAGAAGAGTATTCCCCGAAGAAGATGTGATTGAGCCAGGCAGGGAAGAGATACGCTCGATGGAACACATAGAACTGGATCAATTGAAATTGCGCATCGTGCGAGACTGTGCGTGGGTATTCACGGGCTGCGGTTCACTCTTTGTCATTCAGCCCACGTTGGAACTTGGTCTCCCATGTCTCACGGAGACGTTGCGGAGGGGGTTGTGAGCTGGCCGCGCCTTCTCCTTCCTCGCGGCCAGAGCCTGGCATGCCCTTCCGCTCCACCTTAGACAGACAACATCGCTCCCCATCTTCGCGAGAAACCTCAAAACCTGGCTCTTCGACAAACCACCTCCTTGATGGACTGGAACCTCCACCCCCTGCCCCTCCCAGCACCTTGAGACCCTTACGGGTGAGTAGTCGCGCTCAACAAACACCTGATTGATTTATTGAGCTGGAGTTTTGTGTTCTATACAGTCAAGTTACACATTGGCTAGCAATGCTCATGTATAGGGTGTGTTGATTGGTGTGAGGTTGGTTCTTCGGTGTCATTCACCCATATGGTCCGGAGAGTGTGGCGGAGGTGAACGTACATTAATAATTGGCCTGCCTGGAGTGAGTAATTTTGGGTAAGGGCTTGGAAGGATTGCAGTTGGCCATTTTCATATAGGTCTCCAATGGTATATATTTCTGCATCCGTCCTGGGCGTCAGGGGGCTAGAATCTAAGTACGTTTTTTGATGTGGGAGGCCCAGAAGCGGAATGTTGGGGGTGTATGGGGCTTTACATTGTATAAGGTTACGGAGACGCATCAGGCAGTGGTAAACTTCTTCGAATAATCGTGGGAGACCTCTGGTGATTGGTATTCCCAGGAGAATCAGGTTGTATATGGCAGCCTGGGTCAGTGGTGGGACAAGAGTTCCAGTCTCTTCCAGTCCTGTTCCACAAGCCACCTGGAGAGCCACAACGGCCAGGGCCGCCACATAGTAGGCCTTGAAGTGAGGCGTTCCCAGGCCGCCCTGTGGAGAGTGGAGCTGCAATGATGATAGCGCTACATGACAGTAGCCTGTTGCAACTTTTTTTACCCTTACTATTAGCTTTACCTGAATGCTTTTGTTTTTTTAGTTTATTATCCCCAGATTTGTGTACTAAAAGTAATTGACCCGAAAAACAAAAATAACTCCATGACAAAGATGTTAAATAGTCCATACCATGTCGGATATCTTGATTCTCTTGAAGATGCAATTGCAGTGACATTCGTTCCTAAGGTCAGTAGATGATTTGACGTCATCAAGGAGACCATTTTCCATTGCTTTTCTTTCATTTTTACCCAACGGCATTGTGGGAGTTGTACTTGTATTCCTGGTTCATGTCGTTTAAACAAATTATATGATCCCAGTAGGAAAACAATGATCTTAAAAGCACAGGACTGGAAATGACGACATGAAGTCACCTAGTAGCCATATTTGTTACCTGCTTGCTGTGAGAATCGACCATGGCGATTGACGGATTGCTTTTGCTTCCGGGAGGTGGTGGGCTGATGTTTCTGCCTCTGAGTCCCAGCAGCAGGAAGTTGAAATAACATCCGTGGGATTCGGTTCCATTCTCCCCCACGCGCTGCTTCCGGAAACAGACTCCCCCCCCCCCCCCCCCCCCGGCCCTGCTGGGTTGCCGAAAATAATAGAATGGTTGGTGACGCCCCCGCGCGTGGGAATGTTTGTCCTGACTGCAAGCTCAAGCAAAACTGGTCAAATACGGTAAGTGAGCCTCAAACACAAGCAGACAGACCCACGAAAGGAAACAGCCACCCTTAGCAATAGGGACAGTCCAAGCTTGCGGTAGGTTTTGTTTCTGCAGAAAATGCTATTATTTCAATCCACATCGATTTTGGAAAGTTATTTTTTTCCAAAGAATTTGCAAAGTTGAAGAAGATATTGCTCATTTTCAAAATGTCCTGCAGATTTCGGCCCAACTTTCGGGGCAGAGCAAACGCCCCCAAAAGCCCTGGGAATGTGGTGGCAGCTATTGAGGGAAGCCATGTTGATAGTATAGACTGTGAAACTGGTTTATTTTTGTGGTATGCCACATAAGGCTTTAGCTTAGTAGCTCTGAACATTCCCGGTAGTGGTTTGTCGCAGACGACATTGCAACCAATACTTTACCAAATACACAGAGTGAGAGCTTTGGGTCTGTCCCCTGCTCCTGGCTGGGCGACTTGCTTGTCTGTTTCAATTCCCTGATCTCATGACTTTCTACCCTGTCAGTGTGATTCTCCTGCACCATCAGCCTTCAGTTTTCACCCTGATTTGATTAGCCGAGTTTATCCTTCCACTGCTGACATCTGAACATTATTTTTCATTTAGATTTTTGACTGCCAGATGAGCTTTGGCACTCGATTGGAGTGCATGTTCACTCTCTCTCTTTCTCACTTACTCTTACTCACTCACTCTCTCGCTCACTCTCCCTTACTCTCTCTTTCCTAACTCACTCTCCCTTTCTTTCTTTTTATAGGTCTCGCCTAGGCAGCGCCCATGCGCTGCCCTAGGAGGGCCTTTAGCCATAGGTCTTCACTTTTCAAGCACTGCACTTGTGCTTGTGGCAGCATCCACCTTGCGGGAGCGTGCAGCGGCGTGCCACAAGCACGAGTGCAGTGCTTGAAAAGTGAAGACTACTCTCCCAAGCGCGCACACGCTCACCACTCGCGGGCTCACCTCCTGCTCCCCCTCTCTCTCACAACCTCTTCCTCATCCTAAATCACTCCCTCCTCCTGGCACCCGATTGATTTCTCCGTTTCCCCAACCATGCACCCCTCCACCTCTCTCTCCCCCTCTGACGTCCCTACTGCTGCAGCCTGCACGCATCTCCCCTACCATTCAGGTATCCTCCTTTTTCACCCGATGCTTTTTATTCTACTTTCTGCCTCTCTCGCTGAGCCTTTCTTCTGCACTCGCCCATTCGCTCGCTGTGTGGCTGAAAGTGTAGAGCGCTACTCGGCTGGCAACGTCCAGTGCTTAGGAGCAGAAGGAGCAGGCTTTGAAGCGCTAATAACTGAAAATGATATATTACTGAAAACAATGTGCTACAATGCCCGTGCTTTTGCCGTCAGCCATTATTTCAGCTAGGATATCTTTTATCATGTGTGTGGCTGTCGCTTAGCAGTTGCCTGCAAGGATTGTAGTTATAGGGGTTCTGTAACACAATTTTCCGCGGACATATCATGTGTATAAATTATTTCCGTTTGTTGAGCGCATGTTGAAGACAGAGTCTCCAGCTTATCAGTGCTTTATGAATACACACAAATGCACGTTTTTACGTCCGATGTTCGACTCCGTCTTCCTTCCATCTGAGCCTAATGAAGCGAGCTGCGTGGCGTGACATCACGTGGACCTCCTACTATTACATGTAACTTTAGTTTTATGTGGTACTTTAAACCCCAAACTTGCTCTTTTTTTAGCGCTGAAACTGATGCTCCAGGTTTTACCGGGGTTTGTTCTCTTTCTACGCACCTCCACTTCCAGCCTCGATAAACGAAGGCACAGGCAGTCGTCCAGGATTGTGCACCATATACTGATCAAATACAGTTCTCCTGTTCCCACAGGTGACACGACAGCTGCACCAAAAGACCCTGTATTCTCAGTACATGCCGCACAGGTAAATGCATGGCACCCATTACTGAAGTGCCATGACTCAATCAGTTTGTGAAACCGCGCATCATAAATTACCAATGTTACTTAGTAAGCAGGCGTCTATTACATCTCATAACGTGTGTTTTTAAATCCATGTTGGGCTTTTGGGGGCAGTGGTATATCTGCAAGCGTGGTTTGCTGGAATGTATAATCTTTTGCGTGCTCCTTTGGCACACACCTGCAGACACCCTTCTGTGGTTGCAACAATTAAACGCCAATTAATGCAACCACAGCGCTTCTGAGGGCTGGGGCTCTTCCAGAGTGCTCACAATTTTTGACAAATGAAGTTATTTTGGAAAACACATTACAGTTCAATGCCCACGGTCGCACAATTAATCGAGTGAGGAAAGACGAGATTAAAACTCAAGTCTTCATTTTGAGCAGGCAAGAACTGTGGAGTCCAATCACAAAATTGATTTGATCATCTACGCAAAGGCAATGGAAGCGCACTGCAGCATTATACCTGCCCCAACCTCCATTGTTAACAAGCATTGGCATAGCCAATAGGTCTCGCCTTTGGGACCTTATAAGTGTTTAGCCATGCAACAGTTGATGTTGCACCAAGGATATTGTGCTGGATAACTAAACACTTATACGGTCCCAAAGGTGAGACCTATTGGCTATGCCAATGCTTGTCTCTTTCTCTCTCCTTCTCTCACTTTCTCTCTCACTCTTTCTCTCACTCTCTCCCTTTCACATTCTCCCTCTCTCCCCTTTCACATTCTCTCTCTCTCACCCTCTCTGTCTCTCTCCCCTCTCTCTCCCCCTTTCTCTTTCTCACTCACTCTCTTTTCTCACTCATTCTTTCTCATTCTCTCCTTCTCACTCTCTATTTCACTCTATTTCTCTCTTTCTCTCCCTCTTTCTCTCTCCTACACTCATTCTCTCCCTTTCACATTTTCTCTCCCCCTCTCTCTCTTTTATCTCACAATTTCTGTCTTTTCCCTTCTCCCTGTCTCACTTTCTACAATCCCCGATGCCCAGTCCCCATCTGTCGCCTCTCCCCGCCTCTGCTCCTTTCTCTGCTGCGACTCAGTATCTGCCTATTTCATCTCCTTGGCCTCGCACTGCATAAATGAAATACCATATTTGACAAGAGTGACAATTGCCAAAGAAGGACACTCTCACTGCGAGACACAAAGGGAGGCATAATCACGAGTAGCTTCAAGCACTGTGCGACACAGATAATAGGCTGGGAGATGCTGAGAGTAGCACACACAGACACTATAAGACAGAGGAATAGACAATGGCCAGGGATAGACAGAACAAGTTGACTTTCTAACCCCTGTGTATCAACAATAACTCCTCAGTTCCGAAACAGGTAACGCATAACTTTGCAGTGACATCCATCTAAACATGCACGAGTCACAGAAAAGCTTTCTAAATCTTAAACACAATTACACAGCTGCTGTAGAATTTTCAACACCCAAATCCACCCGGGCATGGACAGGTATTTGAGGCATAGAAGTGGTGTGTGCTCACGCAGTTTCAACCGTACTTCCGCACAAAGAAGAAGGTTGTTGACCCTGGGCAGAGCGGCACTACGCGGAGGTCCACGGAGTTGGGGACAGAACTCAGCTCCGCCACCCGCCTCCACCCCCATATTAAAAATTAATTAAAAGTACAAGAAAAGAAAAAAGACTTACCTTCACTGTGGCGTCCCCGGGCTGCCGTCCTCCTCTCAGGGTGATCTGCGCATGCGCATTTCACGCAAGGAATGGGCGCGCGTGCGCGCATACTAGATTAACCTTAGACGCAAGGAAGAGGAGGACGGCAGCCCTAGGGCGCTGCAGTGAAGGTAAGTCCTTTTCCTTTACTCTTTAATGTGCTTTTAATTAACTTTTAATAGGGGGATGAAGGGGGGTGGCGAGCCAACTCCGCTCCGCTGCGGAGTGTGCAGAGTTTTGCCTACTCCGCGTTCTCTGTGGAACGCGGAGTAGGCAAAACTCAGCCCACTTCACGAGCGGAGTGGAGTTCTCCACCCACGTTTATTGTTGATAAGACATGAAAAACAGTTAGGTGGGATACCATGAAGTAAAGAAACATGGTGGCTGGGTGGGTATGTTAGCGGTCTAGTGTTCCAACTTCTTTTGAGAATGTTTCCTGTCAGTTTAGTTCCTACTTCTGCTTCAGCATGGGATAAAACTTCCCAAGGAGGCGTGACAGTCATTTTATTCAATGCCTGGCAACTGTACACTTGGCTGTGTTTTTTCACTAACACTACAGTTCATCACAAGGCCATTCCCCCACTTATCCTAATAGTTTATTTTCCTTTTCCCGTTCCTCATTTTTTCCTACCTTTCCTTTCTTGACCTAGTGGGGATTCTTGCTTTGTGCTGTCTCTGCTTCCTTCCTCTGCAGGTTCTGGTGGTTCTTGTCCCACTTCTCCCTTCTCTTTGCTTAGAATGTCTCCCAGCCTTCCTCCATGATCAGCACAGCACTGCTCTCATCACATTTTCCGGCACCTCCATCACACCCGAACTCTGCCATACCATCAACTGCTCCATCGGTCCACCACCTTCACTGAAGACTGGAAGCAGTCATGGATCAACACCCTGCTGTTGAAACCCTCTGGATACCCGATGGATCTCAAGAACTACAGACCCATATCTCTGCGCCCCTTCCGAGCCAAAGTGATTAAGAAAGCCATCAACGCCCAACTCTCCAAGTTAATCAAAACAAACCACATCCTCAACCTCTCCCAATCGGGCTTCAGAAGCAACCACAGCACCAAGATTGCTCTGCTTGCCACTATAGACAACATCCGCACCCTCATCTACTGAGCCAAAATGGCTGTCCTCATCCTCTTGGACCTCTCAGCTGCTTTTGACACAGTCTCCCACCACACCCTCTGCGCATGACTCCATGACACCAGCATCCATGACAAAGCCCTTGAATGGATCCGCTCCTTGCTCACCGGCCGAACACAGAGAGACAGACTTCCACCATTTAACTCAGAACCCACAGAGATCAGCTGCAGAGTGCCTCAGGGATCCTCCCTGAGCCCAACCCTCTTCAACATCTACATGGCCCCGCTTGCAGCCATCGTCCGAAGCCACTGACTCTACATCGTCTGCTAGGCTGACGAGACCCAGCTGATTCTCTCCCTCACTGATGAACCCACAGCCGCCAGGTGCAACCTCCACAACGGAAAGAAGGCAGTCGGCACCTGGATGAAGGACCGCTGCATCAAGCTTAGCTCAGACAAGACAGAAGTGCTCATCCTGGGCTCCACCATCTTTGCCTGGGGTGACTCCTGGTGGCCTGCAGCGCTCTGAACCCTCCCTCACACCCACGGACCGCACATGAAACCTCGGCTTCATGCTGGACTCCTCGTTCTCAATGAACTGCCAAATCATTGCCTTTTCGTCCTCCTGCTTCCACCCGCTCCGCCTGCTTCGTGAGGTCTTAAGATGAATTCCCACCAAGTCCAGGAAAACAGTCACCTATGCACAATCGTCAGCAGCCGACTCGACTACGGCAATGCACTCTACGCCGGCATCACCCAGAAACTCCTAAAGAAATTGCAGAACATTCAGAACACCTTGTATAAAATCAGACAAAATGGGAAAAATATGCTATATAATTCTAATTGTGATCAAATTGGTGGTTGAACCTATTCAAGTAATATGTGCAACAATATGTATTTATCCATGTGCATATTAGAAAAGTGAATGTAGATATATCGTATATTTTTGATACTACACAAAAAACAAAAACTAATAAAACTAAAAATATTTTCTTAACTGGATTGATACAGTGTTTATTATGGTAGAAAGTATCTACAGTTAGCGCACAGATTTTTGGTATCGACAGCATTGAGCCCGGTGCTATTGCTTTTTTCTAAAAAAAGTTTATTTCCCTGTGAGGTTTTATCCTTGTTTCAGGGGCCCCGTGTGTTTGTCATAGTCATCCAGAACACCTGTGCCAGACTCATCCTGAACATCCCACGCCACAGTCACATCACCGGCCACCTGAGAGACCTTCACTGGCTACCTCTCAACAAATGAATTACCTTCAAGCACCTCATGCACGCCTACCAAGCCCTCCACAAGGAAGGACCTCCATACATCAACCACCGCCTCTCCTTCTACGCTCCCACCAGACATTCCCGCTCAGCCCAACTTGCCCTGGCCACTGTCCCATGGATGCAGAAGACCATTGCTGGAGGAAGATCCTTCTACTTCACTGCAAAGACCTGGAACTCCCTACCTCTGCACCTCAGGCAATCACCATCGCTGCTGCAATTCAGGAAGGGCCTCGACCTGGCTCTTCGACTGAACCGTAGATATATATATATATATACTCTCTCTCTCTCTCTCTCTCTCTCTCTCTCTCTCTCTCTCTCTCTCTCTCTTCCGTTCTCTCTCTCTCTCTCTCTCTCTCTCTTTCGTGAGACCCTCACGGATGAGTTGTCGAGCTCTATAAGAACCCTGAATGCTGATTGTATGGAATGACATAAACTAATTGGGCTTATGCCCTGCCTATCTTTGGGTATTTTTGTGTTGCAATATCTGGTTGTGGAGGTGACCGGGTTCCTATCCAGTTTAAACGTGACACAGGAGACACTTACTGAGATCTGAAGAGCTGCATGAGGCATTTGCTTTCAAATTCATGGTGGGTGTTTCCAGGTGATTTAAGTCCCTCTTATTACCACAAACGCCTTGTCCTAAACAATTGTATTTCTTGGGCTTTACATTGTTGTGAAGAAATGTTAAATGTAAATAAGCAATATAAAAACTGCTAGCCTATTTGTGAAGCGTTTCACAAAATTCCATATTTAAAAGAAATCATTTGGTGCCTCTCTTAACACGTTCCGTGCTAGTGACGGAACCACTCCGTCACGAGCCACGGGCGCGCTGTGCTCATGACGGAGTGGTTCCGTCACGCCGCGGCCGCTCCGCCCACACTGCATCAATTCCGTGCCTGCGCAGCTGAATTGATGAGCGGGCGGGCCGTGACTGAACCACTCCGTCATGAGCACAGCGCGCCCGTGGCTCGTGACGGAGTGGTTCCTTCACAAGCATGGCAGGGCCGCGCGACCCCCCTTCCCCTCCCAGCGCCGCGGCGGAATTACCGCCTCGGCGGAATTACCGCCGCGGCCAAGGGGTTAAAATAAAGATCTACTTTATATGAATTAATCAGTAAAAGAACCACCAAACTATCAGAATCTTCTGTTTCACTTGGCGGATAAGCCAATTTCTCATTGGAAAGAAGTCAAACTTTTACATGAAATGAACTCCCTGCCTTTTTTGTCTCCGAAACTGTGATCAATAATCCTGTTCTCTATTTCTTAATAAGGAAAAGCCCCCAGCAACAGTGCCATTTATGTTCTGGGAAGCCATTCCAAATGTATTTCGAGGATTTTTTTCTGATGGATTAAATCTGGGCAGGTCACACCCTTATTAGAAAACTTTCTTCCTGGAGTAGCAAACGCTAGTAAAATAGGGGAAGTGTAGACCGAGGAAGCAGAAACATTGCTGCTGAATTTTACACTCAATCAGCAAATTTCCAGAGGTCGCCAAAGTGATGTCATGCCCAGTGGCAGCAGATTATGAAAGAACTTCATTCACTTGCTGCAAATCGTACTAGAAGTCTAATCCAAAAACCCAAATGTTACACTTTCTTGGTTAGAGAATATATTCTTTGTTTCAGGAGAACAAATGGCTGAATGTTAAATTGTGGCTTTCACGCGGGCAGTGAAGCGAATTCTAGAGCCTGAGAGCTGTCAAAACGTTTACCTTCTCCATGTGTGACAATGTTGCAGGGTATTACATGTTTAAGTTCATGTGCAAATTATTTCGCTTCCTCCGCGAAATGGTTAAAAATGGCCGCGAGCACGCAGAGTTCCACAAACACGCGGAATTGCTTGTTCCGCCTGTTCTCAATGCTTTTTTCCTGTTCGCGAACGTTGTTTGCGTGCTCGGAGGGAAATATCTTGCGAACACACATTTTGAAAGTGCGAACAAGCAAAAAATTCCTCGAAACCGCAAGTCGCGGATTTTTGGCTATTCTGCGTTCTCTGCGGAATGCAAAATTACCCAAATTCCATGAGCGGAAAGGAATTTACCACCCAGGCCTAATGTTGTTTAGCACTATAGGAAAATGTGCTTCTAGACCATAGACAAAATATCCCGGGGCACCGAAACAGTTCATACCTGAGATGGACCGAAACAGCCTAACATTGAGGACTATAAAATGCATATCTGTGTCTTTACTCAACAAGAAAGAGAACCAGGGCTTAATTTGTGCCGGTGCCCAAAGTTCCGCTCGGAAGCCCACAGCCAGCGCAATTAATGTTGGCGCACTGAATACCAAGACTGGCAGTCTTGAATCCACCTTGTGTCTCATTAATCCGCCACCAGACTCTCCCTGCTCCTTTATCTCACCCCTGCAGGTTCCTGCTTTCTCCCTTTTATGGTGGTAATTCTTCTTTCTCTACCTCGGTCTTTCCGCTTTGTTCGTTTTTCCTTGTCTTGATCTGGTAAATGTCTGTTTTAGAAAAATAAGTGCCTGTCCCCAAAAATGAGTTCCTGTGGCACTCACAGGGGTGGCTCCTCCACGTAGGCGGAGGAGCATCGCCCCACTGCTTTCTCGCAGTAGCGAGAAGCAGAAACATAAAATGGTATTATGAATACCATTTTATGTTAAAATGGTATTATGAATACCATTTTATGTTTCTGCTTCTTGTACTGCAAGAAAGCAGAAGGCAGGGTTTGGTTGGGGGTAGGCAGGTGGGCATTCCATAGTAGACTCCCCATACACACACCCAACCCTCAGAACTCAATTTAGGTGTGGTTGAAGACTTCTGCCATCTTGAAAATACCCCAAGTGGATAGGGTTGGTTCTGGAACTTTCAGCTCATTGGTCAGTAGCGGATGGTGACATTTTTGAGTGGTGGGGCAAAAACATCCGTCATGAATTGGACTGAACAAGTAACAATACAAGCCAGTCTATCTCGTCCATGTGGTATTGGAGATGGTTCTGACATTTATCATCACAATAGAACCAGTGGCAAACGTACTACATGCCTAACTTTAAATGTGTTTCCACTGCACCTATTTATTGACTGCTGCAGATTCTTCTCCTGTACAGCTCTCCGACGCCTTAGGAAAGCCTAACATCATACAGTCTATTCATCCAGTCCCCTGACTAAAGGTTCAGAGGGGGAACATCCTTTACAACGCGGTAATGACACCGCAGTGCCATTACAACGCGGGTTTCACAACACAAGTCGTTAACACGACTTGCGCTGGAGGGCGCCCTAGGCTAAGGAATAGTAGATTTACTATTCCAGCACCTTCCCTACTGTACGTAGGCTGGTGTTGGAATAGTAAATATTACTATTCTTAAGTCCAGCACCCTACAGCGCAAGTCGTGGTAATGACTTGCGTTGTAAAACCTGCATTGTGATGGTCTGCGGTGTTTTATACCGCGTTGTACCGTCATACATCCGGTTCAGAGAAGCCAGCAGTGTGACAGGGTGAGCCCCAGAGATGCCAGATTCTGGGGCATGGATGGCAGAGAGACTGTTCAGTGATGCAACTGCAGAGCCATGCCACGACATTGCGGAGCAAGTGCAGTATCTTGCGGGCGCAAGGAGGAGAATGTGTCAAGTTAACACCAGGAAAGGCAAAGCGATAACAGTAAAGCCAGTATTACAGAGCACCAGAGAGTGGGGAGGGAGTTTAAACATAAATACAGCATGCGGAATAAGAATCTTAATAACAGACAACTTACATGCGCTAAGTATATATGTAGAGATAGTTGTCCAATTTATTTTTGCAATTTTGATCGGCAAACTCGACAGGAAGGTATTGGAGCTCTTTACATGAGTACCAGTTACATTAAAGAAGGGCAAAGTAATTTTTTAGGCACTGCGAGATTAAGTGATTTGCCCACATTCACAGGATTTTGATATGATGCCGAGACTCGAATATAGTTCCCGAGTTCCAAAGCTGGCAGCTCTACTGTTAAAGCCACACCCTCCATCTGCATTAAAGAAAGGTACGTCTTTTTTACTTAATTTATTTCAAAATGCATTAAATAAAGGTAAACCTGCCACTTAAAGCTTTATTATTCACCGTCACGCATCAGGTCTGCAAGTGCACAGTCGTTGTAGGTCACTAGGCAGGCAGCGTGATTTCAAATACACATTGAAGATAGACTGATGCAAATAGGAGCTTCACCTCTAACAAGGACATGTGGAATGATGGCATCACTTAGAGCTTTCATATCCAGGGCACTGTAAGACCAATATTCCCCCTGCAGCAGTCTTGGCTCTGCCTAAAGACTTTGAAAAGGTAAGCCCAGTCATGCACAGTGGGCTGCCTTTTAACCCCTTCGCTGGGGCGGCAATTCCGCCGCAGCGCTAGGGAGGAGGGGGGCGCGCGGTGCTCCCATGCTCGTGACAGTACCGCTCCGTCACGAGCCTCTGGCGTGCTGTGCTTGTGACGGAGCGGTTCCGTCACGGCCCTGCTCGCTCAATAGAACGCGCTGCGCAGGCGCAAAATTAGCGCCGCGCAGGCGGGCCGTGATGGAACCGCTTTGTCATCAGCACAGCGCGACCGAGGCTGGTGACGTAGCGCTTCCGTCACCAGCATGGGAGGGGTTAAAGCCTTGCTTTACGATTATGCCCTGAACGATGGTGAGGCAGCCTGGCGCGGTTTGCAGTGCTCAAAGACCAACACAAAACTTTGCAGATTGGAGAGGCGGGGTGCCAACGCCCAGGGCAAAGACGTGGACTCCAAAGGTCATAAGGCCGACCTCCTGTTAAAGCTACAAGGACACAACAAGCTGCAAGGGATCTTTTCCTGAAACTGCCCAGCTGACCAGCGTCAACTGGGCCTGGACTGGGCCCTGCAGTGTGCCTCTGCCTCGGCACCCTGTGAGTCTCTTTAAGTGTCTCCCCTGAGTTCATGGGGGCTTCAGAATTGTACACCTGTGGTGAATTGGAACTGAAAGGACTAAAGCTCGAAGGTAAAATCTGTCAGCATCTAATTGCGCATTGATAGGTCCTTTTCTATCATAACCATTGACTGTGATTGGTACTTTATGCATCATGGAGAAATCCCTGCTTACAGTGTTTAAAAATTAATATCTCTGGTTCACATTATTTGATTTTTGTCATTTTAGTGTCATTGTGCTAATTTATTTTTTTCCCATAGTTTCTGCAAACTTGACCCAGAGGTATTGGGTATCAGAGCACTTCACATGAGCACCAGTTGCTTATACAAGGGCACATTCAATTTTGTTAGGCATGGGGAGATTAAGCGATTTCCCCAGAATCACTGGATGTTGAGCGTCCTTGCTGAGACTTGAACCCGGTTCCCCAGATTTGAGTTTGCCCGCCCTAGCCGTTAGGCTACATCCTCTCCCCTATATGTTACTTTATTGGCCTAAGTCATCTTTATTGTATAATTACTTAAAATCATTACAAACATGTTTAAAAACTAGAATGGCTCAATGTACAAAGATACACAAACCCAAAGATGCTGATATAAAGACATTAAGACATTTAAACAGAAATATGATGTACATAATACATAAAAAATAGTAGCAGCACAGGAATTTAATGCCCAGAAATAATCGATTTTATCTAATGTAATTTAAGTGAACATGCAGGAACACGCTACGTTCCTACATGCATGGGCTAGGACACATGCTGGGCCAGTATACCTTACACACCTGTGAAAATGTATAGGGTGCACGCACAATGCCCAATTCTAAAAGCTGTGCACTGGCGAAGCCATCTGCAACCACACTATCCAGAAGAGGTGCAGCGCCATGGTGAGCACCTTCCAGGGCCGGACTGGGAACTAAAACCGGCCCTGGCAAAGTGCTCGGACCCAGCCCCCTCACGGGGGTTGGAGGTGCCACCGAGCTCTTTGCCGGGGCTGGTTTTCAGACGATTTTCTTACAGGGCCGATTTTGCAGCTATGCTGCAAAAACGGCTCTGTAACAAAAACGGCCCCCAGGGGCCCAAAACCGGCCCCCACCCATGCGGCGCACCGGGGGATTGCCCGGTGCCCGCTACAGCCAGTCTGGCCCAGAACGTGCAGTAATAAAGTGCAATGTCCCCATGCTTATACCAGGGTGTCAGACCATACCTTATCATACCCATTCTCGGAGGGGGAAGCTTTTGTTTAAAGTGCCACATGCTTGATCATAAAGTGATTAATAGATGTGCATAGCGATGTAGTGTTGAATGCCCTGATGATGGAGATCTTCCCACATGCTTAAACCTCAGGAGGGGAGAAAGCTATTTGCCTAAAGTGCCGCATGCTAGGTCAAAAGGTGCTTAATAGGCATATGTAGCAATAAAGTGCGAAGAGCCCTGTGGTTCGAATTTTTCCACATAGTAGCCAAATCATCAGCTCATGGCTCTCATTAGCCTTCACACTGTGGTAATGCAGGGTTTTAAAGTGTCCAGACTCCTCCGTGGGAAAGGATGCCAAAACCTTCCTTATGGGCAAATTTCTCAGCTAATATTGCCTCAACTACTTCTATGGCCAAACCTATGGCAGTCCACTACCTCCCTTCGGACTACCTGGTCACCCCATCAGAAACTTGGGACGTGATCTGAATAATTGTAAACGTATTCTGTAAATATGGTATCTCGCTTGAGTAACTGGTTATGTAAACTGTAACTACATGCTCTTCTTTTCCTTATGTATCCGGCACCCCTCCCCTTACTATTAGAGATGTAAGGGGATGATTCTAAGTCTGTCTGTATATTGCTTTGCTCTCCTGTAAATCGCTCTGATACCCTAACTGGTCAAGTTTGCGCTCTATAAAACACAAAATATAAATAAAATAAAAGTATCGCAAAGGAGTCTTCCAACTTCAGCAAAGAACTTGCCAATCTGTGCTAGTTCCATTGGGACAGCTGTTGTGTAGATATGTGTCAACGCCTCTTTACAAGTTCTTATCCCATTATGCAGAAAAATTGTTCTTAAGCAAACTCGCCTCTGGTGCAGCAATGCATGACAGCGGCAAACAATATGCACTGTCGCCTCGGAGTGGTATTGGCACAGACTGCACTGCCCATGACCTGTGGGAATGTTTTTCCAGTGGAGCCTGTATTCCAGCCAGGATCAGTTTGAAGTGCTTGTAAGAACAACACAATACATTTTAACTTTGTGCAGAAAAAGCCATGATTGCCTCCTGTCCCTTAAAAATGAAACTAAGGTGCCTAAAAACCCCACCCACCTCCACCGCCTGACAATATTCTAGATATGGTATTTTGATAGAGTTGTAGAATAGAATAAGGGAGTGGCCCAACTATCCAAGGGACAGGGTACCAGCACAAACAGTGTAATATCAAAACTTTCCCTTGGATTAAATTTCACTCATACTACCATTCTCACCATACATAAGAATAAGAAAAGAGACATTCAACTATTGTGGTCTTGATAAAGGTGGTGCGTAGCAAGCAATTCACCGAAACGCGTCGACGCTTCTGTTACATTAAATTCAAGGGACTATATGTTTGGGATAGCGATGATATTAACCCAACAGTGATTATAGATCCTAATGAATTAATAATTTTGGATGTTTTCGCATTGAATCACCGATTATTGTCTCTTTTGTGTTTTTAAAATTGTTTTTATGAAATTTTGGGGGATTGTTAATGATTTATGTCTTTGATTATGTTTTTATATTCGATTGATAAGAATTTATATAAATAAATCAATATATTGTTTTATATTTGGGAATTTTAGTTTTTGTGCTTATATTCACAGCTGACAGAGGGACGATATTTTGACATTGTGTTGTATGTATGGTGAGAATGGTAGTATGAGTGAAATTTAATCCAAGGGAAAGTTTTGATATTACAACATTTTGATAGAGTTGTCAGACCAATGCTCCCCATACGTTGCAAAGTCTGGGAGCTTGCATACCCTCAAGAACACTCAATGTGGGATACTAGTCCCAAAGAAAACCAGAGGTGGGCGAAATGCGTGCCATTTGATTTTATATAACTACACAATTTAGAGAAAAATCATGCAAAAATACACGTAGTTGCGTGAAATGCACATCTGGTTATTAGTATATTTTAGAAACAAATAAATCCATTTTAGAAACAAGAATGTATTTTGCGCAATGGGGCTTTGGGAGGGGCGGCCGACCAGCGGGAGGCCTGCTCCTCCCGGGGGGGTTTTGGGCCTTGGGGCAGCCAGCACCGCAGTTGGGCTGGTTGGGCTACTTAGGCTAATTTTGGGCTGGGTGAGCTAATTTTGGGCTGGTTTTGGGCTTGGGTGTTATTTAGACGGCCATTTTGTGTCACTCCCCACCATTTGGTGGTAGTGACAAAGCAGCCGGTTGTGGGTAGCTCTGGGGTTTTATGGTTTTGGCTCTGGGTCGCTTTTGTTGTATTCTTGCCTGCATTCTTGCCTGTGGCGGTCTGTGGACCTCTCGCTTACTGAGTTTGCCTGTCTTACCTGCGGGTGCTCGTGTGGTGATCGTTGGCAGGAACCCCTGGTTCGCGTGCGGCTGTTGATGGCGCTTTTTGAAGATCCCCGAGTGCTGGAGGCTCTACGCCTTCTTGCCGATGCGGGCCGCATGGATATCCTGCGGCCCGAAGTCAAGATGAGGCCGCCGCGACGCCGTGGCGGCAGTGCTCTCTACTGAACCGCCACGGCAGCGGCTGGGGGCGGAGGGGGGGCGCGGCCAGGGAGCGGGAGGAAAGAGGAGGCGCGGCCGCATGGTGGGAGCAGCGGCGGGGCGAGGTTTTGAGGCCTGTTTTAGAATTTGCGGAGGAGGCTGGGGGGGGGCACCCACGTAGAGTCTGCCACAGGTGAGGCATTGCGGGGAGCGGGGGACGGGGCCGTAGAGGCCGGGAGATCCCACCACAGCGGGAGCAGGTGGAGAGTTCTGAGGGGGCGTCTCCCCTGCTGATAGAAAGCTCTGGGGAGGAAGAAGGGGAGGGGAGTGGGGTGGGGGGAGCAGAGGAGAAGGCTGGGCACTTCCTGGGTGGGTTGGGGAGTGTGGGGGTGCAGAGCCAACTGCAGACCCCAAGGGTGGGCCCAGTAGGGAGTGAGCAGGGTGGGCAATGCGGGGCGAGGGATTTGATCGCAGGGGGGTGGGGGGGCTGGCGAACCTCGGATTTGGAGCCAGGGAGCGCTGCGGGGCCAAGGCCCCCGGGGGGGCAGGGGGGTTGGGGTAGGGGAACTCTGGGATGCAGCTAGGCTGGAGGAGAGGTGCGGAGCGTTTGGGGGAGGGGAGAGGGTGCGTCCGTGCGGCGTGAGTTGGAGGCACTGGTGTGGAATGAAGAGGAGGAGGAGGAAGGCTTGGGGTTTGGGGGATGGGGCTCAAAGGGCACGAGGGGACCAGGGGACGTGCGGGATACCCTTTTGCACAGGGGGGGCATTCGGCGGGAGTAGGGAGGGTTGCGGGGGCATGGTGGTGGGACACCAGTGGAGCGTGTGGGGTGAGGGGGTGTTTTAACCCCAGCATGCTGGACTCCATTTCTTCTTTTTTCCACCAGGAACGTGTAGTGAGGCTCTCAGGAGAGCAGTATGCGGCTCAACCCCGCCGAGAGGATGAACCGGCTCTGCCTTGTACGATCAGTCACGCTCCCACATGGGACTGGATGATGGCGTCCTACGGGAGGCAGGGCGGTAGGTCCCCGCCAGCCGCACCCGAAGGGTCGAGACAGCCGCCGGGGGACGATGGCGAAGGTCAGTCAGTGCCGAACTGGACCCGGAAGAGGCTATGGTGGAGAGGAGGAGGGAGAGTGTGGACTTGGGGGAGTTAATGTGTACCTGTAGGGAGAGAGCGAGACTGAGCCGGCTGGAGCCCATGGAGGGAGGACGGGGTCAGGATTTGGAGGTTGCCTCGAGTGGGGGACAGGAGGATGAGATGTCCCAGCTGGATTATGAGGGGGAGAGCACGGAGGAGGGGAAAATCCGGGAGGGACAGGGGGGTCTGGAGGGGGGGAACGAAGTAATGCTGTTCCTAGTTTTTTGCAGGCGCCCAAGAAGGGCAGAGCGGAAAGAGTGGCGACCCCCCCGCTGAACTGGTTAGGCGGCGGAATCCGGTGCGGACGCTGGCCTTAACGCCAGATAAGCAAGGTGGCAGAGCGGGGAGTGGGTCCGGTGGGAACCCGCGGGGGAAGGTGTCAGTGGGGACGGAGGCTGCAAGTGGGGAAGAGGGGGTGCGCCTTAATAAAGGAACGTATGTGAAGGGCACGGGTGGGCCCAGATGAGGCGGACGTCGGCTGGTCTGGGGGCACTAAGACGGGCGGGGTGGGGGTCGGCAGTTCCGGGGACAGTAAGAAGGACGAAGGGAGCAAAGGGGGTACGGGGAAGGAGAGTTGCGATATACCAGTGTGGAAGCTCCCTTATATGGGCATTACGAAACCCCTGGGGGCACATCTGTCGCTGGCGACCAAAGAGAAAATTTGGAAAGGGGATTATGTAGATATTCTGAAGCTCCTGAACCGTGATCTGACAGCAAAGGAGGGGTCAAAAGAGGAGGAACAGGAGTTGGCGAAGCGGCCAAAGGTTCCTTTGAACATAGAAAACTGGTCGGCGGGGTTTTTGATATTCGCCAGCGTGTACTGCGAGAAGTACCCGGACCGGGCGGTTGCGCTTTTTAAGTATATGGAAGTGATCAGGTGGGCACAGGTCACGTACAGGGGTTACATGTGGTCACATTATGATGAGGAGTTCTGAGCACGTTTGGCAGCGGACCCGGAGGGGAAATGGGGGGAGCTTGACTCTGACCTATATCAATAGCCCATGGGCGGGGCAAAGTTTGGTAACACGATTTAGACGGCCAGCGGCCTATTTATTTATTTATTTTATATTTATTTGTGACATTTGTAGAGCGCACTGTTACCATACAGTGTCCTGGCGCTATCTTGATAGCTCCTAAACTGCATCCCCGGAACTAGTTTACAAAAAGCCACGTTTTTAGCTTTCTCCGAAAGGTCATCAACTCAGGGCACCGTCGGAGTGCCACAGGAAGAGCATTCCAGGCCACCGCCGCCCCTCGGCTAAAACTCCTGCCTCCCCAACACACTTTCCTGATGTGTGGGGTCTTGATCAATCCCAAAGTGGCTGACCTCAGAAGTCTACCTGGTTTATACAGGGGAAAGTGTTGCCCAAGGAATGCCGGGCCTATACCATGGGTCGCCTTATAGACAATACACATGATTTAAATAGGATCCGCTTCCTTACTGGCAACCAATGTAGTTTCACCAGTTCATGGGAGATGGATGCAAACTTAGGCAAGCCTGTAAGTAGGCGCGCTGCTGCATTTTGCAGTATCTGTAACTTGTCAAGTATTCCCTTCTGGGCTTCAAGGAGCAAACTGTTGCAGTAATCCAATCGTGAGAGCACCAAGGCCGTCACAACTGTTTTTTTGCATTCCCCTGGGAGGAACGGAAGAACCTTCCGGAGGATTTTCAATGTCCAATGGATAGATGAAGCCAAGGCATTTACCTGAGGTCCATAGGAGAGTCTCTCATCTATAATGACCCCCAGGTTCTTGACCTTATTGACTGGGATAGGAAGACTCCCCATCTCTTCTGGCCACCAACTCGGGCCCCAAAAATTGACCTTAGAGCCAAACAGTATCACTTCGGTTTTAGCCGAATTAAGTTTTAAACAATTTTCGGCCATCCATTTATTCACAGCCTTCATGCACTCCTGGAACTTGCTGGCCATATCAGTCTCCCTCCCTGGTAGCAGTGACACCACAATCTTTGTATCATCTGCATATGATGTGAGTTCGAACCCATGGGAGCGGTTGACTGGGGCCAGGGAGGAGACATATACATTGAACATGGTAGGGCTAAGTGAGGAGCCCTGAGGAACCCCACA
Source organism: Lissotriton helveticus (assembly GCF_964261635.1). Taxonomy (NCBI): domain Eukaryota; kingdom Metazoa; phylum Chordata; class Amphibia; order Caudata; family Salamandridae; genus Lissotriton; species Lissotriton helveticus. The sequence goes on from NC_136068.1 coordinate 84,923,733, forward strand.
AGATGGTTGGCAGGGTTCGACTCAAAGTCCCCTAGTGCAACTACCTGGACCCTGTTGGTCAAAAAAGATCTCAAAATGTCTAAGGCCTTCCCCTGGACCCCACATTCTTCCAGCCGGTCCACCAAGATGGTATAGTGGACCGTATCAAAGGCCGCCGACAGGTCCAGCATAACCAGGGCCGCCCGACCTCCGGAGTCCATCACCTTCCTGACCTCTTCTGTTGACTTGATCAGGGCGGACTCCGTGCTGTGGCCTGGTCTAAACCCATGCTGTGAGATGTCTAGCCCCTGAGTGGTTCCTAAGTGAGCACTGAGCTGGATGTTCATGATCCTTTCTATGATCTTAGCCGGCATAGGAAGTCTTGAGATTGGCCGATAACTGTTGGGGTCCGAGATGTCCAAGTTGGGCTTTTTTAATAGCGGCTTGATGGAAGCCCGCTTCCAGCTCGATGGAAAATCCCCCTTCTCAAATAACTGATTGAATAGTTCGGCTAGGGCATTAGCTATAGGGGTTGCTGCTAGCTTTGCAACTATTACTGGACAGGGATCATAGGGTGATCCAGATTTTAGACTCAACAGGTGTCTCTTGATCTCTTTCCCTTCCACTGGGACAAAGTTCAACAATTTAGAGCTCTGGGTGACTGCTGTCTGGCTCCCCAATCTGGATGACTGCATATTCTGTGCCACAGGCGCTTCTAGCAATGCAAAAATCTTTTCCACTTTGCTTAAGAAGAACTGGGCCAGACTCTCACAGAGTTCCTGGCTTGGAGGCGTGACAGCTGCTTTAGGTGTGGCCAATCTTGTTACTGTATGAAAAAGTTCCTTGGACGAATTTTTTGCCCCACGGATACAATCTGAAAAATAGGCCTCCTTACGTTGTCTTATTCTCTCTTTATATTTTCCCTGACTAGCCCTGTATATCTTTTTCTCAGCTACGCTGTAATTTTTGCGCCAAATTCGTTCTAGCTTTTTACACTCGCACTTAAGCTCCCTGAGTTCTTCTGTAAACCAGGGGGCTGATGGAGCCGTTCGAGTAGGGAGCCAGCTTTTAGGTGGAGCCAGTTAGACGCAGGCCTGGTCAATCCAATTGGCATACATAGGCGGCTTCTTCTGTTCCCGCAGGCAGAGGCACCATAGAGGATGTCAACAGTTTCTTAAAGACAGTCCCATCTATTTTAGACCAGCCTCTGCTGACCTTAAATTCCCTCTTATTTCGGCTTACCCTGTGTACTGCCGCATCTTGAATACTAAACCATACCACAGCATGGTCTGTCCAGGCTACGGGCTCTGACCGGGAAAATTGCAAGTCTGGGTGACTCGTGAAAATCCCGTCCAAGGTGTGGCCTGCTTTATGAGTAGGCCCTGTGACCTTCTACATTAGACCCAGCCCTTCCATTAGTTCTTTTAATGCCTCTGTGTCGCTGTCCTGACTGGACTCCAGATGGAAATTAAAATCCCCAAGGACAGTGTAGGCCTTGGTACACAGTGCTTCAAATTACCCACTGCCCCCAAAAACCTCGTTTGGATGCCTGGAGGTCTATATATAAGGCATCCCTTAAACGATTGATGGTCCGATAAAATTAGGTTAAATGCTAGAGCCTCGCAGGAGTCCGACGCTATAGGGAGAAAGCTACCTTTAATGGAAGAGTGATATATGATCGCAAGACCTCCTCCTCTTTTTTTCGGTCTGTCTAGTATATAACTCAGATAGTCCGGGCCGGACGCCGCATCCGTCCAGGTTTCCGTGACAAAAGCTATTTTAGTTCTATGATCTTTAATTAGTTCAGATACCTCTAAACTATGCTTGACCATTGATCTGGCATTAATCAGAAGGCAGTCAAAATCTCTCCTTGTTTCCTCCCTGTCCCTCTTTGTCCAGGTTAGTGATTTAATTTGATTCATCAGAATGTCCGGGGTATGTTCCTGACAATCATGACCAACATAGGGACCTCCTTGCAGGCTCTCATCCAGCCTTAAAGTCTTACAACCTGTTCGTCTTTTCCCAGCATTAAGGCTCAAAAGAAGATTACGCCCGTACACCTTCCGTGGGGACCTACCTGGGGCCTCGCAACCAGGGGTCATGGCGCTAGGCGCGGGACCGGCGCAGACGGGCTTGCCTTTGGCGTGCCTTCGGCGCGCCGCCGGCGCGGTCGCGCCAGCCCCGTTTTTATGGGTGATGGTAACAAATGTCTAGCGCGCTGACCTTGGCCCAACCAAAGATGGCGGCCGTCCGGGCAAACGCGATTCAGCAATCCCCCTTCCTATGCCCTCTATAGACTGGAGCACAGCCTTTTAAATGATCGCCTGTGTCAGGAACCAATTTCTGTAAGTACAATTTAATTTTACACACAATTAGAAAAATTGGTTAAAAAAGTAAAAATTTCTCAATTTCTATTCCTCACTCCCAGGGTCCCTGTTGTAATGCTTTCGAGTAGCAGTAAAAGCAATTAAAACAGATGGACCTACTGCTGGCACCTCGCCCCTTTCCGGCCCACCCCACCCATGGGGGGTGGGGCAGGGGGGTGGTGTCACTACTACCACAACGGGAGCATGTTGGCATTATAACAAGGGCGCGTGTGCCAGACAATACTGTCGGTTTCGGCATGAGTGCTCCAAATGCAGGAAACGACACCCGGTGGTGCGCTGCTGGGGAGTTGGGGGCAACCAGAGTCAGCCGCCCGAGGCGACAGGGGCGCAATCCGGGGGCAGGGGAGGCAGAGGGGGCCAGGGGGCACTGGGAAAAGGCTCATACACCGGTTAAGGTGGACCGGCTGGAGACCCTCTTAGCGTCATATCCACGGACCGAATACGCGAGCATATTGCGGCGGGGGTTTCGGGAGGGTTTCTGGCTGGGGTATGAGGGTCCGAGGCTTGCCCGGTGGGCAGAGAATTTGAAATCGGTCAATGCGCACAAGGTGGTGGTGAGGTACAAGTTGTACAATGAGGTGTGGGAGAGACGCATGGTGGGTCCCTTTATGGAGGCGCCCATTTGGGATTTGATTACTTCTCCTATCGGTGTGGTACCAAAGAAGGAGCCAGGGCAGTTTCGTCTGATTCAGAATCTGTCGTGGCCGGAAGGAACGTTGCTCAATGACTATATATCGGTGGAGTTGTCGTCGGTGTCCTACTCTTCCGTGGATGTGGCGCAGCGGCTAGTGGCATCGGTGGGGAGGGCGCCTTCATGGCGAAATGTGACATTAAGTCGGCTTTTAGGCTGCTACCGGTGCATCCGGAGGATCACCAGCTGCTGGGGATCCAGTTCGAGGGCGACCTATTCATGGACAAGACGCTGCCCATGGGGTGTTCGTTCTTGTGCGCTCTTTTGAGTGCTTCAGTACCTTCTTGCAGTGGGCTTTTTCCTGGCGCACAGGCAATGAGACAGTGACGCACTATCTGGATGACTTCTTCTTGGTGGGACTGCCTGGTTCGGCAGAGTGCCAGCAGCAGCTGGACGGTTTTACGGAACTCATGGGCAACCTGTGTGTGCCCCTGGCGCCAGAGAAGACGCAGGCTCCCAGTACGGTGTTGTCATTTTTGGGAATAGAGCTTGACTCCGTGGCCATGGAAGCACGCCTGCCGGAGGATAAGAAGGTGCGTATCATGGCATTGGTGGGCAACATGTCGAGGAAACGGAAGGTGACGGTGCAGGAGGTCCAGGTTTGCTGGGACATTTGAATTTTGCATGCCGCGTCGTGCAGACGGGTCGTACATTTTGCAGGCGGCTGGGCCTGGCACTGTTCGGCTTGACGCTGCCACATTATTACCTGCGTTTGTCGGTGGGAACGAAGGAGAACCTGCACAAGTGGCGGGCTTTCCTGGAGCGTTTCAATGGTGTGCCCATGGCACCCCAGAGGACTATGAATGGGACGTCACCATCTTGTCGGATGCGGCGGGATGGGCGGTTTCGGTCTGTACTGGCGGGGGATGTGGTGCGCAGAGGAATGGCCACCGCTTAAGGTGGGGGGGCGGAGCATCGTATTCCTGGAGTTATTCCCGCTGGTGGTGGCAGTGACGGTGTGGGCGCGAGAGCTGGCGCACAAGCGGGTGATTTTCAAAGTGGACAACATGTCGGTAGTGCAGGTGGTCAATAGCAGTCAGCCAGGGACCCACAGGTGCTCAAGCTTCTAAGGGTGTTTGTGCTGCGTTGTTTGGAGCATGACATTTTGTTTAAAGCCCGACATGTGCCAGGGGTGGACAATGACATTGCGGATGCTTTGTCTCGTTCAAAGTGGCAGAGGTTCCATGGGCTAGCCACTGAGGTGGACGAGCGCAAGACGCCGGTGCCGTTGGAAATGTGGTCGGTGGGAGAGCGTTGGTGGTGGTTTCTACCTGGAGGGCCTATGAACAGGCATGGCGGTAATTTTTGGAAGGGGGGGGGCAGTGTGGCAGGATGACCGCTTGCTATGGGGTGACATGTGGTCCAGTTCATGCTGCGGATGATGGACGGGGGGATGTCGAAGGCGACGATTGACGGCAAGTTGTCGGTCATCGCATTCATGGGGAAGTTGTGGTGGGGTTTTGCGCCGTCAGCGGGGGAACTGGGAACGCGGCTGTTGGAAGGTACAGGTGCAGAAAAAAGGTGCCAAGGTTAGTCGGCACCGCCCCATCACGGCGGCGATGCTTCGGGGTTTGCTACATCTTTTGGTGGCAATTTGTCGCAATCAGGAGGAGACCATTCTGTTTTCCACGCTCATGTCGTGGAAGTATTTTGGGGCTTTTCGGATCTCAGAATTGGTGGGGCTCAAGGGTAGGCCGGGGGTCCTTTGTGGGGGAGGTGGAGCTGAGAGCTCAGGAGGTAGCGATGCTGTTGCGACGTTCCAAGACCGACCAACGGGGAATGGGGAAGTGGGTGGTGATGGGTCCGGTGGAGACAGAGGCGATGTGTCCGGCGTTTTGGGGAACGAGGCTGGTGTCCGGACGGCAGGCGGTGACAGGGGAAGTCTTCGGCCGGTTTGACAAGGACAGGGTGACGGCGGCTCAGCTGCTCTGGGTTCTGCGGCATGCTCTACGCGCTATGGGTGAGGACCTGGGGGTTTCTGGGATACATTCGTTCCGGATAGGGGCGGCGATGGATGTAGCGAAACAGGGTTGGGGAAAGGAGGAACTCATGCAGCTGGGGCGTTGGAAGTCAGACTGCTACAAGACGTATATCCGGTTGAGATTTACCAAGTCATGTAGGGTCCTGCAGGGTGACTTTGCGTGGCTTGGCAGCTCTGACTTAAGGATTGTGTTGCCCGTGCGCCAGTCACTTTGCGTGACATACGGGCAACGCTAGGGCCTGATAATTCTGGCCTCCAGAATTCTCAGAGAAACAGGAGGAAATAATTCCACCTGAACAGAGATTAACAGTTCATTGAGAAACATATGCTGACACAAAGCAAACTGGAAAGTTGTGGACTGCTAGAGAGGAGCTATACATGAGCAGAAATCTAAACCACAGCGAAGAGCCCAAAACACAAGCAACTGGTGACCAAGTGAAGGGTCAGTACCCACAGGCCAGAGGCTGGAAGAAGGAAGTAAAGGCAGGCCTGGACTCTGAGCTTGAACCGATCTGTCAATGTCAACTGGACCTTTTGGGAAACACTTCCTGGTGCATTCCCTCAGATCAAGGAAACACGACCTCTTCTATGAGCAAGTCACCCGTGACCAGTGGCCTCAAGTGTCTTAGGGTTAAAACCATATTCCATACTGCAGGGGAAATCCAGATAAACAGCAGAAGAAACCCCATCCGAGGCACATCCTTGCGTAAAAGTGTTGCAAGGTCTATTAACCAACAACGGGTTTGGCAAATGTTGTAAACCCACAAGTCATGCCAACGAAGCATTCTAGTGTTGCCCTGGGCATGCACATTCAGCTCGGCAGCCACGCCCATTGGACTCTGCCTGTGCAGTGCAATAAAGGACAGACATTTCAACATCTCCCAGAGCTGCCTTTCATCTCCCAGTCTGTACTCTCAGCCTGCACGTGCCAGATTCTTTTTTGGGTGGGGATGCCCCTAATTCGACGTCGTCTCTCCGCGTGCTCTCGGCCTTCCTTCCGGTAACCTCGTCCGATTCCCAGCTTGGCTTTCAGTCAATATCCGTCGTCAACCTGCCCCAACTCCTTTCTTTCTCACAGTGCTCCTTAAATAACCTGTTTTTGTACAGTGCTTCATACCACGTCTGTGTTGTTTTTATCTGCTGTAAATAACAGGTATTGATAGGATGCTCAGAATGATGAAAAGCCAAGTCGACCCTGCACGACTCGAACTTCATGTTATTAGCTCGCTGAGACACCCAGCCTTGAGTTTCCTCTCAGCCTTACCCCTGTGGGCTTTAGGCAATTTAATTTCATCAAAATGAACTTAAGTAACATGACATGTTCCACAAGTATTACCAATTGAAATGTTATACAATTAGCTGCAAAAACATCAGGATTTGTACATTAGGACATTTTAGTTTTGCCAAAAGACTAGATCACACATCCACAAAAAAGGTTTGGTGTTCATACTTCAAATTACATTTATGTCTAGTCTGGAGAGCCTCGTGCTAAGCTAGGGGCATTGCCCCTGCTGTGGTAATATTATTATCTGTGGCCTAGTGTGATGTACAACCCCTGTCAGTGCTTAGTTTATGCAGGGAGTGCAGGTGATGTAGCTGTGTTTCTGAAATGTAATGCACTGTGTCACAGACCTCTTGCTGATTTAGAGAGTACAGGCCTCAGACTCCATCTTGGCTGTGACGTTTGTTGCCAATGTTTTGTGTCACGTGGGCAAACTTTTTTCATCTCTCAGGAGAATAATGTTGAATGTATCTTATTCTTTTTCAGACAAGGCAATGACTTTCCCAAGAATATTAATTTTGTCGTGTCAACAAAATTCCAAATGTCCAAATTCTAACCTAGCTATCTTGGTAGAATAGTGTAACAAGCATTGGCAAAGCCAATAAGTCTCGCCTATGCAGGAGGGTAACTAGACATAATATCGACTCCACAATATCGAATGGTCAAAATATCGAGTAAAAAATATCGATAATAGTAAAATATCGATTAAAAAAATATTGTTGGGAAAAATATCGAATCAAGTAATGTTAAAAAAATATCGAGTACAAAAATATCGACTCAAAAATACCGACAAGACAAAATATCGATATATAGTCAAAGTAAAAAATATCGATAATATGTAGAAAAAAGGTTAAAAAAAACTATTTTTATTAATAGTAATATAAATTGTAGTTAATGTTTAGGAGCGGGATGTTGGGTTAATAGGGGATAAGGGTGGGGAGTAATTTAAAATAAATAATTAATATATGTTTGTAAATTTATTTTAACATTAATTAATTGGTAAATAATTATTATGAATTAATTAATAATGTTACTAATTAATATTAATTAGTTAATTAATTAGTATAAATATTGTACATATTTTTAATTATTAATTAAGTGGTAATTAATTAATATTAATTAGTTAATTAATTAACTAATTATTATTATTTAGTTAATAAATTTTATAATTTGTACATATTTTATTTTGGTAATTAATTGGTAATTAAATAATAATAATAAGTTAATTAAATTAATTTGAGTTATTTTTATATATAGTATATTTTGTTATTGTTAATTAATTAATTTGGAACAAATAATAATAATGATTACATTATATTAATTACAGGTATTGTGCTAATATATACATTTTTTAGGTATTGTTATAAATTGTAATTAATGTTTAGGAGTGGGATGTTGGGTTAATAGGGGATAAGGGTGGGGAGTAATTTAAAATAATTAATTAATAAATATATGTTTATAAAGATTTTTAATGATTAATTAATTGGTAAATCATTAATATTAATTAGTTAATTAATTAACTATTTATAAATATTTAGTTAATTACTTAATATAATTTGTACATATGTTTAATTGGTAATTAATTGGTAAATAATTTATATAATTTAGTTTATTATATCATTTACAGTAATTTATCTATATTAAATTTTTTGTTAATTATTTAATTTGGGAAAAATAATATTAATTATTACATTAAATTATTTACAGTTAATGTGCTAATATATTAACTTATTTTTTATTGTTAATGAATAATTAATTGGTAATTAAATTATAATAAATACATTGGGGTAAAGGAGTATTTGTAGGGTTCAGGGTCAGTTTTGTGTTTTTGGGTAAAGGGGTATTTATAGGGTTCAGGGTCAGTTTTTAGTTTTTGGGTAAAGGGTTTTTTTTAAGGTTCAGGGTCAGTTTTCAGTTTTTGGGTTAAGGATTTTTTTAGGGTTCAGGGTCAGTTTTCAGTTCTTGGGTAAAGGTGTATATTTTGGGTTCAGGGTCAGTTTTCAGTTCTTGGGTAAAGGTGTATATTTTGGGTTCAGGGTCAGTTTTCAGTTCTTGGCTAAAGGGGTATTTTTTGGGTTCAGGGTCAGTTTTCAGTTCTTGGGTTAAGGGTTTTTTTTAGGGTTCAGGGTCAGTTTTCAGTTCTTGGGTAAAGGGGTATTATTTGGGTTCAGTGTCAGTTTTCAGTTTTTGGGTAAAGGGGTATTTTTAGGGTTCAGGGTCAGTTTTGGGTTTTTGGATAAAGGGGTATTTTTTAGTGTTCAGGGTCAGTTTTCAGTTCTTAGGTAAAGGGGTATTTTTTGGGTTCAGGGTCAGTTTTCAGTTTTTGGGTAAAGGGGTATTTTTAGGGTTCAGGGTCAGTTTGGGGTTTTTGGATAAAGGGGTATTTTTTATAGTTCAGGGTCAGTTTTAAGTTCTTGGATAAAGGGGTATTTTTAGGGTTCAGGGTCAGTTTTCAGTTCTTGGGTAAAGGGGTATACTTTTGAGTTCAGGGTCAGTTTTCAGTTTTTGGGTAAAGGGGTATTTTTAGGGTTCAGGGTCAGTTTTGTGTATATAAAGTGTGCTAAAAAAAATTAAAAATGTTAAAAATTATTGAAAAAAATTTAGTGACAAAAAGTTCCACATTTTTATGCTAATAAAAAATGTTTGTACTACTCAGCAAAAAATATACTAAAAATATATGTAAATAATATTAATAAAATATATATAATTATTTGACAAAATTTGATACAATAACATTATACTAAAGTAGCTATTCTAATTTATACATGGTCCGTGTCCAGCACCTTTCCAGATATTAGTTTCACTTGAGTAGGAATAGTAAATAATAATTGGTCAGTGTCCTGCAACTTCTCTGATAATAGTTTGACTGGAGTAGGAATAGCAATTATTAATTGGTCAGTGTCCAGCACATTTGCATATAATTGTACATTAGCGTGTTATTATATTACAAATTAATGCAAAATGGATGTTTTCACAAAACTTTATTACAATTTTTATTTTTTTTAATGTGTACTACAATACAATCACAATCAAAAATAACATAACATTTTTTGGAAATGTAGTATTTGCAGAATAACACATTATCATTTATGTACATGTTGTAATTTGTCACACAAAATTAATTCACAACATTTTTTCAGTCAATAAAAATATTTATTATCATTAACTTTGAGTAACAAGTATTTATATTGAAAAAAATTAAATACCAGTTATTTTTCTGTTTCTTCCATTTATATTTAATAATGTTAATATGATATATTAATATTATTAAATATTTAATTTTTAAATTTACATTTTTATAAAGTAACATGACTATCATTATATTTGCTCAAGATATGGAAATACAAATTAAGACATTTTTTGGCACATTTCTGACAATGTTGTTTTTAAATTAAACATATAAATATATTATGTTATTAACTTTATAACTGTAAAGGGGAATAATATGTTTAATAATAATATCTGGTATTGGTAAAATATTATTTATGCAATTATATACTTTTATAATACTTAGAAATTATTATAAAACATTTTTTAATAATTATTTAAAATAATAACAAATATAATTATTATTATTATTATTAATTAATAAACTTAAACATTTATCTTTTCTTTTCAAAAATACATACATTCAGAGAAATAAAAATACATTATTTAAGGGCATTATTTATATAGTAAATGGTTATAACTTTTTTATTAATAACAATAAATAAGTTATATTATTTATTATTATTAATTATTTACATAAACAATAATAATGTTTAGTTATAAACAAACACAAAGTTATTCCTATAAATGTACACAATAAGAAATTATTTACATATATTATTTCAAGTGTTACATACTTTTTTAATATTATTAATATATATTAATTACTATATATTAATTAATATTAAAGAAAATTATATTTTTTAAAGTTTAAATTATAATGAGTCTAGTGTATTAATTTGTTACAATAACAATGTGTAAGTATTATATGTTTATACTATAACATTGTATTTTCTATGATACCTTTTCAAAATTAGTTTAAGGGGACTACTTTTTTACCGCGTAAGGTTTTGCGCTTCATTCAGGACTGGAGAAGCTCGCGGTTGGGAGTTGCTTCGTGTGGAGAGAGGTAAGGTTAATTTTACATACAATTTATAACTGAGTGGTAATGTTTGAGGATATATTCGAACTGTGTAGTGTTTTTGTGTGTATGTATGAATTGTTTATGTAGCGTTTAGGTGTAATGTCGTCGTTATAGATGCGTCGTGTATGTTTTACTTCTAGTGTTATTTTAAGTGTAAGGAAATCTGTTCTTACATGGTTAATCTAAATTGTGAGTGTATTTACAAATGTTATGGGCTATTTGTGGGTGGGTTTCGTTATGTATGTTTTTTTACAGGTTCCGGTTCCTCGCATGAAAACTACATGGAAGGAAGCCTGTTTTTTTTGGAGATACTAATGTATGAGTTATTATGGTTATATTTTGACGTGTATCTCCTATTTTTCGTGTTTGCCAGGAGCGGATTTTAATTTTTTTAACCTTTTCTCTGGTTTTTGGAGGGTTTCGTATTGGATTGATACATTGATATGCGTGACCGTTTTTTTTAAGTTGTGTGTATATCACTTTAAATACTAAAGTGTCCACATTACTGTTTTCGGGATTTCCTGGAGCGTTTATTTTATTTTTACATAATTTTCGGGTTTTTGATGGTTTCCCAAAATTGGAATTGTCCTACATTGTAATTGATTGTATGGATTGTATTTTGCTTCATTACGTCTTTTTCATCTACAAAAATTGTAAGTATTTAAAAAAAAAATTTTATTGGGTGGGAAATGTCGATCTTTATGTAATGTGTATGTGTGATGTAATTATAAATATTGCATATTTGTTCAGAAATAATGTCCAAATTTTTGATAAGTTTGTTAAACAAATATGTATTATTTATAATTGTTTAGAAATGTTTATGATTTTTATATGTACCATTATTGTAAGAAGACATTAGTATATTTTGTAGACATTTTTATAGTAGTGTTTTAGCTATTATTGACAGGTATTCTAATCCTCTAGTTGTAGGATATAGTGTGACTTGACTTTGCAGTAGTCGGAACATTTGTTTAGTTTGTTTACTTAGTTTTGGACCAATTCGGGTCACAGATTGTTCCATTCTTAGTTCTTGATAGCTTTGTTCTTTTATCAAAGCTTCTAGTAGGTTATGGAATGTGGGTCTGGTTCTGCTTGTGGTAGCTTGGAAAGCATTATGCCACCCTTCTACACTGTTGTTTGTTTTAGCCTCTTGGTTTAAAGTACTAAGATAGACATTCCACCAAGGGATTTGGAATTTGGGTTGGCGTCGATGTCCAGATCTGTGCAACTTCCCACCCAAGTATCTTCGAAATAGTCCAGTAATGGGGTTAGTTTATCTCCATTCCTCTTGTAATATGTGCTGTCAATTAATAAATTATAGTGTTCCGCTACATCGGTAACAGGAACGTAGGCCAGCGCTATCAATTTTTTTATTTGATAGGCAAAGGTGCTATCGGTTGAGTACAAAATACTTAAAGTTGATTTCTGGAGATGTCTCCATATGCTCTGATTGAAATGATAGTAGCAACCCTGGATTGCTGTGTGGGGAAATGTTTTCAAAATGCTATTAATCCTAGCTAATTCGAAATCAATAATTATTTTTTGTGGAAAATAATTATTGATTTCATTTTTGAGAACATTTAATATTTCTGTGTAAGTGTTTTGCTGTTTGTTTGGTAGCAAACAGTAAATGAAAGGGATGTTATAGTTATGGTATAACCCGTGGATGGAATATAGTTGATAAAAAGGTTTTGGGCATGGTTTAAATGTTCCATCCATCATCCATTGGGGACACTGTTGGATTTTTCTTAAATTACTTGCAGTTGCAAACACTATGATTCTGTTTGTACTGCTTTCATTGTCAAAAAGGATACATTTGTCTTTATTGTGTGTGATGGACATTTCTGGTGAAATAATAATTTCCTCAAAAGTAGTAGGGTTGGGTGGGGTTGTGGAAGTGCATCTTTTAGTGTATGCAATTGTGCGTTTTAGGGATTCAATAGAGGGTAGTTGACCTGAAGCATGGGATGGGACTTTTAACAGTTCCTCTTTAAGGATTTGTGTTGTTGGTTTATCACTTTGTGTGCTAGCAGTTTTTATACTTTCTAAAGCATCTCTTATTTCAATTTCTGTGACATTGGGGGATGATTGTGTTCCCTGGTAAATAACACAGTAGTTTCCTCAGTAGTAGCCCTTCCATAACATTTGTTTGAGTAATATTTGGCACATTTCCAGAAAACTTTTCTACCACTTTGTCTTTCCTGATTATAAACATAACCCATATAACATAACAGTAATTTATTTTTCTGTGACATAACAAATTCTGCACCTTCTGTCATTTTGTTTTACTTGTTCTAGGAAAGAGTAGAAAGAAACAAAATCAAAAAACATATATTTCACTTTGTGGTGCAAACATAATTAATGTTGTATTTATACTTACAGTTACTAAAAGTAGTAATCACAAATGCAGAACTGTATTTTGAAGGATTTTCTTGTATGTATTTCTTTATTTACTGTTGGTATCAAAATATAGAAATGCTAAGTTAATGTTTACACATAACAAACGTTTTTCCTAGGAAAAAGCAGTTTTTAATTTTGCTTAGTAGTACATTTGATGTGAACATTACATATACTTACTTGTTTAAATAGATGAGTTGTAGTATTTGGTGGAGTACATCAAGGTAGTAAAGTTCAGATCTGTAGAGAAGATAGAATAAACAAATGTAAAATATTATAAAATTTATTTGGCACCGTTGAAAAATTGGAAATATTTAAAAGTAACTAACTTCTAAATAAGTAGTTTTGTTTGCTGTAGGTAGAATAGATGTATGATGTATTCACAATATCTGTAGAGGAAATATAAAATACATAACATGGTGTTAAGAACATAGTTCTTCTTTTTTTCGGAAGTTTTAGACAAATTAGAAGTATACTTACATTTTTTACAAGGGTAGTCTTGTCTTTTGGTATCGTTGATGTTGGATGTTTTTATTGGATCTGTAGGGAAGATGTAATATGCAAGATATGTTCTTTAGAAAATAGCATTTTTAATATTGGGTGTTTACTAACAAAAACATATATACTTACATGTTTAATTAGTGTAGTTTTATACATTTGTAGTGTTGAAATAGGAAAATCGCTGAATATCTGTGAATAAAATGTTTAAAATAAAGTATGAATCTTGTGAAATAGTGTTTAAAAACAGCAGTTGGTGTATAACAGAGCATTAATATATACTTACTATCTGATTTTCCAGGTGAAGAAATAGGAGCATGTATTAGGAATTTATTTGTAGTAGTTTCTATCAGAAAAGTAGGAGGAGATAAAAATTAAATAAGTCCAAGAGTTAGGAGATATAAGTAAAATAGTAGACTACTAATTTAGATTTCTAAATAATGCACTGTAACTTACTTGAATAATTAGCTAGTGAGCTGGATCTTTAAAGATGTTTGTTCAGGAACAAAATCTTCAGAGTGTTGGCATCTTCTTTCTTTTTTTTTTTTTTTTTTTTTTTCTTTTTTTTATTTTTCAGCAGAGGTAAAACATACAGAGACATAACCAAACAAATATGAAAAAGAAGAAAATACAAAGTCAGACAAGATTCTTAACATAAACAAACGATAAGACAATCAAATCCAGTTGTCGATTGGTAACCATAACTTCCGACCAAAGGTCTGCTTTCTGAGTCCTTTCAATTTGTAAACCGCTTTATCCATTCTATAAACATTTAGTAATTTTCCCAACCATAACTCAAACGTTGGAGAATCTGCGTCCAACCATCTCGAAGTTATACAAGTTCGATAAATCGACATTCCAATAAACAGAAAATATTCTTGATCTATTGTAAAATCCTGAGGAGGGAAATATACACCAAAAATAATAACAGTAGGATGCAGCGTAATCCGGACCTGTAGCAAATTGGATAAAAACTTTTCAATCTTCGTAATATAATCAGCAAGTTTAGAACAACTATAAAACATATGAATTGAGTCGGCTGCTAAAGTACCACAACGACTGCAGTTGATACCCTTTACAGCATTCCATTTTACCAATTTTGCAGGTGTATAATAAAGATCAAGGGTGGACATAAAATGTTGACTCTTAAGAGAACTATTAATTAACGTCTTTTTACTCAACTCGAATGTCTTTACCAAATCAATTCCTACGACACCAAGCTTCCTCTCCCATTTCCGAGTATGATGATCCAGATCGTTCTGCATCCTACCAATCATTAATTGATAAATAATACCAATACGGCTATTTTTCCTAGAACTTTCTAAAATATCGACAGTTTCCATAGTGTTTATAAGCAAAACATTTCTTTTCCCCAGAAAACTACGAATCTGTAGATATTTAAAAAAATCATTCCTAGATAAACCAAAAATCTCTTGTAGTTTATCAAAGGGCAGGAGACACCCATTTTGATACAATTGACCAAGTGAATAAATCTGTCTCGAGTGCCATCGTTGAATTACTATGTCTTGAAAGATAGCAGGTAATGAGTTATTGTCAAACAAAGGTGTATAATAATTCAGTTTTGAAACTAAACGTAGAGTTTTGTTCATTTGCCTCCATATTAAACCTGCCGAGAGGACTATCTTAAATTTGGTTTTTTTGTAATAGCTAGGTTCAATAATTTTCATCAAACATTGCCTTGCATCAGCGCCTAGAAGCATTTCGAAAATAGAAGGTCGCATTGCTGGATCTAGAGCATAATCATGAAAAAGTAACACTCGAAAGGTTTTCAGAGCAATAGCCCAGTAATATAATCTAAAATTCGGGAGCCCCAGACCAGCGAACTCTAATGGTAGAGTACACCATTTTAAAGATCTTCTAGCACGATGATATCCCCACAAGAACCTAGACAGCATTCTATCTATTCTATTGAAAAGAGACATTGGAAAAAATAGAGGGATGGTTCGAAAAAAATACAAAAATTTAGGAAAAATCATCATCTTGATAACGTTAGTGCGACCATATAACGACAAATGTAGATTATTAAATCTTTCAAGCAATCTATTAGAGGATATGAGCAAAGGATCTACATTTAGTGCCACAATATCCTCAACCTTGGAGGATAGAGTAACACCAAGGTAAGAGCCAGTAGTATTTAATGGAATATCCATGGGCTTACCCTTCTCTGAATGAATAATCTGGGTTTTAGTAATATTCAACTTATATCCAGAAATCTTTCCAAACTCATTAGCTAAATTAATTATTGAAGATAGCGCAGAGGAGACGTCAGAAGTAACAATTGCGACGTCATCTGCGTATGCTAGAACTTTATGGTCTACTCCAAACAAATGAACTGGTGGAATATTCGGTTCAAAAATAAGTCTGCTTAAATAAGGTTCCAAATATAATGCAAATAAAAGCGGGGAGCAAGGGCACCCCTGTCTCGTCCCTCTCGTTATTGGAAAAGGTTTTGAATAATCAGTACCCAGCCTTATAATACCTTTAGGACCCGAATACAGTGACCGAACCGCCTGAATAAATTGTGAAGGAAACGCCTTTTCTTCTAGCACAGCCCAAAGGAATCCCCAGTCTACTCTATCAAACGCTTTTTCAGCATCGAGTAAGATCACCCCGACTGGGGACTCCTTTGCCTGAGCCCAATCTAAAAGTGTGATAACACGACTCACATGGTCAGTAGTATCTCTCCCTCTAATGAAACCATGTTGAATATTAGAGACTAAGCTAGGCATTGCCTGGTTAAGCCTATTTGCAAGAATTTTAGAATAGATTTTACTATCAGCCGTAATGAGAGATATAGGTCGATATGAGCCTAATTCTTTCGGATCCTTATTCTTCTTCACAAACACCACTATAATAGCAGTGGACCAAGAATCAGGTGGATTCCCTAAAAATGCACAATTAAAGATCTTTACCAATTCTGGTTTCAACATATGTCGAAATGTGCGATAAAATTCAAGAGGTATCTGATCAGCTCCCATCGCTTTACCTGCTGCAAGGCTCAAAATAGCTTGCTCGATCTCATCCCAGCTTATTGAACATCCAAATGAGTCAGTCTTTTCGCTTCCCAATGCTAATTGATTGGTACCGGTAAGATAATCTACAGGATTCCGAGTCTTGTCCACTTCATTGTTTAGATCATTATACAATGTTTTATAAAACCCTAAAAATGACTCTAAGATTCCTTCCCTACATTCATGATAGTTACCATCAATATCATTAATACCCTTGATTTCATTGAAAGAGGATTTCTGTCGTAAACGTTGTGCTAAGATTTTACCTGTGCGCTCACTATATTCATAGCGTTCAGTTTTGAACAGTTTAAAATCTGATGCCACTTTATCGGCGATATGAGTCCTTAACCCAGAGCGTTCGATTACAAGACGTAATTGTGCCTCTTCTATACCAACATTATCTTTACACGCCGTCATTAAATCCATCTCAGCTGACCTAATCTTATTCAGTCTTTCCTTGAATTCTATTTGTGTTTTTTTCCTCTTAAAGTTTGCAAAGCTAATTGTCTCTCCACGTATTATTGATTTAAAAGCGTCCCACACCACTGGTGGGGAGGCTGAATCGTTATTTGTAGAGAAATAGTCATTAATAACAGTCGCCATGAAATGTAGATAATCATCATCTAATAAGAGATTTCTCTGAAAAGACCAAGAGCTACTTGAGTTCGAAAGTTCTGCAGAGACCTCAATCTTGGCAATTATAGGATTATGGTCTGACATTACTTGGGGAAGAATTTCAAGACTAATTGTCTCCAAAAACTGCAGGGACGTGAAAAAATAATCTAATCGGGCAAACTTGCGATGTGGATAAGAATAAAAGGTATAGCCCGGATCATTAGAATACTTTTTATGCCACACATCCATTAATCCATTATTCAAAACTAGCTCACGAAGGGCAAAATAGGTGTTAGATTTATGACCGATATACCTCCTTCCTGAATTAATATTCCAATCAGCCGGCAGATGGATGTTTAAATCCCCACATAATATCATAGGTTGTGCCCAAGTAGCTAATTCTGCATTAATGGTATTAAAAACTTCCGCATCATCTAAATTCGGCCCGTATAAACAACATAGAGTAAATTTGGACCCACCAATAACTAATTCAACAAGTCCCCATCTGCCCCATTTATCGGCTAAAGTTCTCAGGCACTTCGCAGCTCCCTTTCGCATACAAATAGCTATACCTCTTTTTATACCCATCTGCTTGGAAACAAGCAGTACATCCAAACCCAATTTATCTAACAATGAACGTTTATCCCAGGCTACATGAGTTTCTTGTATACATAATAAGTCGATAGACAATGCCTATATCAAAGAGCGAAACGCTGCAATCTTTTTAAAGTCATTGAGCCCATTAATATTGATTGTACATATTTTCACCTTAATCATCTTTCCCACCATTTTGAAGTAAAGAAAAAAAGATTAGCGAATCTCCACAATATAAAGTCCTCAATACAACAACTTAAATGCAAGCTAGAATACAAAATTAACATCCTTACAATGAATACCTCTGCTTTACACCCCCACCACCAACCCTTACCCATTCCCACCCCCACCCATTTCCCCAGAGCCCCTCCCCCCACCCTCCCCATTATAGGAGGCATAGGAACTGTCAGTTCCTAAAACGAATGGGTGCCGTGTCCCTGGGCTATAGCGTCCAGACAAAGAGAGGAAAATGAGAAACCATTAGAAAAAGGAAGAAAAAGTTAAAGGAAAAATTTTGGAAGATTAAAAAAAAGAACAAGAATAGAGAAAGGGATAGAAACCACAAGAAAAAGAAAGAGAAACGAAGACAAGACACAGCTTCAGCAAGGTTTACTTAAATAAACAGCCCTGTTAGCCTTTTGAGCCATATAGACCATATCAGATTATACGTCAAATAGAATCCAGATATTCTTTGGCTTTAATCTCCGAAATGAAATATTTGACTACGCCTTTAAACACGGTCTTAAGCTTAGCGGGACCTTGAAGAAATACACCAACTTCCTTCTTTTGGAAATCGGGAATCAATTGTCTCAGCCTCCATCGTTGAGCCACTGTAGCCTGGCAATAATCCGGTCGAACAAAGAACTGGCAGCCAAGTCCATCCGCTTTCTTGTCTGGTCTCGCTAATGCATAAATAGCTTCACGAGCCAGAAAATTGTTAAATGAGACCAGAATAGCCCTAGGATAGTTTGCTTGGTCTTGGCGAGGACTCCGCACATTAAAAGGGAACCTATGCGCTCGTTGCACTTCTCGAGCCCAATCCCACTCTACCATATCAGGAAACGCATCCTTCAATAAACTAACAATGAACCGCCGTGGATCAGATCCCTCTTTGTTTTCCGGAATTCCCAGAAAGCGTAAATTGCTTCTTCGGGCCTGGTTCTCCAAATTAGCAATTTTGTCAGACAAGTCCTCCTTTAAGGCCAAAAAATCACCAACTTCTTGTCTCTGTGCCATGGTTTCTTCTTCCAAAACTGCTATTCTATTCTCCGTCTCTGTAACTCTGTCGGTGGTCTCAGAGCACATCTTGATAGCCCGACGAACTGAATTTTTAACCTTGGCACAGGTAACCTGTGTGCGTATGTTTTCTGCCTTGCTTTCAGCCCTATGGTTCATCATGGTGTCGTAGATCATCTTCAAGGTTATCTCCTCAGATTCTTCACTATTACCTTGTACAGTAATCGAATCAGAAGCGGAGACAGAAACAGGATCTGGTGTGGCTCCCACAAAATCCGTGGCTTCAGTAGCGGAAGCGGGTTCCAAACCAGGAGACAGACTTGCAGATAGAATAGACCCCTCTTTATACGGATTAGCAGTGACTTCATTGCCACCCACACGCAGTGACCGTTTTTTCAAAAGTTTTTTTTTAATGGTAGTAGTTGTGCTAACATCAGGACTCATACTATATTCGCCGTCCGAAGATAGGCTCTCACAGCTGATCTCAGCCCAATCTTTATGGAGTCCACTCGCCTCATCCGAAGAAAGTTCAGATAGGGAAAAAAACTTCTCCGAGGCCTCTAAATTAGTGTGCACTGCCGAGTCTGCCGAATCTACAAGTGTCTTAGACTGATCACTTTCTGCAGGTATTGACACCAATAGCGTGGGCATCGAGCAAGAACGAGTAATACCAGCAACAACATGGACTGCATCTCCCATAATACCCTTCGTTAAGGGATTGGCCAACGGCATATTTGGAGAATTATTTTCAGACTCATTATCAATTGCTACTGGGATAGTAAGTAACTCGTGCTGAGTAGCAATCACATCACAACCTTGCGCGTTATTATCGACTATTATTTTTCTTCTAGCTGCTTGCTTCTCGAACAGAGCTGGCAGAGTCTGTAACATAGCGTCCTTCACATTTGCAGTCTCATTAGATTTAACTTGTAATTTGCCAGTATTCTTACCCTGTTTGCTTGGGTTGTTAGCGTTGTTAGCAGGTATTAAGCTCGAGGACTCCAAAGCCTCATCCATAGCAGGTCCCAAAACACCCAAACTCAAGTCCGCGTTTCTCTCTGCTTGACCCGCGTCAGTTTTCTTGTTGCTGCGAGTACTAACTGATGAGGGTAGCGGTACCTTCTTCTTCCCCTTCCGTGTACCACCTCCACCACCGCTTCTGCCAGGAAATACAGCGCTCCGTGCCCAAAATAAGCAGACTGTTGCACGCCACAGCGGGGACCGCCGTTTGAGCTCGCAGAAATTCAGCAACATTCGTGTTTTCTTTCACGAGATACTTTGTATCACGTATCACGTTTTAATGTGCACCGACGGCTTCCAAAACCGCCTGCCCAGCAATGACTCCTCTTGCCGATCTCCAAGCCGCCGAAGCCGCCCAACTGCAACGCCCGAACCCAGAGCAGCAACCGGAAACGAGCAACACCCCAAACGGCCTCCGTCCGTTGAAAATGTCCAGCAGGAGAAAAACGCCAATCCGACCAGCAAAATAGACAATCGAATCCAGCTGAACACCGTCCCGGAGCACCGCTCAGACCATGAAGCTCAAGAACGCCACGTAGCAGAAATCCTCCTCATGAAAAAAACGGACTTTCTCCTTCCTCCCAGACGCTGGACGCCTGGAGCCAGGGAACAAGCTGCTCACACAGCCTTCTGCACGGCAGCCATCTTGCCTCCCTACTCCGTGTTGGCATCTTCTTTCTATAGAGTTAGCAGCAGCAAATGGTAGAATGCATGTATCCCTTTTATAGTATGTGTATTTTGTGTGCTTTGATTTGATTGGTTGTAGGATGAAAGGAAGGATTGTATAGGCTAGTTTGAATTTTTTTAAAGTTAATTGGTGTGTTTGTTGATGTGAGAATGGTGGTATGTGGTGATTTCCGCATTAAAGCAGGTTAGTTGTTAAATAAAATAGATGTGTAAGTGGAAAAATATAATGAAAATGTTACTTACATGTAAAGATTATTTTTCAAATGATAGAACGCATTTAATGGAATGTATAGCAAATGTAGATAAATAGGAATGTTATAAAAGTAACAGGTATTATATGTAAAATGTTTTTTGTATAGAACAATGACTTTTATAGACGATTAATATGGTATTTTAGACATGAAAGGGTACAAAAAAGAACTCGATATTTGTTTTGAAACGATATTTTTGTACTCTATATTTTAGTAGTCGATATTTTTGTAGTGTTAGGGGTAATTTCATGAACAACGATATATTTGTAGTCGATATTTATTAAGGCGATATTTATGTAGTCGATATTCTAAATACTCGATATTTTTGACTCGATATTTTTGTAGTTGGTGTAATAAGTATACAAAGTCGATATTTTTGTAGTCGATAATTATTCAACGATATTTTTGCAAGTCGATAATGTGACCGTCGATAATATTTCAGTGATCCCAGCCGGAGCTATTGGATTGCCAATATGTTTCAGCCATGTTGTACACCAGCGTGGCTGCTGTTCAGCATGGCTAAAAGTTAGTGGCGCAGAGGACAGTGGCATGGAGTGAAGTGTCATAGAGTGGAGTGGTGTCGAGTGTCACAGAGTGAAGTGGAGTAGAGTGGAGTGAAGAGTTGGAAAGAGGCATACAGTGGAGAGGAGGGTCAGTCTGTATGTTGCTCAACAGGTGTCCGGAGTTTACTATTATGCAAGTTTTCCAGATGGCCCTTTTTAACAAATGATTTGCTGTTATTACTAATTGTGTTTGACCTCAGGCGTCCGCATGTTGGTTAGATGGTACCCCTTTAACAAATAGTCTGCTGCTATTATTCACTGCACTTGCACTTTGTGAGATAGTTCTACCATCAGGAGAAAGGTTTCCACTTTTTAATCCTACCTAGTCCTAGTGTGTTTTAAAAAAAGAAAAAACTTGCTAAACGGGCCAGGTGCTAGGCAACGTTTAATGACCTTTTTGGGTCTGCCTTAACAATTTGTTTTACTATGCGAACATGGAAAAAAAATCAGTTTGTCATTTTTGTTTTTAGGATGCCTATAAATCTGTACAGCACACATGGGAATGGCATCACCTAGTGTATTGATTTGTTTCGATTGTATTCAAATATTTGTTTCCACCACACTTCATAATTACTAAAAAAAAGGGGCTTCAGTTGTGCTTATCAAATTCTTATACATCCTGAAATGTTTGCACAGTTAATTTACTGACATATACATTTTATTGTGTGCTAGAATAAAGCCTAAAACAAATTAAACCAGCAAATAGAAAGCGATGAAATGGGAGTTACAAACCACAAAGTCAATGGTAAGCAGTGGATGGAATGCATTCCTATGTCACATTTCCAAATGTCCCCAAGTTGTCTTTACTAGCAAAGCAGTCAACTGCGCTGTGTGGTAGGCTTCAACCTTAAAATGTGACCTTATTTGTTCTAGTACAGGTAGAATTTGAGAGAAGCTCCCTGTTATAGAATTATGGGAGACTTTTGAAATGTATTCTTTTGCAACTGTTTTACGTTGCTTAATTCTGATTGGTCCGCGTGGTGGGAACCATGTAAAACCGTGATGAATGTCTGAAGTCCATTGTTCAGAACCCTACTAAAGTGCAGTCTTTCTGGATGTGTTAAGTCTCCTTTCTCCCTGAACCTTGGAAGCGAGTTTGCTCTACCATTTTATACTCTGTATTTTGCTCTCCTGAAATTTACTAACTTATTTGATCTTTGTATTCTGACTGAGTTATGGAAGAATAAATGTGTTCAAAACATTCTTTAAATGAGCATAATCTCCCCACTTCTCTGGCCTATGTGAGTCTAAGTAACAGTAATGCCCCACCGCAAATTCCATGCACAAAGACCAGCCGTCTCTGCTGACCACAACTCTTTAAAACAACCTAGAAGGAATTGTTGCCATGAGCTGTTTGCTGAGTCAGCACTGTGCATTATAAATATAAATGAGTAACTACTCTGGAATCTATTTGTCCTTTGGTCTTTGTAGAGTGGAACCAGCTGAACTCTTGACTCAGGCACCAGGATAATCTTACTCCATTGGTGCCGGACGCAGAGAGAATTGCGTACTTATCTCCACCTATCCATGGTTTTTCCCAGTTCAAAGCATGTCTTCTGTTCAAAACAGGTGTGGGCATGGACGTCAATTCATCGAATTGCCAGTGGTAGTAGGCGTGACTTCACATGTACTTTGACCTTCATTTTCACACACACACGCATGTTTTTTTACTTATATCAGCTGCCAGGGAATATCATGTTACAGCTAGAGGTGCTCCATTTTTATTACTCAAATATTGAATAATGTGCTATTAGTCACTATTAGTATAATAAATTGACAGAAAACAAGGAGAGTGGAGCCCCAACCAACGTCCATATTGACAAGTTGCCATTGTGTTCCAGGCACTGAAGCCAGGATCACAAAGGGAGTCCCAGGGGTCACAAAGGTCAAGTCGGGATTGAAGCTCGACTCCTGGTGTACCCTAAGTAACGTCTATGGCTGTGGGGATGATTCTGTGCAGCCTATCAGCTTTTTCGTACAGACATCTTTAGCGGCTTGGTGATAGCTAATGCCATTACACACCAACACACAACAGACATACAAAACATGTACAAACGTACATAGGCCACGTTCCTCTCCATACGAAAGATAGCAGGCTAAGGAAGTAGAAAAGGTGACTTTATTGGGTATGACGGGTGTCCAGAGAAGAGGCTGTCATTAAGAACCACTGTTACCACCAACAGTCCCATAGTTACAAAGTCAAATGTAGTTCCTGGTGGCAGCAGGTTTCAAAGACGAGTACCTATGCACAGTAGAACACGGTAACACAGTATCCCTCCAACAATAAACATTACATTGGACACCCTAAGTAAAATAGTAAACGCTGATACAACAACTTACACACCCGGAGGAGCTACGCTAGCAAGCAAGATGGCCGCATAAGCTCCCGGCTCTGCCGACCTCCGCCGGCAGCTCGTATATCCTGCAATCTATCCTGACCTCGCACTGGACTCCCGTACACATGAGGTGTTCCTGATTTTTAAGGTGCAATCCCGAAATTTCCATCTTATCGGGTGATGAAGATATGCCGTGTTCCATTCTCGGCCTAACTCAGTGTGGAAGCCGGGGCCTCGATTTCTAGCCCATCCGGGTTAGAGTTGATCAACATCGGCCGAGGGACCTGGGCTGCGTCCGGTCTCCCGAACTGGGACACAATTTGCTTTTTCGATTGGCTACTCTGTGAACTGTTTGCTTTGAAGACACAGCAGAGTGATGCACCGGTTGCTGTGGTCGGGGGTCCGTCGCCCGGAGACTCCGCTAGCCTCCCGGGGTGGACGGGCTTGGCCCCCGCTAGCGGCGAAGGTGTCACTATTGCAAGGCGGAGAGCGCCCACTGTTGTCATCGGATCCGTGCGTGCCTGGTACCCCGGAGTAGTCGACCTCCGGGGTTGGAGTCCTACTTCACTGCTTCGCGAGAGGGGATGGAGGGGACGGAAGGCACACCTTCGCTGCAGACCGTAATGGCCGCCATTGGGGCGCTCCACTTGCAGATCACCGTCATATACCAGAAACTGTCTGTAACAGTGGACAATATCTGTCTGAGACCAGACGACGACGCCTCGACATGTTTTCAGCAAGCTGTGGTACCCGTGGAGTAATGTACGCTTGAGTTTGAGGTCCCCGTGCGGAAGCCTGCTTTCATATGCTTTGTTGACTCTCGCACAACAGATCGCACGCCTGTGATCATCGTCAGCTTCCCCTGCTCGATCCCTATCCTGCCAGATATCGCCATGGACAGTCTTAAGTGCCACAACAAGTTCCTCAGTGACTATCGGAGAGATTCGCTATCCTTTCTCACCCTTCCACGCCTGATTTGTGGATATTGTGAACTTTTATCCTGTTTTCGATTCGATCCTATTGACTTGAACTTTTATGAACGCTTCGATTTCCCTATTTTGATGGTGGTCTGGGTTATAAGGGCTCTTATAAAGAACCGTACTGGCCAGGGTTGAATCTGACTATTAGGGCTTGATAGAATATCTTGATCTGATGCCGGGATTGTGTCCTATACCGTAACAGGAGTTGGGTGGTTTTTAATGTGCTCCCCCGGTCTGCTTAAGTACTTTGCCTCATATTGTATTGGATATGTTTCGGGGAGGACGCTGCTGGCGGGGGGTAAGGGAGACAGGAAGTGTGTTTTAATTCTCCTCCTCCGCTTTCTTTCCTTCTTTTAGGGCAAGTTTCTGGGCGACAGGCACGCTGCTAGTGGGGTAGGCCGTAGCCATTGCAGGGGTGCAGGGTGGGAGATAGGGGGGTTTATTATTTTGCCTTTGTTATGTTCTATGGCTCCTTTTTCTTTCCTTTTTCTCCCTCCGGGAGGTGGGCCGTTTATCCTTCACTGATTTCTTAACCCTTTAGGTGTCTACACTGGATCTGATTCTCCTGTATCTTGATGGGTGGGTTTTATGGATGCTACTCGCTTTAGATCGCTTGCAAGCTGCTTATCCTTATTCGTTTGCGTAACTACTGCGTAATTATGATTGCGTCACATGTTTCTCTGTAATCAATGGTTTGCGAAGCTACATCCCCCACCTATTATTGTACTGTATTTTATAGTGTGACACCTATGTTTGTAATGCCACTCTTGAATCTTTAATAAAAATATACATAAAAAAACAAACAAAAAAAACAACTTACACACCCAGAAAGGAGCCTTGGATATCCCCTTTCCCTCATTGGCTACTGTGTTCAACTGGTTTTGTAATTGGCTTAGCTGTCTTTCATTGAGCATTGATTTAACATCCCTTGGCATTTCATGGCTGTAAGCACCTTAAAAGCAGTGTAATACTCATAAAGAACCCTAGCCTCAACACTGTGATCCCACTCTATTTATTAACCCCATCCTCCCAGATTTGTTTGTTGCATCCCTACCATTCCCTCCTCACGTTCCTTTCTTTAAACATTTTTTGAGCTGCTGCAGGCAAATGGGGCTAATAACAAAGGTGATTTACACATGAGTAATTTATATGTGTAATTAACTCTTACACTTTTGAGTAACTTTACTACTTTAGACTATTCACAAAATCGGATTATAACATTACTCAAAAGTCTAGTCTTACACTTCTCCACCCCTTGAAAAAGGGGATTGACACACATTTATGAGTGTAAGTTATTACTGCTAAACAAGAAACAGCAATAAGTCCAGCACTACACATTTCCATCCCCTGATACTGCAACCCCAACCCATAGAAAATTATGGAGTTAGGGACTTATAATAAAACCCCACAAAAAATTATGATAAATTAATTCATTTAAAATAATTAATATACATATCAGTTAATTTAAAAAAAGTATTATTTAAAAACAAAATATATTTTTGAATTTGAAATTATTGAAACAATATGTTTTATGGAAACATTAAACTACTTCTAGGTAACTATACATCACTTTTCATAATTAATGATACATAATAAAAAAAAGATAGGAATTTACTCTTAAATTGAAACTTTAGAAAAATTACTTTCATGTATTGCAATTATTTTAAAATGTAATTTAAAATTAAGTTAATAGTGCTGTAGCCTTCTACTTTTGTTCTCCGTGTAAAATAAATGTATATTATTAATTTATATCAATATTTAATATAAAACCTTCAGTGATGTTATTTGAGATGACTATAGTAATTTCATTAATAATGCCATTTAACAAATCATGAGTGATGTAATGTGAGATCATAAGCAGTTCATGGAGGGGATATAGTTTGTAGTCTGTTCAGTAAAGTATAATGTTAAGTTTTATATTATTTCAACACCTAACTATAACATCACTTTAACTTTGCTCCTTTCAGTGAATATATATTCACATATCTTACATATATAAATATTTGCTTAAAATGTTTGTCTGACTTTGTATGTGTGCATATATATGTATATTTAAATATGAATATATGCACACAAAGTTAGACTTAAATATTTTAAGCAAGCAACTCTAAGTTTCCAGTGAAAGGTCGTTGGAATTGAGATCTCCTATTTCGTCTGATTTCTATACGCGACAAACACCCAACACTCACTGTCTCTGTATGGGGAGCTTTCTTCTCTGTTTAGAGGGTCTTTGTAGGGCAAAGGATTCAGGTGGTGTTCGGCGTCATGGTTTCTGTGGGGCTGACACTCTGAATGGTCAGTGATTTTTAAGGGTCATTGGTGGTGTTCTATGGCATGGTTTCAAAGAGGCAGACACTGTGAGTGAATCTTAGTTGATCAAAAGTCTTCTGGTATTGTTCAATGGCACATTTATCTAGGGCTGACATTGTGTGTGGGTTGTTGTTTGTCTGGAATCTTCCCTTCATGTGTTGTTCAATAATCTGGTTAATAAGACCTCAAAGATCAGAAAAATACTACCAGACCTGTAGGTCTACTGACTTGAACAAAGCTACTCGACCTAACCTTAATGCAATTTGCCCATAAACTCATCTCAAATTGTGTGCTCCTAGGCAAGTATTTTATTTCACTGAGTTTCCATTTACTTCATAATTACAAATCAGAGCTCCTTCATAAATGTGAGTTCAACATGTCTGCTGTGCATAGAACTCTTGTTTGACTTGACAGACTATTTCTCCATGAATAAAACAAATCTAGCCCACATATGGGGTACGCATGACCCCTGACTAGCCTCTGAGTTCATTAATAGCATTGTTATTGGGGTTGAGACAAGAATGTTTCTCATATTTAAAAACTGTCACTTTTAATAAATATATTACCAAAGCATGTAGTAGCTCACTGCCATTTACAGACAGACATTTTCCATTGAAATGGCAACAAAAGTTCCACTAAGATGCAACTTTACTGATAACATTTTATAGCATACAAACAATAATGTGTGGAAATCCGGTTTCAGCAAATATTTATCTTTTGGACATCACCAAGTAAAGATTTGTTTGACCTAAAAAAATCATTCTTTCCATCTAACTTCAGAATTACAAAAAACAGTGCTTTCATAACTACTGAAATATATTTTGAAACATTTGTACACTTCACTCACAAGCTATTAAAATGTTGTTTGTTTAGCACACTTGTCATGCAGTTCACTTTACAAAATCCTCTAACTTCACAGTCTGAGAAAGAAAAGTAAACACCAATCTCCAGGATAAAACAAGCAGCAACTTGTTAGAAGACATTTGATCTTTGTCTTTGAATACACACAGAATATGTGACAAGATAAAAACAAGATCTAAAGACATCTTTATTGCTTATTCATTCCTGAATGAACAGAGCACCTCTTATTAGCCAGCTGGAGTTCACTGCCAGACCAGGCCAGTAGGCTCTAAAAATAGCTCATCCTGATGAGATCTGTCTCAGAGTGGGAGAATAGATTTCTCGAAGCCTGCCAGGGTTTCAGTGAGAAACACTGTGTGGCTTATTTACTAGTTTTTAGGTCTCGTGACCCAAGCGCATTGAAGGAGCGAGAATTCAAGTGCTGAAAACAATCGTGAAACCAAGGGTTTCGTTCGTGCGGTTTTTTGTAAGTTCACGTGAATCACATGAGCAAACAAGCACGCGCATTAACGGCCGCACAGCACATCAAAGGGCTTCGCCCAGCGTGCGCTCTGCGGCTTCTCCTCCCCTAACACGCTGGCATTCACGGCCGCACAGCACATCAAAGTGCTTCGCCCAGCGTGCGCTCTGCGGCTTCTCCTCCCCTAACACGCTATCTCAGCTCTCCTGCATTCTACGAGACCTACTGGCAACGCCAGTGCTTGCTGACACAGGGCAGCGCAGCAACTCACTTTGCTGTGCTGCCCTGTGTCAAAAGAAAAGGGCAGGAATGTGCTGTATCTATAAGATAAGGCAAATTCCTGTCCTCTTCCACTGCGCTGGCAACATCGCAGGCACCCTTGCACTTTAGTGTGCAAGGGTGTCTGCATTGTAGGAATGATTGTTTTTGTGCAGGAAGGGACACCTCCCTGAACAAACATAATCAATGGAGACGCTTTCCTCCTTCTATGTGTGCTGCACCCTAATACGCAGACTCCACGACGCAGGGATTCAAGACAAGGCCCTCGAATGGATCCGCTCCTTCCTCTCAGGCAGAACGCAGGGGGTCAGAATCCCCCCTTTCCTCTCGGACCCTACACCAACCACCTGTGGAGTCCCCCAGGGGTCATCCCTCAGCCCTACGCTCTTCAACATCTACATGGCTCCGCTCACCCCCATCATCAGAACCTACGGACTCAGCATTGTGTCATACGCAGCGACACCCAACTCATCATCTCCCTATCCAATGAACCCAACACCACCAGACACAATTTTCGAGAAGGCATGGAAGGTGTCGCAAAATCGATGAAATACAGCTGCCTTCCACTAAACAACAACAAAACGGAAGTACTCATCATGGGCCCACACCCCGATGCCTGCAACGACACCTGGTGGCCCCCCACCCTCGGAAGTCTGCCCACACCTAAGGA
The DNA here is from genome assembly GCF_964261635.1 of Lissotriton helveticus. Lineage (NCBI taxonomy): Eukaryota > Metazoa > Chordata > Amphibia > Caudata > Salamandridae > Lissotriton > Lissotriton helveticus. The sequence continues at coordinate 84,952,974 of NC_136068.1, forward strand.
CCACGCACGCAACCTGGGAATCATCCTGGACCTCAAACTCGAAATGGACCGCCAGATCAACACAGTCTCGTCCTCCTGCTTCCACACCCTCCGCCTGCTACACAAGACCTTCAAATGGATCCCCTCGAACGCAGAAAGACCGCCACTCACGCCCTGGTCACCAGCAGACTCAACTACGGCAACGCACTCTACGCCGGAATAAACAAAAACCTCACACGCAAGCTACAGAACATCCAGAACGCCGCCGCAAGACTGGTCCTCAACCTGCCAAGACACTGCCACATCTCCCAACACCTGCGCACACTCCACTGGCTCCCCATCGATGCTAGAGTCACCTTCAAGATGCTCAACCACGCTCACAAGGCCCTCCACGACACCGGACCAGCATACCTGAACAGCCGACTCAAATTCCACGCACCCCAAAGGACCCTACGAGCAGCCCAGCTCTCCTACGCCGTGGTCCCCCGCACCAGAAAGACCAGATCAGGCGGCGCTCCTTCTCCTTCCTTGCGACCAGAGCATGGAACGCCCTCCCTCCCCACCTCAGACTGACTACATCTCTCCCCATCTTCACAAGAAACCTCAAAACTTGGCTCTTCGACAGACGCCCTCCTTGATGGACTGGAACCTGCAAAACCCCCTTCGCCCAGCGCCTTGAGACCCTCACGGGTGAGTAGTAGCACTGATTGATTGATTGAATGAACTTGTCATCAATATCCGTTTCCTTTATGAAAGGTTCATGAAGGGAATGGATATTGATAAAAAGTTCATTCAGTGCTGGTCGGGTCTAAGATGAATTTTTTTTTCTAATGTTATTCTATTGGTTGAACACATGCCTGTCATATTTCAAGAATCAAGCAGTGCCTCAAACACCACTTGTAAAGCTCAACACTGTCACCCCTAGGGGTATCTAGGGAGACCCTTTGGCTGTAATGGCCAGCAAATGTTAGAAGAAGGCTGAAGCCATTTTTAATTGCTTCTGCAGTCCAGAGGATTTATGAATGGCATAAGTCTAAATCATTAACACCCATTTTTTCTAGAAAGCATAGATTTCTTATTTCCCGGTCGATTAAAAAAAAGAAAACATTTCCCATAAATTTCCAAATCTTTGGAAATGGAAAGGTTTTTGGACATTTTGCACATACTTGTCATTGCTGCCTGTATTTCAGGTCAGAGTGACAGCATGTAAAAACACCACAAAGAAAGAATGACTGGGGCTATGAAAAAGATTTTTTTAAAGTTATGAATGAACCTTTGAAATAATCTCAGCCACTGGTAATAACTGAAAATCACATTCCATTCCATCATTCTCGCCCACTAATCAACCAAACCAGCCATATACAAATCAGCCTTGTTTCGGCTCCAGTTGGACTAGAGCAGTCCAGCCTGCCAGGATAAGTGTCTCTGAGAAGGACACAACCCCAGACAGATTAAAAGTTTTGGTCTATTTGGGCCTCATCTGTGAGGTACAGCTTGAGTCCTATTTCCCAGCGAACACTGGGCCAAGTCTGGGCACAGACACTCCACTTAGGACATTACACAGAGAAAAAACAAAAAAGCTTGGAATGCTTGAACTCATCTTAGGCACAGATAATTACTCAGAAGTGCATTCCAGTCCATCCTTTTTTTTTGGTCTATGCGCAACTTCAGAGAGGACCAAGTCACATGCAAAGTGTCTTGGACCTTTCAAACCCTAACGCACAGGTGCACCACAACACATGGTTCAATAGAAACAGGTATAAAGTCCAAATCCAATAAGTAACAAGGGAAGAGGTTCCTCAGTTTGATCTCTTAATTTCATCAGATAGAAAAAGCACAGTACAGCCGACGCGTTTCGTCCCAGTGCAGGACTTCTTCAGGGCACTAAATAGGAACTTTAAGGTACCTCCATAGGTAAACAGGGGTATAAGAAGAGTGCTGCGCACGAGGAAAAGAAATCGTCGGACAGGATAGATCAAGAATAATATGGAAGTCGTCCAGATACAAATCACAACTACTCTCAAGGAGTAAGGAATCCGGCCCGTAGATATGAGGTCAAAGCATGATTCCGTCTGAGAGCTACGCAAAGTCAGATTTCAGTAAGTCCACTATGAGTCGGGGGCCATCCAGGTATACAAAATGGCGAATCTCAGAACGTATACCATTCGACCCGCAGGTGTGAGGTCCAAAAGCGGTACCGTCCTCTTGCTGCGCGGATTTTTTATTTCAGTCTACCAGCTGTTCAATCAGTAGGTACAGTCCATCAGAGTGCAGTTACTCAGACCATGCCCGTAATGCAATAATAATATCCAGACTCGCTGTGGCCACAGAAATTGAGCTATTTTAGGGTAGGTGCTGGCTTTGAGAAGGTCCCACTGTTAGTTCGAGTTTTGTTTATGTCTTGGACCATCTCGAATAGAAACAGCTCTAGCCAAACTGCCAGGCCAGATCTCCTCTGAGGTTAAGAAACCTTGAAATGGTTTCAGCCTATGTGGGATTATTTCAAGCGTCCAACACTTTGTTCTTTGTTGAAGTAGATGCCCTATGTGTGACAGGGTCCCATGCTCGCTGTAACACAGCAGTCCATCCTAGCCTCACTAATGAGGCCTAAATGGACTATCTCTGGTTGCTTGTGCTGCTGACTGGAAGGGACCCGACCTCTCAGTTTGCACTGGATTGTTCCTGTTGCTGAGATTTGGAGAGTGGTGGAGCTGCATAATTTAGGCTCCACCCTTTATAGGTAATAATTATACATTTATGTATTCATATACAACATTTGTATTCAAGGTGTGGCTGAACTTTATTAACGTGTGATAAATTTAAATCAATTATTGAAACGTAACCTTTGTACTCATCAATAATCCATGCATAGGAGTATTAGAATATTTGTTCAATGTACCCATATCCTCTTTATATTCATTTCTCGAATTTATCGTCAATATATATGTGTATGCATATTCGTGTCATCAAAGCTCATGTTGACTATTTAGTTAACTTAGCCTGACTAGAGGCCCTAACTGAAAATTGTGTTTTGAACCTTGCCAGTGTGTTGCTTTTTTCCTTTGCAGGTGCATTGTCATGTTTCTTGTTCGCTTAGGGAAAGATTTATTGTTTGTATTAGATGACTGACCGTGAGGCCTAAAGGGAGGAATCTGGCAATGAACTCAGTGAAACAATGGTCATCACGAACCAGAATAGTGTGGTGTTCAATATTGACCGCTGCAGTCGCAGTTTTGATGAGATGGGAACTTAACCCCTCCGCTGCGCCGAACGTTCCACGCTGGTGCGGAACGTTCTATTGCGCGGGTGGGGCCGGAACGTTCAGCGGACGTGCACAGCACTACCGAGGTAGTGCACGCGACATCCGCTGAACCTGCGCCGCACAGAAGGGGTTAAGGGCGTGTGCTGATGCTCTTCACAGTCAACAATTCGATTGGTTCCTGGTTGTATAAGGAGAGATGAGGATATTTTTTAGGTTACTGTTATATCCAATTGGTGTTCCAAGTTAGTAAGGCAGACTTTCCCTAAGTGTAAAACTTCCTGCTAAACACTCTTTTATTTTCCTGAACTTCTACTAAAGTTCAATTCTATGCTGACAACTTCTATGCTCTCTGGGTAGAAATTCATTTCAGAGATTCTGGTCTCTTATTTATGTTTAGAATAGAAAAGGGAAGTTTCTTTATGGAACACCTGTTTGCGACAATTCGCATTATTCTCGCTGTGGCTGTTATCATCCTGTATCTCATATTATTACGATATAACTTATTGAGACATTTCAGCCTGAAAATTATATTGTTTTATTTTGTGACGTTATTTGTTTTCTATTTATATACTGGACTGATTTTATTCTAAAATAAACCCATTTAATCATAACTATTGATTCCTGGTCTTTTTTGTGGAGTCACATTGGCTCCGCAAGTTGGGAATGTATTTCTAATGTCATCTCCCTTACAGGGCTTCAAGTCAAATAAAAAAGGACCAATGGCTAAATATTTGTAACCCCTTCGCTGCGGGGGTTAATTTCCCGCTGTGCTGGGGGGAGGGGGGCGCGCACGGCGCCCGCATGCTCATGACGAGCTGAGCTCGTCCTGAGGCACGGCGCTCCTGTGCTCATGACGAGCTCAGCTCGTCACAGGTGCATTACCTGCCGTGGAACGCTCAGCACAGCAGGGGAATTATCCCCGCATGCGAGCGTTCCACGGCTCATGACGAGCTGAGCTCGTCATGAGCACCGGAGCGCCTTGGCTCATGACAAGCTCAGCTCGTCATGAGTATGGAAGAGGTTAAGGATGTCACTAAGAGATTGTGGTGTAGATACCAGCGCGCCCTCAAAGGCCACTGGGGCTTCTGTTCATACCTTTGCCATAAAACACATGGATACATTACATTTCCAGTTGTGACAGACCTAGCGTTGCATGGCTTTATGGCTACCTGCAGATAGGTGGCATTGAGAGGCCTACTGACACTGTGTCTGCCATACCAAGGTGGACAGATGGGAGAAGGGTGGTACCTCATCGCCGCGCCATCCCCCTGCCATGCCTTAACAAGATGTGGCTGTCTACAGTATGTAAAACTTTTACAACACTTGTAACTAGGGTTGGGTGAAATATTTTTTGGGAAGCCAGGGTCAACACAGGTCCTTGATTTTCATCGGATCGCCATCCGCCTACTACAGGCAAAAAAAATAATATTGTGGACGACTCTTAACGCCTTAACCATGGCGGCTTTTCTGCCGCGGTGCGGGCGTTCTAAAGGGTGGGCGGGGCTGCGTCGGCCAACAGTCGTTTGCAGCACCAGGGAGAGAGTGCTCCCGACGGGAGCACGGGAAGGGTTAAATGACGTTTAACTGGTTTGGACATTATAGCCTAAAGATATGCCTGTTTTGTGTATTTTGGCCCAATTTCTATAGATAAGTAGAATTTTTAATACTTTTTATTTTTTTATTTTATAAACCAGTGTCAGCGAATAACAATCAAAACTGTCTGTTATATCTGTTACACGTATCCTGTAAATACCAATAAAAACATTTATATAAAAAAAAAAATTGGGATTTTACCGGGTTTGCTGTTAACCTTTTTTTTTTTCACACAACCCTAGTAGTGACATTGCCATCTTTGTGCATGATGCCACTAATGATGTCACCACAAACCTTTGTCAGACCCCCAGCTCTTACTTTTTTTTTAACATCTGAAGCTTAATGGGAGCAAATGTTTAAAATGGCGCAATTAAAAAATAAAATGTATTTTGTGAACCTCGAGGAACAATTGTTTGCAATCTAGTCAGAGGAAATTCCAGAGTCGGGACTTCTCAGTGACACATCCCTGTAAACCCCCACCTGTAAGGGTAACACAGAAACCGTGCCCTCCCTCAAACCCCGAGCACGCCTCACCACAGCACCTAACACGCCTGACCGAGCAGAGCCTGGGGCGGTGAATCCCCACCACAGACTCAGCTGTTAAAACACAGACAGGGCGCGGGCTGTAACAAATCCGAGTTTTCGGGGTGTGGCTCCATTGTCTCCAGAGATGAGATTTCGCCGTCTTCGCGTGACTCTTTTGTTTTATTGAGTGCAGACTACCGCCGAAGCTTGCTCATCCTACGTGGGCAGGTTCACCCACCCTGCCTGCACCCCGCCTCTTGTTCGTGGTTGAGAGGTTCGTTTTCTCGACTTCCCCCGCACCCCGCAGGCACCAACCTCTTTCATTGTACCTGGAGCTGTCGATACCTCCCCCCACGCGCCATACTCGGTAAGGTGAGCCTCTTTCCAGGCTTTCCTGTCTATGCAGGCAGGGTCGGACTGGGACAGAAACATAGGTCTGGGCACCGAAATAAAAGTGGCCAACATTAGCAAAGCACATGGGTAAAAAAGTGATAATATATGGGGGAAAATAGTAAAAACCGGCCCCAAACTGCTAAAAAAAAAACACACACAAACACACACTAATCTGCCAGACTGGCCCATCGGGCACTGCGAGGTTGCCTTATAGGCCAGTCCGACCCTCTATGCAGGTTTAGGGCTCTTCACCCCTATCCTCAGATGTCTTGACTAGGACCACCCGGCTATTCAGCCCGAGTGGGGGGCCGACAACCCACTGTTACCTTCCTGTTTAAAATCCATGCACAAAGCGCTAACACCCGCATCACTCCCTAAAGGAACAGAACGTCAAAAACGCAAACAAATCCATCGAACAGATAATCTTAAATTTCACCAGATGTGCATCTAGAAGGCTAAGCCAAAGACCCACAAAACCATGGACAGTAATAGAAACCGGGATCAGGGGCGGCTCTAGGCTAATGGTGGCCCTGGGCAGGGAGCGTAGGTAGGGGGCCCCGGAAGAGGGGGTCCGGGTGGGGTGGAGCGCGGAGGCCAGTGAAGAGGGGAGGGGTCAGGGTGTTTGGAAGTGAACCGAGCCGGAGGCCGCCAAATCCCTGCCAGGGGCCGCCACGCAAATATGTATCCATCCTCAGAGGATTATTATATTGAGGATATATATTGGCGTGGCGGCCCCTGGGGTTTGGTGGCCCTGTGCAGGTGCACAGCTTGCACATGCCTAAGGCCGCCCCTGCCAGGATGCAAATAACATAACACAATTACGTAGCATCAGAGAGCATGTCAGGCGTTGGGGTGAGCTTTGACATCCTGACATCCCTTCATAGTTTAAAGCTCACCTTTTGTACCTCTTACCACAGGAAATCACAACTCCAATTTGCAACAAACCGATCAAAAATCAAACTAACCCTCCTCTATCCTTTTTCAATACAAATAACAAACTCACATGTCCACCACTCAAATTAATTTCATATTCCTCTATAATAATTTCCCACTAAGCCTGTTTGGGTTCCGGTGTAGCGTGCTACGTGCCGAAAAGAGCTTCAACACCCCATCAGGGGTGGCAAGCACTAAATGCAAACCCTTCCCTCTTCTATCCCTCCACTATCCTTTTTCAATCCAAGTAACAGAGTAACATGTGCACTGTGCAAATTAATTTAGCATTTTTTATACTAATTCATCGCTAATCCTTTTTGGGTTCCGGAATAGCGTGTTACTCACCGAAAAAACGATTCGACACGGCCTCAGAGGTAGTAAGCACTGTATAAAAGCAATTACAATATCATCAAGGAACACAGCCCAGTACAGAGTAAGGAAATCACAATATTCACATGGTTGTATGACGTTACAACGCATACCATTAACCCGCGTGCCGTTGCAACGCAAATCTTTACCCTGACTTGCTGTCGGGGGTGTGCTGGAAGTTGGAATAGTATAATTTACAATTCCAACTCCAGTGAGTGCAACAGTAGGGAAGGCGTTGGGAGTTAAATTCAACACCTTCTATCCCCTGCAACAAGCCTTTCACGTTGCAACGGCATGCGGGGTAATGGCATGCGTTGCAACGTATGCGGCGTAACGGTTGTTTCCCTATTCACATACTACTGACTCATGTTGTCCATCGACTGCTCAGGCTTTTCTACCACTGCTCTTAATGGAATATTGTGTCTGGTTTCAGGTTAAAATCTAAGGGGCTAATTTAGAGTTCAGTGGGTGGGTTAGCAGTCCACCAAGACAGTGGAAGGATTATCACAGGTACCTTTGTGGAAGACCGACTGCCATATTTAAAGATCTCCGCCAGGAACTCTCTGCGCCTTCAGTAGAGCAGCCATTTTAGCAGTTCCGCTGAAGGCACTGAACATTTCCTGAGCAACCGCCATGTTTATCGCACCCACTTGGCAAAGCTTCTTGGTCTTTAAAAACAAACTACCATAGCGGAATACTGTTTTTGGAAAAAAAAATTAAATATCATCAAAGTAATTGGTACGCTGGAAGTTTTCCCCCAGTGTGTGGGGCTCATTTTTTTTGCTTTCCTGTCTGGGACAGCCATGCGTTCCCTTTTGGACCAGAGAGGCAAAAAGTACATTCAAACATCTGCCCTAAATTGGGCAGAGGATCTGAGGTACTTTGACTTACAGTCCAGTGTCTGCCATCTTTGCTGTCAAAGGATTCCGTAGGCAGACCGGGCGGGTGCTCTGCAGGCAGAAACATGGAAGTTTACCGACTCTACCTAGAGAGATGCTGGATCACAAGTTTGGTGAACAGGATCTCTATCATATTTGAGTAGGAGCACCATGGCCTTGTCATTAAAGCCTCCACCATTCTCTCACGTGGGATACAGTGACTCTATGTGACATTTTCCCACCCACCTTCCTCACCTCCCACCTTACCTCCAAACACTAGACCGCAACCTCATCTGCCATCTAGACTCACATCAATGTGCGAGCATTGGAAACGATACCACAACAGAGTTGGGGTGCAGCACCCTTACGCCCCAGAGATACCACTGGGCATGTGTACGGCCCTTCCGCATGGCGGAGATTGGTCGGCCATTGCGGAGTGGGAGACAATTGGGCTGCAGGTGGTGGGAGACTTGTATGTGGATGGTGTCTTATTGCCCTATAGTGCGCTCCAGGAGAGCTTTGGACTCCCGCGGGGACACTATTTAATCCATACGGCCCTAGTGGCTGCCATCCAAAAATACTGGGGTACGGGCCTATTGGAGCCACCGGTGAGTGCGGCGTGTCAGTACGTAGTGATGGCAGCAGGCACTTATAAGGCCGTCACCTGCTTATATAGATGAATGCTTGGGAAGGGGTTGTCGCCGCTGCAGAGACTACGTACCCAATGGGCGGCGGATATGGATAAGGAAATACCTGACTCGGCCTGGTCGCAAATAATTAAGAGGGCATGGAAGGGCACTAGAAATGCCAGATTCCAATTAGTTCATTTCTTCATACTGCACAGGCTATATCTTACCCCGGCGAAGATAAACCAATATTTCGATGTAGACACAGCACAATGCCCCCGCTGTAGGCTGAGGGACGCAGGCTTTTTACATATGCTATGGGATTGTCCACAACTGGGTACGTATTGGGATGATATAATTACATTACTATGTAATATAATGGAGCGACAGATTACTCCAGACAAGGGAACCTGCCTACTACATTGGTTTCCCCATACTAGTAAGACACAATTGACGAGTAAATTCCGAGACTTAGGGCTGGTGCTTGCCAAAAGGGAAATTACGCCCCACTGGAAGGCTGTGGGAGGGCACAGTTTGACCAGATGGAAGGCTGCGCTACTTACGTGGGCAGGGAGTGAGAGCATAGTTCGCCTGCAGCAGGCCCACAGGTCCCATAATGATAAGGCACTAGAAGCAGCACGAGCATGGGAGGCCCATGTCACAGAGCTGAAGGCAACAGATACAGACTCCGACTCGGAATCGAGCATCCTTACTGGGGATGCAGACTTATAAAGTGGCTGTCCCAAGCAAAGGTATGAAGGCGCGTGGGTGTCTTCCCCCCTTCTACAATACTCATAATATTTAATACTGCTGTATATATGGTGCTATGTATAGATTCAATTGTTATAATTTATCATCATGTAAGACTCTGCTGTTATAGACGACACGCCGGTGAGAGCGGGTGGGAGGTGGGAGGGTTGAGGGAGGGCAGTACAAGTAGACCTATTATTATAAGACCTTGCAACACATGAGTACAATTCTTGCATGAGTATCCTGGTGCTAATGTGGAACAATTCGCTGAAAAACGGGTTGCTGGCAACTGGGTTTATTTACTCGGATGCCCTGCCCTGAATGTAGCATCACATGTCACATGTTATTCCAAGTGCCTTAGCAAGGTCTCGCTCAAATGAAGATATGATTGGTCACTATGTGCGCTGTTTGTATATGGAAAACAATAAACAGAGTTTAAAAAAAAAATCAATGTGCGAGCATAGTGCAACTGCGACAAGTGAAGCCATTCCTTCATCCTCCCCCTTCACACTTCCCCCTTCCCCATCCTCTCTATTTGTCTCACCTGTCTTTCCTCTCTCAATTTGTTGCTTAGTTTTGGATGTAATGTGTATTTTTTTTCATTCTCTGTAACATTGTGTAGCCTAATGTAAAGTGCTCGGATACCTACGGGTCTAACCAGCACTATATATAACTCATAAATAACTTTCCTCTGCACCTCTGTTGGATTTTTGACGATGTCCCATGGGCGTCAAAACTGTTTGTACTTACCTCGATACACGAGCAACCTTGGCTGGTGCCCAGTGGAGCTGTCATATGCAGCTAAAGAGGAGTCTGGCCCTGGTTTTATCCTCTCGACCGTCACCTACCCAGCCGGACATCTGACATTGTTTTCCTCGTTTTTCACGTTGTGTATTCCCTCCCTTCCCCTCCTCCGCCCCCTGTGACTCTTTGATTTAAGTGATGTAACTATGTAACTTGTAACTCACTGTAACTCATGTAAAACGCTCTGATACCTCCGGGTCTAGTAGCGCTATATAAAACCTTTCAAATAAATCAAATAAATAAATAAAAATCCCATTTATTTAACTTTTGATCCTGGCATGGCAAAACTCCAAGGGGCAATTAGTCTGCTGCATAATTTCCTTATTGTCATAATATTAACTGCTAATTAGGCTTACGACCTCGGTTACAGAAAATATAATGGAAAGGGGAAGTGTTGCTCGACATGTCTAATACAGAAAATTTGGCCAGAATTATTGGACCATGTATTGTGCGCTGAAGGTCGCTGAGCTCTGGCCATCGCCGCACAGATTTATGAAGTCATTGGGAGAGTGAATAATATGGACTTGTAAATGTAAATGTACAGGAGTTTATATAGCGCAAATCACCGAGCGGTTTCTAAGCGCTTGCTTAGGGAACCCGTCCTGGTATTCCCCTGTGAGATAACCCCGGCAGGGTATCCGCAAGGTGAAAGCCAGGCATCCCGCCACGAGGGGCCGTTGTGGAGATTAAGCAAGCTATTGCCCAGAGTCGCAGAGTGTGAACCCATGAATCGAGTAGGCACCGGAGCGAGAATTGTCGAGTCCATGGACATTTTAGGACTCAAGACCCCGCCGAGCCGGGAATTGAACCCTGGTCCCGGGCTGACCTCTGCTTTCAGGTCTGCCTCCTCTAACCAGTGAGCCACACTTCTCCACTTGTGCAAGTACAGCCATGTAAATGAAGAGGACATGGCCACATGAATGCCCACCCCTCCATTCCAAAAGGCACCCCAATAACCCTCCTCACTGCTGACAAAAAAATACAAAGTGGTTGAGTGAGGGTGAAAAACATCAGCAACGCTGAAAGGAACACACACACCTATGTATCTTATTCAATAGACTAAAGGTCCTCTCTATATTGCAAATCCAGTCTATCTCCCAAAGCCTTCCCTGTGTAGTGGTCACAGATGTGTCCCATCGCTATCGGAGCCCACAGGCTGCTCACACCTGTTAGTTTAGTCACTCATGCTACAACTACGCTGATGACACACAAATCATCTTTAAAAGTTGGAAAAAGGCAATCCTCAGTTTCAAAAAGGTAATCAATTGCTTAACAGAAATAAACCCATGAATGACAAAGTCAGCAATGCATTTCTACACCCTTCCCCCTTCTTTTGGCCCCATCCCAGGATTCACTCCTTAACCCTTGCAAATACTCATGAAATCAGCATCACCAAGAACTCCAATCCCTCATTAACCCTGCAAATAAACAGAACCATTCAAACATTCTTCTACCTTCTGAGAATTAACAAAAGGAGTGTTGCATTCCTCTTGTTCCCCCCCAAAACACTTTAAATTTAGCTACGCATCAATAGCCTGTGCCTAAGCCTATTAAATCAAAAGGTTCTACAAGAGCAGAATGCAACAGCCAGGCTCCACCTAGACCCAAGAGACAAAATAGCTTTAGTGCATCACATCTATATTGGCTACCCATAAGCTGAAGAATAATCTTTTGATCACTCTGTTCTGCCCCAAAAAAGCAAAAAAAGGACAGTCATTTCTTCTAAGAAAACTTCAAGAATAGTAACCTACCCCGCCTGTAAGATCCTCATCAGAACTGCAGCTCGCATCTCCTATTTCTACAAATTTTGTGCAGAACGGAAACCGTACATAACAACAAAGAAGAGCACTCTGGTATAGATGTTGCACACCCCTCCATTTCAAGCTTAGTAATGATTTTCAATTTATGGTGCTCATACACTATTATCACATCCGCAGGCAGATCCTGGATGAACCATTGACCATAGCCCCATCTAAACCACACATAAAGAGTGGAGCACATGTTATATACAGAAACCCAAAGCATTCAACAATGGCACTCAGTTATGTTGGCCCAATATCTAGGAAGCAATTTCCCAATATATACAAGGTCTAACCCACCATTGGTAAGGGTGATCATGTCTGAAATCGAAGATGTCTTTGATCTCTACTGGCAAACACTGAAAGACTGCTGCATTCCAAGACTTCCATGGCACATGTAGTGACTTATCAATGTCCAAGATATCCTTAAGCAGTGGCTGTGGAATGTTCTGACACTTTGCAGTTTTCGGACGTGATCCCCCTTACCAATGGTGGGATGGACCTTGTATGTATTGGGAAATTGCTTCATAAATATTGGACCAATTAGTGGAAAGGAATGACTCACCCTTTATTTTTAACAATATGCAAAGAAGATTCTGATGCCATGCAATATTTCTACTAAAATCAAAAAGGAGGCAATGGACCACTTGTCCTGCGTACCAGGGTCGCATTTTCCGTTCTGTAAAAAACCCCTCATTCACCTACAAGATGGGGCGGTATATCTTGGTTCTCCACTTTTGTTTAAAGTGACAGCATCATCATAGGGTTTATTCTGAGCATTTGCTGACCTCCACCTGGAGGAAGACCAACTGGTGCTACAGTAGGGTCCAGAAATAAAGTTACCAATCTATCGCACTGGTGATGGTCGACATGTTTCAGCCACATGTTACATCTAGAGGCTTTCTTCAGGACCGGTGAATTCGTAGTGGTGCGTTTTGGCGACTACTAGGGGGTCGATTCCGATTTGGGAAAAACCGCTCCGAATAGCCGTTCGGAGCGTTTTTCCCATACGAATCGTACCCTGCAACGTCCCCTGTGCGTACGACGAAGTACGATTCGTACCAGGAGCCGTACTCCGTACAAGTCGTACAAGACACCGTACGACTCTAATCTCCGTACGATTCTCCCTCGGAACCCGCTGTACGCGACATCTGTACGGTTCGCGGCTGGTTTTTACGACCCAGCAAGTACGATACGTGTTTCTACGGGAGCTAAAAACAGCTGTAAAAGCAGAGTTCGCGCCGAAACAGGTACGGAACGGCCCCCCGGGTACGGTGCGTACCCCCCATGATCGCAGGGGTATGCACTGTACCCCTGCAATCATGGGGTGTACGAGCCGTACCCCCATTGTACGATCGGGTGTTAGAGCCGTACCCCCATTGTACGATCGGTGTACGAGCCGTACCCCCATTGTACGATCGGTGTACGAGCCGTACCCCCATTGTACCATCTGTGTATGAGGCATACCCCCATTGTACGATCGGTGTACGAGCCGTACCCCATGTATGATGGGGGTACGAGCCGTACCCCCATTGTACGATCGGTGTACGAGCCGTACCCCCATTGTACGATCGGTGTACGAGCCGTACCCCCATTGTACCATCTGTGTATGAGGCATACCCCCATTGTACGATCGGTGTACGAGCCGTACCCCATGTATGATGGGGGTACGAGCCGTACCCCATTGTACGATCGGTGTACGAGCCGTACCCCACGTACGATGGGGGTACGGCTCGTACACCGATCGTACAATGGGGGTACGGCTCGTACACCGATCGTACATGGGGTACGGCTTGTACACCGATCATACAATGGGGGTACGGCTCTTACACCGATCGTACATGGGGTACGGCTTGTACACCGATCGTACAATGGGGGTACGGCTCGTACACCGATCGTACAATGGGGGTACGGCTCGTACACCGATCGTACAATGGGGGTACGGCTCGTACACTGATCGTACAATGGGGGTACGGCTCGTACACCGATCGTACAATGAGGGTACGGCTCGTACACCCCATGATCGCAGGGGTACGGTGCGTACTCCTGCGATCAAGGGGTGTACGGACCGTACGGTGTGTATGTGTTTGTGTGCTTTTCCGTACGACTCGCCCTTACCTGACGTGGACCGTACGAATCACGTCCTCATACCCCGGTCCGGATCGTACTCGTTGGGTCGTACGGCATGTGTACGAGTCGTACGGTATGTGTACGAGTCGTACGGTTCACGGTTTCAGCCTTGCAATACGTACGTATCGCGACGATTCGGACGGATTCACGGAATACGGATCGTACTTCGCGACTCGGACAGACGGGTATGATTCGTACGGAGAGGGCTCTGGATACAAATCGTACGGACGTTTTTTTCCCGAATTGGAATCGACCCCTAGGTGTGGTTAACTTACCACTCCATTTGTTTGGTGACCCGAGGCATCGTGAACAGAGCCAGCACAAGTGCAGACTGGAAAGTCTTCAGTCTGCAAAGCCACCCAGCCCCTTGGGGAAGCCTGAAATAGGAAGAAAGAGTCACAGGTACTGCTGACCTGACTCAATAAACAAATGGATTTGTAAGTTAACCACACCTAGTAGTCGCCAAAACGCGCCACTACGAATTGACCGGTCCTGAAGAAAGCCTCTAGATGTAACACTAGGCTGAAACATGTCGACCATCACCAGAGCGGTAGATTGGTAACTTTGTCTACGCACGCACACACCTTGTTTTTACTTTCGCACACCACCTAATTCATTAAAGTATCTAACACGAAGGTGGAATTTTAAACTCACTTCAGAAGGACACCTTCCCTCCTTCTCACCCTTTATTTCTGGACCCTACTGTAACACCAGTTGGTCTTCCTTCAGGTGGAGATCAGCAAATTCTCAGAATAAACACTATGATGATGCTGTTACATAAAACAAAGGCGGAGAACCAAGATTTACCGCCCCATCTTGTGTACGTGAATGAGGATTTTTTTACAGAATGGAAAACACGACCCTGGTACGCAGGACAAGTGGCCCATTCCCCCCTTTTTTGATTTTTGTATATCTTTGTTTAGATGCCGAATGGACCATTGCTTCTCCTTCCCTCTTTCCTGATTATATTACGTAATATTTCTATATACATGTTTCTATACACATGGATCATGGAGAAGCAGAATAGCATCAGGTCTTTACATCTTAATACTATTGGGAGGTTCATAAAAAGGTATCATCTGCTTGGTAGTTTTTATCATATTATTTTGGGGGTTAAAATACTTTTCAAAGCCTTGAAAAAGTCCATAAGGTGGGCGAAACATGAGTCAGCTGATTGGCAAAACACGTGTTGGCTGAATCATCTGCAATCAATGACTACTGGAACATCTGTGCTGGCTGATTACATTAAGTTGATCATCTTGATCAATCATTATTTGAACATTCGTATTGATTGTGTGACCAAACTAAGAAGTAAACAAAACATTCATTACGCTTTACAAAGCCTGCACTCTTTAACTTTAACAACATTGTATAAAGAGTTGAAATTCTTTTTTCAGACTGGAGACCAATATAACTGAGTGCCTGTAATACCGAGCACCCGATAGCCGGGAACTCCAAGATGGCGCCCAGCCCTCGACCGCCAAACGAGGAAGTCGACTGTCGAGAGAAGCCTAGCTGCTACAGAATTACATCATCCGGAGAGGCAGGGAGCAAGGAGAAAAGGCCTTCATCAACATGAAACTACTCAACAAAATAAAACCCTTCATTCCACCCAAGGACCTGAAACAAGCGACTCAATCGCTAGTGCTTTCTAGACTGGATTACGGGAATGCAATCCTCAGAGGTACAGCAAAATCCCACTTAGCTCCCCTCAGAACAACTCTTAACGCAGCAGCTAGAATGGTTACTGTAGTTAAAAACAACGATCACATCTCACCCACACTCCGAGAACTAAAATGGCTCCCAGTCTAAATGCGAGCCAGCTTCAGAACTGCCTGCCTTACACACAAAGCCCTGCACACAGGGAAGCCTGAATGCCTGGCCTCCAAACTCAGGAAAGCCGGCAGTACAAGGAACCTCAGGAGCACCAGCACTCTACTCCTCATCCCTATGAAAACACACAAACAAAAAAACGCAACCCGGTCCTTCGCTGGAAATGCGCCAAAAATCTGAAACTCCATTCCAGTCCATATCAGGACTATCATCTCCTTTTTAAAATTCAAGAGACCGCTCAAAGACCTCTTCCTCAATTGCTCTCTCCCGAACCGATAGCTGGTGTCGCGCTCACAAGCCAGCACTTTGCTGCTCTCTTCTATTGAGTCATTAAGTCTTCTTCCTCCTCCCCTCCACGAGGGGAGGTGCCTATTATCACCTGCCCCATAGGAGGATCGGTGCAAGTCAACAAGCACACAACTTGAACACTACTTGACCTCCATGCATCAATGTGGTACATTGCGCTGAGACTTTCGAAGCGCCTTTAGCTAATATGTATATCTTCATTTTTGATAGATTGTATGACTCTCGCATGACGACTGTTGTAAAGCGCTCCGATATCTTCGGCCTTGCCAGCGCTATAGAAAACTCCTAAAATATATATATTTTTTTAATGTAAAAAAAGGAAGACGGTCGTGGTCGGAGGAGAGGTTCGTTAGGTAGAGGAGCTGCGGAGACCATGAGCTCGGAGTACAAAAATGTCAAGAAGGGCGATGGACAGAGAATTCCCGAAGAGAAGACCCAACTGAGGGAGGAGCCCAGGAGAAAATACCAAGGAACCCGGAGGAAGAAGAAACACCCAGGGAGATCGAGACTTCCCCAACCCAAGACGCCTGAGTATCCGGAAGTAAAAGAGAAATCCAGGACACTGTGATAGCCCTTGCTAACTTCCCGGAGGACCATAGCCCCAGGCAAGTGCCTTTGTTAGGGTATTGGAGGAAATTGACAGGGAGGGGGTTGAAGGGGGATAGGACATGACAGAGGGCATGGTCAAGGAGTAACTCCTCACCCCCTTTTCCCTCGCACACTGGTGACGGCTTGCACAGGTGAAGGGTGTAAAAGCTGCACGCTCCACAGAAGGACTGACCAGTTCTTCATCTTTGTTTTGTTGTATTTTTGGACCACCTGAGTGCTTGGTGGGGACGGAAAAGTCCTAGAAGGTTTCCTACCTGACGAAGACCTTCTGAGAAGACTCAAACCCACAGAAGTTGGACCCCAGGAACTTTTCCTTTGTTTCCTGGTTTTGCTGTTTGTCCCATTGTCTGGAGACTCTGGAAACTGTGACCCACTTGGATTATAGCCAGATAACTAAAACAAACCAAGTGCGACTAAGAATCTATTCCTAGCCACAGGCTGTCTAGTGTCTTGCCTGCAAAGGACCTGCAAGTCCCTCAGCAATCTGTCCTCTAGCAGGGACAATATCACAGTTCCATTCTTGTATACTTTGGGTTTCTGTGTATAAAGTGTGCTCCACTATTTATGTGTGGTTTAGAATAGGAAACACATTTGCAACAAAAGTTACCAAACTATGAAACAAACTCCCAAGACATTTTCTCGCCTTTCATGACCATTCATTTTTATGGAAATTACTCAAACCTTGCTCTGTTCTAGAGTGCACCACTAACAACAATGATATGGCAAACCAGTACCAGTGAAACCATCAGGAGCATGCTGAAGGCTATGCAGGAATTTTATTTGTACTTAATAAGCAAATCTGCAGCCCCAACCACTGACTGTGATCTGAAGTGATAGCTGATGTAATCAAAGACCGAGCCTCAGTGGTTAATTTGAGCTGGTGGTTCCCAGTGGGGGCATTCGACTCTCTTTTTGCAGACCGGCGCTTATTATTCTGCATCAGACGTTTACAGAGACCAAGAGAGGGAACAATACAAGAAGCGGCAAAGGCCGAGAGAAGAAAGATGGTGAAGAATGCTCTAAAGGACTGATACAAGTCTTCAAAGAATTTTCCGGAAACGGATTGTCACATTTAAAAATTGAACTATTGATGTTAAAATGGGAAATTACAATTATTTATAATGATCAATAAATAGAGGAATTATTTAATAAGGTTGAGTCATCCTTACTAACATTTCAAGAATAAATCAATGCCAAGGATGAAAGAGTGTTTTTAAGAGATTTAAGGGATTACAAGAACAATTGTGTGTACACTTTTCTCCATAATCATAAAAGGTATCATCAAAGTGGTAAAAGATGAAAAAACAACTATAGATACTTGGATGAAAACTCATCAGTAAACAAAGATGATAGGACTGAGACCAATAAAACAATTGGTGAAAAAAGTAATCAGAAAACTTACCATCATTTTTTAAAGGAAAGACAACAACGAAGAGGGAACAATACAAGAAAAAGAGTATGGTGTGACAAAATGTGAAAGAAAGTGGCATACAATGAGAAGAGGTAAAAGAAAGTGGAAAACAATAAGAAGAGGTAAATGTACATCGAAAAGGGAAGCTTGCTCTTGAAAATAAACAGTGAAACCGATGAGAACAAAAATCGAATAGCATATATTCTCTCAAAAGGAACCTTCACTAAAACTCAATTGAAGATATTTGTAAAAGACTACGTTTTACACCAAGTCAACCAGCAAACTTAACTCAGCCATGAAGAGACGTGTTTAAATTCTGTAGGAAATTAAAAATAAAAACATTAATTTCCAAAGGAAAACATGAAGAAAATGACTGTTGTTAGTCTTGAACGCAGTAACTGATCAATCAATTCTAAGTGAATTCACAATTCATGATGAGCACAATTTAGCTGGTTTGGCAACCTTTGAATTAGACACAGACTTTTCAGAATGTGATTTTGTTGAAGAATTGCACATTGAAACTGATTTAACCCTGGATAGTAATTTAACAACCAAAAGCTAGATTTACCCCAAACATAAGAGACGTTCAAATAATAGATGCTTTTGAATAATGTGTTGAATGTGTGAAAAAAAACTGGGGGAAAAGTCATGAAACTCTAACCCAAAAGAAAAAACGACCTTGGAAGATAAAAAAAAATACACGAGCAGTGTGGCAAAAAGAGCCTGCCTTATTACAACTGCCATAGTGTATAAAGCACTTGTAAGAAGGTTGATGGGATATCTGTCACATTTGTTATGGAGTAAGCTGTCCGTCAAATACAAATCAGTACCTTAGCAATTTTGGATACAAAGAATCATGTAAAGGAAGAAGGAGACCAATTTTGAGATGAGATTATCCACAAAGAAGTGAAGTTGGACCCAACAATCGAGTTTTTCAAAACACTAAATGATATCATAGATAAATGGCAGTAGAAAAATTTACTTTTCCAAGAAAAATTTGACTTCCTACTTTTACTAAAATTAAAATGAGCCACATTTTATATTCTCCCAAAAGTGAACCCAGAAACCCTCCTACTGGGAAAACAGATTGTTGTGAGAATCAGCAGCTGAGAATATATGAAAGTATGTGGATGATTCCTTGATGTCTTTTGTATTAAATCTGCCATTTTACAGAAAGGATACAACAGACTTATCGGAAAATATCTATTTGATTGAACAGGGAAAAAGATTTTACTCTGGTCTCTATGGACATAATGTTGCTGTATGCAGTGGTTGATCTTGTTGATGGATAGCGAGCAGCCAGAAACCAGCAATATATGAGGTCAGTAAGTTGTAGCGAACACTCTGTTTATTGTCACTAACAGCGTTTGAGTTGAAACATAACTACTTCATATATGATGGGAAATTTTATACTAGGGGACTGCTACGGGTTATCATTTTGATTGTCTATGCATTTCTGATGTTTGGCTGGTGGGAAACAGAATATGCATGGTGCCATCGAGACAAATCTTTTCTAAATGTTGTAGTTATGTGGTTATACATTAAAGATAATATTTTATCATATGGAAAAGCAGTCCAGAGAAACTGGATATGTTTGCAAACTTTCTAAATAGGAATGAATACAAAATCAAACTTAAGGTGAATCATAGTAAAGAAGAGTTTACTTCTTTGACACTAAACGGAAGGTAATGAGTGGCTGCCAAGAAACTGCCCTTTAAAGAAAAGGAACTATGGGCCAGATGTAGGTAGCCCAATACCGGTCGGTAATGGCCGAAATTACTGAATTTCGGCCGTTACCGGCCGGTATTTAGGGTTTGAGATGTAGGAGGCAGGTTTAAGGATTCGGTAATTACCGATTCCTTAAGGAATCGGTAAAATACCGATTCCTTATTTTAAGGAATCGGTAATTACCGAATCCAAAATGGTATGTAGGAGGCACTCAAGGTAATGAGTGGCTGCCAAGAAACTGCCCTTTAAAGAAAAGGAACTATGGGCCAGATGTAGGTAGCCCAATACCGGTCGGTAATGGCTGAAATTACTGAATTTCGGCCGTTACCGGCCGGTATTTAGGGTTTGAGATGTAGGAGGCAGGTTTAAGGATTCGGTAATTACCGATTCCTTAAGGAATCGGTAAAATACCGATTCCTTATTTTAAGGAATCGGTAATTACCGAATCCAAAATGCTATGTAGGAGGCACTCAAGGTAATGAGTGGCTGCCAAGAAACTGCCCTTTAAAGAAAAGGAACTATGGGCCTGATGTAGGTAGCCCAATACCGGTCGGTAATGGCCGAAATTACAGAATTTCGGCCGTTACCGGCCGGTATTTAGGGTTTGAGATGTAGGAGGCAGGTTTAAGGATTCGGTAATTACCGATTCCTTAAGGAATCGGTAAAATACCGATTCCTTATTTTAAGGAATCGGTAATTACTGAATCCAAAATGCTATGTAGGAGGCACTCAAGTGAGTGCCTTCTTGCATTCAGGATTGGTTATTTACCACCAACTACAGGTTGGTGGTAAATATCGAAAACTTTTAAAAAAGCAATTATGTGCTTTTTTAAAAGTGCCATGTGGCAGACATACATGCCCTCTTAGAGCATGTATGTGTGTCACATGTGCACACATGCACGATTCAGGGGTGCAACAGGGTTTCAATGTGACACCCTGCCACCCTTGAATATGTGCCCCCTATTACCGATTCGGTATTTACCGAATCAGTAATTGTGAATGGCTTCCCATTCATTCCTATGAGCCTCCAGGCCCATAGGAATGAATAGGATTTACCGAATCGGTAAATACCGATTCTTAAATACCGAATCGTCCCGATTCGGTAATATTTACTGAATTGTTTCCTACATACCATTTACCGATTCTGAAATACCGAATCGGTAAAATTCGGTATTTTAGAATCGGCAGGGAGAAACTGTATCACTGAGGCTGATTTAAAAAAAGAGGTTAAGAGAATGATAAAAAGATTTCTAGTAAATCATTAAAAGATGAAATATCTGTGGAAAAGCATAAATAAAGTTAAAGCACAAAGAAGGGAAGAACTACTTTTCGAAATACAACCCAAAAGAATGAAGGAAAAAAGATAGTCAAGCAACAAGAATAGTTATAAATTACAACACTGATAAGAGATTGATTAGAAACATAGCTGAGAGATACTGGTACCTTTTGATAAAAGTTCCAGAGTTTGATTTGACTGTGAGTCAATTCCTAGCCTATAAAAGGTTGCCAAGCTTAAGATATCTTGACTACGCCCAGCAAAATTTCAATTATGCTGACTTAATTCACATAATATATGGTATTTCACACCATGTTTTTATTTGAAATTAAGCATAACACCAGGTACCGTTATTGGGGTCACACAAGTTTAAAAAATCCTATGATGGAACAACTGAAATAAGCTGGACAGAACGCAAGCGGCACTTTTTTTTATGGTACTTGTGTTTTTTTAGAGCAACGTGCATCAAATTTGGAAGTAAGAACGAACTTCTGCTAAAATATCAGCACAAAATACTAGATTGCCTTCTATGTAACTTCATTTAAGATGGCTTATGAATTTTTATATAATGAAATTAATTGTTACAGGATGGCAAAAGAGGCAGAATGAAAAAAAAAGTATTATCAGAATACAATGATTGCAATTACTGAATTATCATGTTAATTTATTATACAATTAGTAAAATGAAAGTTAATATGCATAGTTGTGGAAATAGTTCGTCGGGAGAAATTACATGTAAGAATGTAATAATTCCACTAGATGGCAGAGTACACAAAATGTGACGTTAAGAAATATGCTTTAACTCCTGGATACTAGTGTGGCAGCCATAAAATGTACAAATCTGTGATTTGATAATGTCACTCTAATCGGAGATGTGGTGCACGTGCAATTATGTAGTAACACTTTTTAGGATTGGCAGCCTTTTAATTGACGATCCTGTCTGAGACGTGGTTTGGCTATCACTGCAGTAATACCCCAATGAAGGGCCCAGGATGTGCTTGAAGCGTGGGTTGATTTGTAGTTGTGCAAATATAATTTTAACTTTAACCACATCCGTGCTCATGACGAGCCCAGCTCGTCATGAGTCACGGTTGCGCTGTGCTCATGACGAGCTGCGCTCGTAATGACACGCTCGGCGCTCACAAGCGGGGACAATTACCCCACTGTGCTGAACGTTCTATAGAAACGGGCGTGGTCATGACGAGCTCAGCTCGTCATGAGCACAGCGCCACCGTGCTGCGTGATGAGCGAGCTCGTCACAAACAACGTGGCGCTGTGCGCGTCCCCCTCCCCCCAGCACAGCGGGGGAATTAGCCCCGCGGGGAAAGGGCTAGAGAACTGAGTCAATAAAGACAGCATTTAAGATTATTGGTGAACAACTTGAGGGGTGCTGCTTGATGAGATCAGTGCAATACTGGCAGGGGTTGTAGCTATCAATAGTGCAGCAGGTGCAGTGGCACCGGGCCCAAAGAGCTGAGCAGCCCACTGCGCCCTAATTATAGCTGTTATGGGGGCCAGTTTCCTTGCTTGCATTAGGGCCTGGTAAACCTTGGCTACGTCGCTGTATAGTTGGAAGCGTCACTGACATTGATGAAACCAAACAAATCTGCAAAAGTGCAGGTCACTAAAACAACTAAGGCAGGGGAAGCCAAGATCTTCCAAACCATCTACCTAACCTGATCACATGACAACTCAGTCTCAATCATTAGAAACACTTGTACTGACAAGTACAGCACAGCCAGAAATGGCCAATCCACACAATTACTTAGGTCTTAACCATTTATTTTCACAACAAGGTAGGAAACAGCCATGCATTGTTAAGATCGAAGCACCGTCAATGACTGAAAGTTATGGATGTTTTGTCAAGGTTTCTGTTTTCCGTTTTTAACTTTAGACCACTCTGCAACCCTTTGGGTGCAGTTTGCACCATACAATATAAGGGACAAGGACGAGCTTCCCTTTCGTAAAGCATTAAAAACGTTCCTCTTTTGCTGATTTCCTCAGGAGTAAGATTTATTTACACTCTCAGGAGCGCCGGGACACCCCGTTGGGGTAGCCGTGCACTATATAAAATACACTAAATAAAATAAATAAATAAATAACGTTCCCCCCACTCTACATTATAAGGATTTTTAAAAGTCTCTCTGGAGTTCCATTACCATACAGAAGGATGAGGCCAAAGTTTCTTTATAAGGTTATGGAAATATGAGGTGACTTACAATATCCTTATCATGAATGCAAGGGGGTACTTTGTCCCATATAATACATGGTCACACCATCACCTTTGCCACAAACCACTTAAAACCTCGGTGCATAGCTCTTACGTATGAAAGAGAGAGCCTGTTTGCAAACATAAAGAATACAAATAACAACTCTAGTGCAAAAGTAATAACCTGTTAATTGTTGCAAACATATTAGAAAGTGTTCAATAGATGCCAGTTTAAAAGAAAAAGCTGCACTTGCTTAGAATGTGTAAAAACATGTACAGATTATTTAATTATCTAAGGAGTGCAAAAAATAAACATGTTCTCTCTGCTTGTTATTGTAAGCTAAAAAAGAAGAGCACAAGAAAGAAAAGCAACTTTCAGGTTCCTCTGTATTAAACAGCTGCTTCGATTATGCTCCGTGACCTGACCTGCCTTTCGCCTTGGCTGCTGGCTCTGGCAGCAGGCATTGTGATGTCAGAACTGGACTGTAATAGATTATAATTTCCGAGTTCTGATGTCTTTTCTTTATAATCGGCGACTGTTTGCGTCACAAGTTGCCGATTATAAAGAAATTACATACAAAATCCCATGCATTACATATGAATAAATAAAGAGTCTTCAGGGCAGATCTGGTTATAAGCAGCCAGCGCTGTGCATGTGCGTATTTGCTTCCTGAATCTTCCCCTTCCCCCCAATATGCCCTCTATTATTTGGTGCACTGACCCCTACTCCTTACCCGCGTGTAGCGGTGGTCGAGTCACTGAAAGCTCAAGCTAGGCTCCAGCTAGATACCTAGCTCTTGTTGTGCTCAAGTTCCTCTTAGACAGTGCTTAATTTCTAATAAATGGAGTGCAAGTGCCCAAAGCTCTGCTCTGAAGCCTGTGGCTGGCAATATTACATGTTGGCACACAAAATACTAAGATTCCGGATCTCGCGTGACGTAGCCGAGACGCCCCTGCCAAGAGGATTGACACGTTTTCAGGCAGACACGCCGTTTCACTATATTTCAAAGTGGCCAAAGTAACAAGGGTCATCCAACGCATTCGCCCAAAAAGACTACTCATTAGAATAAGGACTTTCTGAAGTGACTTATGAATTGATTTATTCAGATCATCAAGATCGATAAAACAGGATAATTTGCAACAATTCCGAAACCATAAAGGATTGAATTATACCACAAAGCATTGCGAAGGGGTTACAGCGTTGAAGAATATCACTGTCCTGAAGATGGTCTGACTGAATAATATCATACAAGACCGAAACGTCGACGACTATACCCATCTCCTTATTACTGTTTATCACACAAGTGATCTTTATTTAAGAAAAATAAGCGTCATTAGTCTTTTATATGTATTTGGTTTGGGTTGATACAAATGAGATATAGGAATAAATAAAATTCTCCTTATTCATTTGTCATATGCACTGTTTTGATACATGTACCCTTTCAACCTCATTTATTGCATTTATATAAAAATCTTTTTTGAATATCATAAAGTTCCCGTGTTGCTTTCACCTCTATATTTCACAAGTCATTCTTATTTGCATAAATAATTCGCAAACTATTGGTACAAATATCAATTAAGTTGAGACAGACATAGAAGCAGATACAGATAGTCTGTCATTTGAGATTACTCCTTTAAAACAAAATCCCTTCTAGGGACCTTTTCAAGACAACACAAAATACCAAGGCTGCTAATCTGGAATCCACCTATGCCTCTTAAATCCGCTACCCAACACTCCCTGCTCCTTTAAATCACGCGTGCACGTTCCTGCTTTCTCTCTTAGTGACTTTTTTTCTCCTATATTTCTATTCTATGGACTTTCTCCAAGTCGCAGCCGACATGTCTCTTGGGCGGGGTGGGTGGGGCACACAGGGAGGGGGTTTTTAATTTAACAACAAAAAAAAATACTTACCATTTCACCAGTTGGGTCCCTTGTCTTCTCTGCTCCTGCTCTCCTGCCGGAATAGGAAGCAGGCAGCCAGACTCCCTCTGGACCCTCCCCAAAGCCAATCACAATCCTACAAGCAGCGTTGTGATTGGTGGGGACGCTGCCCAGCCAGGTGCTTACTGGGCCACGTTCTCCAAGTAGGCTGTATTGCAGCCTTCATGGAGATGGGCAGAGTGTGAGTGACTGGTTTGAGTGGCCCCAGAGAGCCGTCCAAACAGTGATTGCGCCCTCAAGAGTGGGCACATCACTCCTCCCCTGCCCCGGCAGCTCGCAGAGCAGCACTGCCCGCCTGCCTGCCAGCAACCAAACATACATTTGTAATAACGGTATGTGTTTAGCATTTTATGTTTCTGCTTCTCACACTGGAGAAAGCAATGGGGCGACGCTCCTCTGCCCTAGTGAAGGAGCCGCCCCTGCTTTCCCCTTTGTGTGTTTTTCTCTTTCTTGGTCTCAGGAAATGCCCAATGTGGAGAAATAAGTGGCAGCCCCAAAACAGAGTGCTGGGGGGTCCACTGGCAACCACCAGCACAAATTAAGCACTGCTGTTAGACCCTTCATCTCAAAATAAGCGGAACTTTCATGTAGCTTTTGTCTGCCACCCAGACTGTAACCTTCTGTGCCAAGAGTTAAATTTAAGTGGTACAAAAGGGGGTGGTGATGGACGGGGCATCTGAACCAATCAAACACTCACACCCAGTCAACAGATCTGGGTTTAATCCATCACCGTTCTTTAGCCCACTCTGCCACCCCAGTTCAGACATGGCCATATGCAAATCAGTCTGGACCTGTGCCTCATGGGAACAGTCCAGCCCGAACTGCCAAGCCATGCCTTCCCTGGACCGGAAACAAGCTTCCGAGGAGCGGTTTCTGGCATTTCAGCCGTCTTCAGCCCGGCAGACTTCCTCACTTCAGAGAGGTGCAGAGTAGCCACTCTGGGTCCATCTACCCTTGGCTCTGCTCTTCTGCTTTTTTTCTACGTTCATACGTGTCCCCTCCCGTCACCAGTGCTTAATTTGAGCCAGTGTTTGTAGGTGGGACCCATTGCCAGTTGTTTTTGGGGACCAGATCACATTTTTAATAAACAAACTTGCATCCAGAGTGAGAGAGAAAAACAAACAATGAGGGAATATGGAGGAAAACAAAGGTGGAAAAACAGTGACAACAGTGAGAAGGCAGGGATGAAAATGAACCTGCAAGAGTGAGCTAGAGATACAGAGAATGTCTGGTGATGAATTAAAGAGACATAAGGCCAGGGGCGGCTTTTCCATCATGGTGGAGGAGCGTCGCCCCATTGCTTTCTCAAAGTGCGAGTAGCAAAAACATAAAATGGTATTTTAAATACCATTTTATGTTTCTACTTCTTGCCCTGCGAGAAAGCAGAAGAGTATGCCTGGTTGGGAGCGGGCGGGTCGGGTGGAGTGGCTTGTCCTATGCTGTGGGCCCTGACCGAAACCAGTCATGCGCACTCTGCATTTTCTCTATTTAGGCTGACGGCAGCCGACATAGAGAAAATAGCTTCCCCATAGGCGCCCGCCTGGGCACTGTCCCCACAAATCACAATGCTGCCATTGCCATTTGACAGTGGCGACCGGCATAGCTCATGGGGGCGGGTGGGAACAGGGGGTTGTGGGCTGAAGGGAGTGTGGGGGGTGGGCTCGATTACTGGAGGGAGCATAATTTAGAACACATTTTTATAACTTACCTTGCCATCGGGTCCCACAGCTCTGCTCCTGGTCTCCTGCCTCCGGCTTCAGGAATAGGAAGCAGGCAGCCAGGTTCCCTCTCCTGAGCCAATCACAATGCTGCAATGCAGCATTGTGATTGGTCTGAGTGCCCAGACATGGTGCTCAGCCAGGGGCTGGAGGGGTGGGCCTGTTCTTCATGTAGACTGAAATGCAGCCTGCATTGAGAACAGGGAAAGTGCGCATGACTGGTTTGAGCGGCTCGAGAGGGCCGACCAAACATTAACTGTGCACTTAGCACTGCCCTGCTCAGAGAGCAGAGCAGCCCTGCCCACCCACCCACCCACCCGCCCGCAAAGCAGCACAAACATAAAATGACAATAACTGAACGGTGTGATCATTTTATGTGTTCGAAAGCAGTGGGGCGACACTCCTCCGCCCTAGAGGAGGAGCCACCACTGGTTTTTAACTTGTTCTATTCCCTATGTAAGAGATGTGCTTGCACTGGAAGAATGCATGATTTATCTCTCTGAGTAATTCCACAAATATTGATTTCCTGGGAAATCGCTAATTTTTATTTATTTAATTCTTTTATAGCACTACTCCTCCCAGTGTAGAGTTGCAGAGCGTTTTACATCACACACGGAATCACAATAAATCATACAAGTTTGAAAATCAATATACAGGTAAAGCTACATAAGACAATGAGGGGTATAAAGTGTAGGAATCACACATCATCCATATGTGTAGACATCATGTGTCAAGAGTGAATGGTGTAGAGAAACACAATTCAGGAAAATAAACGGAAGTAAGACAGTGATTGTGGTTGTCTCTACTAAGAGGACCTTATTACTCTCCAAAAGAATCATTCTTTGCAATGTTATATAACAACAGGCTGAGAATAAAACAAAAAGGCTCTAAACACATCTTACAGTATGCATGCAGCTCCTTGATGCCAGTAAATAGGCCAATGTGCTATATTAGGAAGCTTGCAACCTATGAAATGGAAGTAACAAAATGTAGAACTCACGGAAAGCACATCAGAACCATGTGTACAGAAGTACTGTTACACCTTGTAAAAAAATAAAAATAAAAAAAATGTTTTTGCTGAAACTGATAAAGTCATTTACAGGAATATTGTATATAGTAATGCTGCTATAAAAAGGAAAAAAAATGTTTTCGCTGAAACAGATAAGAAAATCATGTACAAGAATATTATACATAGTAATGCTGCTATTCGCACTGTATCACAAATGTTCCGAATGTAACTGTGAAGCGCTCTGATACCCAAGGGTCATGTCCGCGCTATATAAAACTCTTTAAATAAATAAAAAATAAATGAAATCCCAGTGTCAAAAGCAGCAGCCCACTTACCTATCTAAATAAAATACAAATCTGTGATCTGCGTGTTACATGATGTGCTTTGCAGCAGGCGCATTAACCCTCCTTGCTACTTTATGCGTCAATACTGTGATTGTACAAAACACAGAACTCCCGCAGAACTGTGTTAACCACCAGAGTTATCTTCCCGCTATTATCATCCTCTTAAAATTGCTGGGCACAGAGTGACCCCCGCAGCAGGTGTCTTAACCATAGAAGATATTTTTACAAATCCAGCCTCCTTGCGACCATTTGAATGCATTAGAACAGTTGTGCTGTCATGTAAATCCTTATTTCCAATTTCTTTCCTGCAGATTCTGTCAGGCTCTGCTTTTCCAGCTCCGCCCCTCGTGACTCCACCCCCTGTCCGCTACCACTACTTGACCCCCAATATATGGGTTCCCAGAAAAAGTTTTCTCCGACTCCAGCACTGGTCCAGGCACGTTATTAGTATTTATTTGTATACATCTTAGGTACTGTCCCTTATCCCCCCCCCCTCCCTCCCTCCTCCTCTTCCGTTTGCCAGCTTCCCTTTGTTCTGGGATCCCCGGCGGTGCCCGAGGGCTGGGGAGACCTAATGATTCCTTGGAAGTGCTCTCATTTCTCGGAATGGTTGCATTTGGAGCTTCGCCTCCGCCTTCCCCTCTTCTCTTCCTTCTTTCCTTTATCTCATTCTATCCCCTCCCATTCCTCCTGTGCTCACGTCCTCTTGTCTTCAGCCCCTTACTCTACTTCTATCTCTTTTCTTCTCTCTCACCCTCTTCCTCCTCCCGTGCTTGGGATTTTCGTGTTACGCATTCCAAATGACTAAGACCGGGGTTTTCCCGGAAATACAAAGGTCTATAAATGCCGCTTCCTCGGCCTGTCAGACCCAGGAGCGGGGAGGAAGAGTTAGAAAGACCCGGCCAGGGTCCCCAGAGTGACGGGTGGAAGAGAGCCCTCTAGCTGCAGGGAGTGGGACAGGGAGACACACAAACAGAAATACCTCGCACTGAGGAACAAGGGAAGGTCCCTCGAGCTGGGGGACAGGCTGCATGCTGAGGGGCCAAGGGAAGGACAGGGGAACTCATACTGAGGGAGGAGGGAGACACACACAGAGAGAGGAGGCGAGACAGAAGGGAAAAGAGAGAGAGCGAAGCAAATAATTCCCATACTCTGAGACAAGGAGTGTGCAGAGAGATAATCTTATTACTGTGGGAGAGGAAAGAGGGCTCATACCAAGACCCCAAAACTGAGATTAATTTCTAATCCAATCTGGTTATTCCACATTTATTTTAGCAGTTGCTGCTCCCATGACCCCATAGTCCTATCACAACCCCATCCACGCCCCATCGCAGAATAGATCCATTCCAGTAGCAATACAGATCTTCGCTATCTCGCGATAGCTCCATCCATATCACAACTGCAGTCCATTCTCTCTCAAGAAAAGTATTGACCCTATCGCGATATCCCCAATACCCTAGCACAGACGACCTTTGTTCAGATTGTGACAAAGTCCATTCCCTCTCACCTCGTGTTATAATTCACACATATCACAAGTTGGCTCTCTTCATATCGTGATATACTCGCACCATTGGCGGCAAAGCTTCTCTGACTATACGACCTAGCTGTGCTAATGACATCACGTGGTCACTGGTGCTGCTGTCGTGACATGATGCCGGAAGTGACATGCAGAAAGCTCTTCTTGTTCCTGGTACCCATCATCCTCCTGGGCTCAGTGTCAGGTAGCCCTTCCTGTGCCAATGAAACGCAGTACCAGCTCAGCGAGGGGCATTGCTGCTCCAAGTGCCCGCCAGGTGAGCATCACATGGTCCCTCTCTGTGCCAGTGGGGACCACAAACCAATGCCTTTTCTTTAATGTTTGAATGTCTCCTCTGCCAGAATCCTGTATCCCTGGTACCCCTCCTCTGGTCTATCCATCTTTCATGTACTTCTCCCAAATGCATGGTCTTGTTTCCATCACTCACCCCTCTGTGTCAATTCTTTCCTTTCACCTTCTCTCTACCCCTGCCGTCTCTCTCTCTCTCATCAACAAACTTCCGTGCCTCTCACCATTAATTCTTACTCTTTCTTTTCCAGTCTATCTCCTTCGCTTTCTCGTGTCCCTCCATTCAATTTATTTTCTCTCTATCCTCCCCTCTTTTTTTTTTTGCAAAGCCTGTCTCTCTCTGAGCATCATTCTTTTTCATCGACCACCAGCAATTGGCCCCTCTCCTATACTCTCTCCCTTTTGCACTTTATCCTCTGTGTCTGTGCTTTATTCTCTGTTCATTACCCGTTCTCTGTAACGCTGTCATTTCTTCTCTGTATATCTGCCCTACCCTCTTACAGCACTTCAGTTTCTCTAACACCCACTCAAGAATGGCTCGAAACTCTGTTTCCTTCCCCTTCCCTGTACCTATGCCATCTCTTAAGCTTCTCTCAGCACATTCCTAAATATTCTCTCACTCACTTTACTATGCAGGTCACTACATGGTCGAGCGATGCACCCCTCTCCAGGACACCGAATGCCGGCCCTGCCGTCAAGGAATTGCATACAATTCCAATTGGAATACCAAATACCGGTGCCAGCCGTGTCGCCAGTGTGTGGGAGGTAGGTACCCTTCATCTTTATCTCTTTACAAGAACCACTAGCTTACTCTCCACACAAATTTCTCTATACGATTGCGCAAGTGTCTGTCATGTTTCTGACAAGGTTACACAAATCTTGGAAAGCCCTGACTCATTTGCTGGGTGAATCAAACTTAAAAGTGGGGCAGCCTCATAACTAGTCAACGGGATTGGACTTGTGAGTCCTTCTTCTACAAAGTTTGGAAATGCAAAATGCTGATCAGAGCATGTTAGGCCAGTGTCTATTGTTATATACACCTCCAGCAATTACCTCGAAAATAATGTGCTGGGTTACTCACTTTTCACACCCACGGGGAACCCAACAAGCTTTAACTTGTTATCTCATGTGTAAACTTCCAGGCTTTCTATTTTAAAACCTGCTACAATGTATCTTTACCAAGCATGCTTTAGTATTATTGTTACTAATGTAATATTGTCTCATTTAGTAGTTTATTTAGTAGACCCCTCCTGGGTCTGCCTTCCTTGTAGAAAAAGTCCAGCTTTACGTGAAATAGATCCATGTGGGAGCAAGTCTTGGTGCGAAGTGAATTCTGTATTATTTTTTTGCCATAAGTCTCTTGAAAGCTTGCTTTGCCATTTTATAAACTCGAGCTATAATATAAATAGATTTTATCTGTAGAAATGTTGACCTTATTTCGACTTGCTGAGTCCTACACCGAATGCCCTCTGTCCACCCAGCTTTGGAGCACACCAGTAACAAGGGAAAGAAAATATTGATTGGGTGGCATTTCAATTTGCAATTTTTGTAAGGTGTTTGGATGATTTTTTTTTAAGTAACTGAAAGTAATCCATATTATTTTGTCTACGAAAAGTAACCTTTTTACCTATGTGGGTAAGGTTGTTAAACTGGAATACTTGTTTGCTTAAAAGTAACTAAAGTACTCTTTTGCCATATTAATTAAAAGTAATTAGATTACTTTATTGTGTCAGCTTTTTTAAAGTAGCTAGCTGTAGGGAGGAATCCATTCTGCTCACAGCGTTTGAATCTTCGTGAGAGCACAGAATGAGAATATGTAAACACGTGTTGTGTTTCAGGTGTGTTTATCTTAAATGACGCAGGAGCCTGACACGTCAATCATTCTGTGTCAACGTGGTCACTGGCACTGGCTTTGGCCCCTGTGGAGGCCACGGGTGTTTCGTAAAGATACAAGTATTTATTGACATAGTCAGGGCTTTCCAAGGTTTGTGTAACCTTGTCAGCAACATGACGGACACTTGCGCAATCTTATGCTGGAATGCGTACACAGCAGTCAGGCGTAGGAATGTAGCGTGAAGCCTCGCACAGCGTGACCATGAGCTGTGCTGAGGGGCCTGTTAGAGAATGAACCGGCAGGGGGCGCTGCAGCACAGAAGGTCTTCTGCTAAACTCCGCTTTATAAACAGTCATTGCCTAAAGAGCTGTTAATTATAAGTAATATGAACGCTTTCAGTGCAGCAGCCCATAATATTAGAGGACCGGCCCCAACCCAGGTGCAAAGCCCTAAATCAGCATGCGCCCAGCCCCGGTGATTTTAATGCAGCCAGACGATCTGCTATCCATCACACCGAGTTGTCAGACTGCCCGCGGTTAAATATTGGTGTGATATAACTGATAATATGGTTAGATAGCTCACAGTTGATCACATGGAGGTCTGTGGAAATCGCTCAGTTTAACCCTTGTTTGGCTGAGTCTGCCCTTCTCTTTCCTTCAGTTGAATCACATCTCTAGATAACAAGCAGGTCTTCGCAGTAGTTACTCTAAATAGGTGATCAAAGATAACTCTATACACAGCCAGCATGCTTCGGAGCTGCTTGCTTTCAGCCAGGGCTTTAAGTGGGATGAAAAAACCTGGGTGCCGATGTAATTGGGACGTGTCTTAAAAAGTAAGCTATACCCCTGTGCTTTTAGCATAATGTGCCACCCGACCGGCAATTTGCTGCTTCTGTCATTGCACCCAGATATTTAATACAAGTAAAATTACACCTACAACAAGCCAGGAATATTGGCTTTGCCAATGGTTGTTAGGTGCATAAGATAAATAAGCAACAACTATGACTTCGTTGTAAAGAATATTGAACATGCTTCAGTGCTGAAATGATGAGACTGCGAAAGAACTATCGGGAGTCTCTGAAGTTATCTGAAAGGCAGTGAAGGTTGGCACTGGTGCAGAGTTTAGGTCTTTTTTCATCATTCTGAGGGTGAGGGCAAACATGGAGAGTCCGATTAGCGGCCTGTCCCAGCACTGGCAGGACCCGGCCCGCTTAAAGCCCTTCTTTCAGCTTATACCGTATTTATGGTATCAGAGAGTAAACTTTCTTCACTTTCAGCACTGGGATAACTGCAGCAGACGCATTGACCCTCTGGGTCCAGGCCATGCCACGAGAGTCCTGAGGGTACATTTGTATTTATTTATGTTATTTATTTATTTTATGCGTTTTTATATAGCCTGGGACTTTACCCGAATGTGTCAGAGCGCTTCACAATAGAAATAGTAATGATACATGGGGAGAAAATTACAAGTGAACAAATTTCAAAAGCAAATGTTAAGTTACATGAGGCAAAAGTGACAATTAGTGGCAGCCAAAATACAAGAGGTCGCAAACGGTACATTACAGGAGGAAAAAGTGACAGGTGTGCAAGAAACAAAAGCGTACAAAGTACAAGTAGAGGAATAATACTGCAATAAATGGCAGACACTCAAGTACAAGAACAAATGTTATATAGACAATGGTGGCACCTGTGCAAGCAAACAAAATGCAAGAGCAGCAAACAGCATGCCACAAGAGAAAAGTGACGTGTGCATGTTACAAAAGAGTGTCAAACACAGGTAGAAGGATTTGCAGTCGAGGTATTTCCACGCCTCCCTCCCACTTTGGAGGCAGAGCAGCCTCGAGATCAGAGCGCGCGCAGTTTCTGTGCCCTCGGCCTGCCTCGCGCCGCCTTCGGCTCTCAAGCATGGCTTGCCTTGCCCAGCAACAAGTGACGCGCGTGTCAAGAGGCGGCGCGCGGCGCTCCTGCCGCACCTGAGTGGGCGGGCGCTGCAGCGCGCCGCCCCTGCCGGGCACCGCTACCTCCATGAGTGGGCGGGCGGCTTTCTCTGCGGGCTCTATGAATAGGACCGCCGCAGGCCTGGTATCTCTACGTCGCCCCTTTCCATGCCAATGGTTTCAGGAGTCAGCGCGACGCTATGTCCAACCCAAATGCCTCATTGTATATATTGGATGGGGAGGGCCGGATGACGGTCGAGGTTGTAGTGTGCTGGTTCGCCTTAAGTGAGACTGTATTTGTGGTTTTAACTTCTTCCGCAGGCCCTGTGCATTATCTAACTAACAAATGTAGAATAACACTTTTTTACTCGACACTTTATTTAGCTATGCTTTATTAAGCGCCTTGAAGTGTCGCAGTATACCTACCAGCCCAGCAGGCGCTTTACAAAATAATGCCATACTCACTCAGTGGCAGAGTGTGCAGCGTGCCAAGTATGAGGGGCATCGTCAGATGTGCCAGTGCCAGCATCACAGTATTAGGAGCGGTCCGAGGTTGCTGGTTGACGTGCATTGACACATCCGTGTGCCCGAGTGTGAATATTAGTTATGGAAGGGGAGGGGGGAGGGTGGGGACAACTGGTGCAGCATCTCGGGACTGACGCGCACCGGCACACCTACGTGTGTGGGCTCGAGATCTAGAATGGGAGGTGTACAAGTGAGGTACATTAGCAGAGTTCTTTGTGAGATGTTGTGTACTAGAAGAAGGAATTCACGTCAGGTGCTTTTGCAGAACTGCCTCTGACGTCAATGACTCGAATAGTGAGATATGATGCTGGTCGGGGCTGAGGTACATTGGCAGAGCTTTCTGTGAGTCCTGGTACTAAGTTGCAGAGGTGGCGGGTAACAAGCAAACACATTAACAGGGAGAGACGAGCTAAGGCTTTGGCTCGGATCTTAGAGCCCGTGCACGAGCCGAGCCCTAAAAATGTTTCCTATGTAAATAGTACAGCAAACAACACCATCTGAAATATGATACTGTCTCTTCAAATTAAAAAAAAAAGTATGCAATAATTATTAAATTACAATTGGGCACCGTTCATTGTTTGTGAGGGGGAGATGAAGTGATTTGCCCCCAATCACAGGAGCCGACGCCGAGGCTCAACCTGGCTCCCTGGTACCAAAGTTGACAGCGATGGTTACATGGTGCAGGGAGGCAGGCGCCCAAAGTCCCACGAAAACTCGGCTCGTTATGGGATCGAGCTTCTAAGTGGCCCTCGAGCTGAGCCAATGCCAGGATTCAGGCTCGAGCCTGGTTCGAGCTCTTTCAGTGGCTCGCCCACCTCTACTTGCTACAGGTCGGGGCAGTGCCGTAGGGTGACCAGGCGTCCCCGTTTTGCCAGGACAGTCCCTGTTTTTCACCTGCTATCCCGGCAGATTTCAAGAAATGTAGCTCATGTCCCGGTTTTTAGAGAGGGTCGACTGAAAACGGTGGGAGGTGTTTTGTTTTCTATATTTTACAAGCAGGGCTAGTTAGCAGTTGTTTCAATAAAGCAATTTAGTTAACAGGCAAGCTTACTGCCTGTTCTGCAATTCTCTGCTGAGGAGCGCTCTCATCGCTTGAAGTACAATTGAAGTCCTTCTATTTTTGTGAAATGTCCCCGTTTTTGGCTTTAAAATTCTGGTCACCCTAGGCAGGGGTGCATTGTCTGAACTGCGCATGTGTGGGACTGAAGGTGTGTCTGGATCAGGGCTGAGGGGCATCAGTGGAGCTGCGGTTGCCACTGACACTCATTCTAACTAAACACCTGGTTCTCTCTCTCTCTCCCCCAGTGCTGGAATACCGAAGCAAGTGCTCCCTGACATCAGACGCCCTCTGCAGGTGCAGGGCGGGGCTCGACTGCGCCACTGATGAATGCTTGCTGTGTGTAAGGCCCCGCGCAAAATACCCAGGTGAGCTTTAGAAGGCACTAGACGTGGCGAGGTGCATGAGGCACGGTACGTAGAAAAGAATGTAACTGGCACGTTGTGTAACCTGCGCTTCTCTTACCACACGCCCTATCTTCAGGGATGTGTTCCTACTCCGGGACACAGCAATGCAGAATTATTTGTACTGTAATTGCAATTGCCTAGCGCTGTATACCTACCGTCCGAGGTGCTGAAACGCTTTATCAAACCGGGGGGGCAGGGGCACACTATACTGTGGAGGAGGGTTATAAGATGTTACAACGCATTCCGTTGCAACGCATGCCTTTTCCACGCATGCGTTACTACGGAATGCCATTACCACGCATATGGTTTACCACGAAAATGCCTTTACCACGCATAGTTTAACAACGTTTTTCGTTGTTTAACTATGCATGATATCGGCATTTTCATGTTAAACCGACTGCATGATTGATTATGTAGTTCAAATATATATATATATATATATATATATATATATATATATGTTTTTTTAATTAAGCCTAACCAAATAAATTATTATAATTAAAAAATATACTTACATTTTCTTTCGACTGTATTCTCCTTCTTCTAACTCTTTAAGTGGTCCTTTCTCTATTTTTGATGCAGTACGTAGACGCACGTACGTAATCACGTCTGTTAGGGAGGCTCTTTCCATGAAGGACGACAGAGGCACAGAAGAGCGTGTTTTAGGTAAGTTTTCTTTCTTTTTTTCTTTAAACACTCTTGTTTGTTTGTTTTTTGGGGGGAGACCCCCTCAGCCCCCCCTTTTGTTTTTCGACCTTTAACTCACATTCCTTTACTACGTATTTCGTAGTAAAGGAATGCGTGGTAAAGGTTATAGTGGTAACCACGCATGCGTTGTAAAGCATGCGTGGTTAGTGCATTCGTGGAAACGGCTTCGTTGTAGAGGCTGTTTCCCGTGGAGGAGTGCTTGGGTGGAGGGATGTTGTACTCGCCGACCCGACGCTGTGGGCTTTTGTGGGACGGTTTTTAGTGTCGCGCGTGAGTGGCTAGATTTGTGCATGAGAGGATAGAGTGATGCGTGAGAGGGCAGAGTGATGCGTGAGCGGCCAGAGTGGTGTTCTTTTGGTATCGTGGGTTGCAGCGCTCAGCAGTGTGATGGAGGAGGCTGACAAACACCGCGGTTTTGCAAGAAATCTAAACAATCACACACACACCCAGACCCAATGTAAATTAGGCCGAATGCTACTCATGTTACCAGTTAAGATAATGTCTCGCACCTAGCTAACAGGGGCTTCCCTGCTTCCAGTTTCCAGGCCCCTGCTCCCTCCTTTGAGGGTGGGATGTCTGCATAGTGGTGGAAAGATGTCTGTCTCTATCAGCTAAACTAAAAGTATAACATTGGCATACCATCCATACCAAGACCAAACAGCCCTTCATACATGTGATGGACTGTTTTGTTTTGGTATGGATTGTGTGTGTGAAATGTGAATGAGTGTGAATTGCATGACTGGAAGGGAGGGAGGTTGAAAATTGTCTGAATAAACCAAAGTTACACTTTAAGTCTTGTATTTTTAGTATGTTTGTGACACATATGGTATAAAGAGAAGAAAATAAAAAAAGAAATTTGAAAAAAAAAATAAAAAAATATGAGAATCTGTGTAACCTGTGAAAATGTTTTTTGTGGCTTATACATAGATTGCTGATTCGATTTTAGAAAGCTTTGATTTGGAGGTGTTTTTTTTCCCTCTGTATGCCTTGACTGAATTCCCGTCCCCGCTCCAATATTCATAATCTCCGGGGAACCTCCGTTAATAAAAATGAGGGCAGTGAGTGTACTGAGGCACTCTGCAGGTATTGTGATGGAAAGCATAAAGAGTCAATACATTTTCTGTAAGTGAGGTGGGAACAAAACCTCCTGTGACCCAATGTGAGTTTTTTTGGGGGTGCTGTATGTTGTAGGCTCTTCACAGTGCGTTCGAGCTGAATCTTTCTTGTTTCTCCATCGCCAGGACTCCAGAAACCACACGCGGGACAATCCAGGAAGCCCAACTCCAAAAAGGTGAAAATATGTTTTTGTATCTCAATAAAGCTGAGAGGGTGCGACTGCAAGGGGAGATGAGCGCGATGGACGAAGGAGCTAAAGGGAGGGTCTGCGTGAGGAGTGGTACAAGAGTTTGGATTTTTGGGCTCAGTGACACCATCTAAGCTGATCCCTAAATCTTCCTTCCACTCACTAAGACAGAACCTAGAACTATTTTCCTGTAAGCGACAAAAAGAGGAAATATGGAAGAAGGAGGGGAGAGAAACATACAGGAAGGAAGAGGCATCTTGAAGCAAAGGGCTGACATTAGGAGACTTCAATATCTGAAAGCATATGATTACCAAAATATCTCCAAAGACATATTATTATTATTGATGGTAAAACTCTGGAGGCCTGAGACACAGTATTATTATTGATGGTAAAACTCTGGAGGCCTGAGACACAGTATTATTAGTGATGGTAAAACTCTGATTTGTAAAGAGGGGAATTGGGAGGTATGGGGTGTTGTTGCACTGTTTGTAAAGATGGAGATAGATATTTAAACACAGCAGGCTAAAGGGTCAGATTCAGGAAATCCAGGGAGCAATCACACAAAAACATGAAATGAGAAGAGGAGATACAGCCAGCTTGCGGAAGTGAAGGAGGCTTGCAAATTACACCTGTTGGGTGTAGTATATTGCACGCTCAACCTACATGCTGCTCTAAGTGATTTTAGGCAAAGGCTAAATCACA
The DNA here is from genome assembly GCF_964261635.1 of Lissotriton helveticus. Classification (NCBI taxonomy): domain Eukaryota; kingdom Metazoa; phylum Chordata; class Amphibia; order Caudata; family Salamandridae; genus Lissotriton; species Lissotriton helveticus. Next base: position 84,991,697 of record NC_136068.1, read on the forward strand.
ACACTGGCTCTTTGCTGACCTCGTATGACATAACCCAGAAGTTGATTCGTGCTGGGGTGGAAGAAGCTTTATGTACGGAACAACCAAATGGTGGAATGCCTTACCGCTCCACTTAAAGACTAGTCCCTCCTTGTCAGAAAGAATCTTAAAACCTGGCTTTTTAACATATAGTATCCTGGGATGTGTATCGTTTTTTTTTTTTTCTCTGTTAGACTAGCGCCAAGACTGCCATGGACAATCGAGTGCTTTATAAAACCCATTATCATTTCATTTAATTGTAAACCTCATGTCCCTTTGGTGATGCCACCTGCTTTCACAAACCTTCCAGACTCCTCTGCTTTGCCGGACAACTAATTGCACACATCCCACACATACAGAAAACCAGATCCAGGGGTTGGACCGCCTTCTACATCGCTCCTAAAGCACAGAATGACCTGCAGCCACACATAATAACCTCCTCACTTCTTCATTTCCATAAGAAGCAGAAGACCTGGCTTTTAGAGTAGTCTCACTAGGCCCTAGGTGTGCCTAGACTCACACCTGCTCAGCACTAGGATACCCTCCCGGCTGATAGTGCACTCTAGAAATATGCCCTAAATAACCGTGGGTGAGGATAAATCAGTCTGGATCTGAGAGCAAAATAGTCTGGGACTGCTGCGTCAGTCAAGTCAAGTCAATAAATTTGTATAGCGCGCTACATACCCAGAGGGTCTCAAGGCGCTTGAAGAAGGGTGGGGACTTACTTGTCAAATATCCACGTTTTAAGTTGCTTTCTGAATGCTAGGTGGTTCTGGGTAAGGCGAAGGTGAGCGGGAAGTGAGTTCCAGGTTTTAGCTGCCAGGTAGGAGAAGGATCTACCTCCCATGGTTGTTTTGTTGATGCGAGGTACAGTGGCAAGGGCCTGGTTGGAGGATCGTAGCTGGCGGGGGGGGGGTGTAGAAGGACAGTCGTGTGTTGAGGCATTCGGGTCCGATTTCGTAGAGTGCTTTGTGTGCGTGGGTTAGGAGCCGGAAAGTAATCCTCTTATTGACGGGGAGCCAATGGAGGTTTTTCAGGTGACCGGAGATGTGTTCTTTGCGCGGGATGTCTAATATGAGCCTGGCTGAAGCGTTCTGGATGCGTTGGAGTTTTTCCTGGAGTTTTGCGGTGGTACCGGCGTAGAGGGTGTTTCCGTAGTCCAGTCGGCTCGTGACCAGAGCGTGGGTGACTGTTTTTCTAGTTTCGGTGGGGATCCAGCGAAATGTTTTTTTGAGCAAGCGAAGAATGTTGAAGCAAGATGAAGAAACGGCGTTGACTTGTCTGTTCATCGAGAGTGAGGAGTCCAGGATGACGCCCAGGTTCCGTGCGTGGTCCGTCGGGATGGGTGCTTTTCCAAGTGCCTCTGGCCACCAAGAGTCATCCCAGGCGGAGGGGGAGGTGCCTAGGATGAGGACTTCTGTTTTGTCTGAGTTCAGTTTCAAACGGCTGTGCTTCATCCATTCGGCTACTTCTTTCATTCCTTCATGCAGGTTGGTTTTGGCAGTGTTAGAGTCTCTGGTGAGTGATAGGATCAGTTGAGTGTCGTCGGCGTAGGAGATGATGTTGAGGTTGTGTTGGCGTGCGATGACCGCGAGGGGGCTCATGTATACGTTGAAGAGGGTGGGGCTGAGTGAAGATCCTTGTGGTACGCCGCAGATGACTTCAGTGGCCTCGGACTTGAATGGTGGAAGGCGGACTCTCTGGGTTCTTCCGGTGAGGAACGAGGTGATCCATTCCAGTGCTTTTCCTTGGATTCCGATGTTTCTGAGGCGTTGTAAAAGGGTGCTATGGCAGACCGTGTCAAAGGCTGCGGAGAGGTCGAGGAGGATGAGGGCGACTGTGTCTCCATTGTCCAGTAGAGTTCGAATGTCGTCTGTTGCTGCGATGAGTGCGGTCTCAGCGCTGTGTTTGGCTCGGAAGCCGGACTGTGATGAGTCGAGGGATTTGTTGGTTTCGAGGAAGGCGGCGAGCTGGTTGTTGACAGCTTTCTCGATGACTTTGGCCGGGAAAGGAAGGAGCGAGATGGGGCGGTAGTTTTTGAGTTCGGTGGGGTCCGCTGTGGGTTTTTTCAGAAGGGCGCTTAGTTCGGCGTGTTTCCAGCTTTCCGGGAAGGTTGCGGAGTTGAGGGAGCAGTTGATGACGTCTCGAAGGTGTGGTGCTATGATGGAGTCTGCTTTGTTGAAGATGTGGTGAGGGCATGGGTCTGTGGGGGATCCTGAGTGGATAGAGTTCATCAGACGGATGGTGTCCTCAGTGGAGATTGACTTCCAGTCATTGAGGATATTCAGGGGGGTGGGGGTCCTGCAGGGGGTTGGGTGGGTTGGTCTTTGGGTCGGTTGTCGAAGCTGTTGTGGATGTCTGCAATTTTGTTGTGGAAGAATGAGGCTAGGGAGTCGCAGAGGGCTTGAGAGGGGGTGATGTCGTTGGAGTTGGCCGAGGGGTTGGTAAATTCCTTGACGATGTTGAATAATTCTTTGCTGTTGTGGGCGTTGTTATCTAGTCGGTCCTTGAAAGCGGCTTTCTTGGCAGTCCGGATCAGTTGGTGGTGTATGCGGGTGGCGTTTTTGAAGGCGTCCTTGGTGCTGGTGGTTGGGTCTTTTTTCCAGGCCTTCTCAAGGGAGCGACACAGTTTCTTGGATTTCTTAAGATCCTCGTTGAACCAGGAGGCCTTCTTGCAGCCTAGTTTGATTTGTCGTTTTTTCAGTGGTGCTAGGATGTCGGCGCTGTTGGATAACCATTGAGTGAGGTTGGTGGCTGCTTGGTCTGGGTTTGAGGAGTGGGCTGGGGGGTTTTGAAGAAGCGATGAGGAGATCTGGTCGATGGTGATTTTGTTCCAATTTCTTTGCAGAGAGGGTTGGGGGTGGTTGTTGGATGTGGGCTTGTTGTAGGTAAAGTGAACGCAGCTGTGGTCAGTCCAGAGGAGAGCTGTGGTGTGGTTGAAGGAGACATGTTTGCTGGAGGTGAAGATAGGGTCGAGTGTGTGACCTGCGATGTGGGTGGGGGAAGTGACAAGTTGTTTAAGTCCGAGGTTGGCGAGGTTGTCCAAAAGGGAGGTTGTGTTGCGGTCGTTGTTCTTTTCAAGATGAAAGTTGAGGTCTCCCAAAAGGATGTAATCCTCGGAGGGGAGCGCGTGTGGAGTGATGAAGTCCGTGATGTCTTCACTAAATTGTGAGCGGGGTCCTGGTGGTCTGTAAAGGAGGGTGCCTCTGAGTGTGGTCTTGGGGTCGGTGTGGATCTGGAAGTGAAGGTGTTCAGAGTTGGCGAGATTGACGTCTGAGCTGGTTGAGATGCGGATGCATTTCTTATGGACGATAGCGATGCCTCCTCCTGTGTGTCCAGTATGGTCCTTGCGAATGATCTTATAGCCTTCCGGGAAGGCAATGGTGATGTCAGGGGCTGATGTGGCGTTCATCCATGTTTCTGTTAGGAAGGCGACGTCCGGAGAGATGGTGTCTAGTAGATTCCAGAGGTCAATGGCGTGCCTGTGGACCGAGCGGGTGTTGAGCAGGATGCATTGTAGGTGGTTGGGGTCGGATATCTGTTGTGAGTTCGTAGAAGAGGAGTTGTTATTGGTGCCGTCGAACTTGCAGGAGTTGCAGGAAAAGGGTCCATGGGTGTGTCCAGGGGCGGCTTGCGCGCAGTTGGGGGAACGGCCGGGGTTAAGGGCTAGGAGGGTGGTGGCATCGTAAATAATGCAGGAGGGGTGGACATTACGAGGACCAGGGGCTCTGGCGCTGGGCGCGGTCCAGGCGCGGACGGGCGTAGACGGGCTTACCTTTGGCGCACCTTCGGCGCGGCCGCAGCGCGTGGACGCTGCGCGTGGGACCATCTGACATAAATGGACAGAGGAGGGGGCGGAGCGTGGGAGGGGCAGCAGGGAGGCGGCAGTGTGGCTGAGGGGCGGGCCTGGGGAGATCAACAACAACAAAATGGAGGGTCCGAGGGCAAGGCACACAGGGGTAACAAACACAGAAATACAGCGAGTGAGCAGTAAGCACAATGTGTACAAAAGCGCTGATAAAATTATATACCACAACAAGCTATCTAGTGAGCAGCAATCCTGACAACAAATGCGCAGACAAGCAATAATGATCCCAATAGCGCTGAAAGAGGCTGATAATCAACAGAAACGCTACGCGTGTGAGGCGCCAAAATACAAAGGCAGCAGCAGTTCAGCGCGTTACAACGATACCAGGGAGCGTCACAGCACAAGCACAGGAGGAGCGTGGTGGAGCGACCGCACCGAAGCAGGTCCAGGCGTTCATCGCTGAGGATGCAATACCTGCTACTCACCCCTGCTCCCTCTCATGTAGCCATGAGACAAACACTATCACCAAAATCATGGCACACTACAGTGAAGCAGCCTCCGGCACACCATCAAGAGGACGGCCAAATGGGTCAGGATAAAGCAACCACTCAGCACAGCTGGTGAGCCCCAGCTGTAGACAGCCTCCCTAAAGCCACTCCAGCTGAACCACATGAAAGCACTAGAATTAGAGAAAATAAACCCACCCAGAAAGAAAAGCACAAACCATATCAGTCGCATGCATAAACGAAGCAGACTCTTTTTCCAATTGGCCAGACTTAGACCTTTCCATGGGCAAATACTGGGATTAATCAGGAAGCAGGCTAAAATCCAACTTCAAACTAAGGGGACCCATCAAAAACTAGAAAAAAAGGAACTCAACACTGAGACATTGGGCAAAGGAACAATCACAATAAAAAGGCAAACACAAGATGAATGCTTGACTGAGCAGGCAAAGCTAGTTCAACTTCCATTGGACTGAGAACCCAAACAATTGCTAAAGGACCAAGTAAACAAGATGCAGACTTAGGGAGGTCATGGGTTGTTTTAAAACTGAGTTTAACAAACCCAAAATGCGAGGAAGCAGGGCGATCTTTGGCATCAGAAAATCATTTCTATGCTGCTTTGGCAACCATGAAATTCTTGACCACTTCTGTATATTGCACACAATTCTCTTATCTGTTGGTAAACTGTTGAACCTCCATTGTTGAAAGGAAAATGGGAGCATTTGTGGTTGGAAACTGAAGGGCAAAATGGAAGTACCTGGTGGAATTGTGTTGAGCATTGTTATATGTAAACTCAGTGTTTGCTTTAAGTTTCCTCCATTCATCTTGGTGCTGGGCAGCAACAATAAAGATAGTTCTGTATGATTTGATTTACTTAATTTCTACTATAATTTGTGGGTGGTAAGTTTTGCCTTTGTGGCCTGGCTAGTTGCGAGGCTTGATCATTTTCAGATGAAATGACTACCTCTATCTAAGATCACCCCATGTAGGAGAGCATTGGGCCAGACTGGCTTCTTCCAAGAATGTTGCAGCCAGTTTAATGGCTCTGGGTAATTTTGGGAATAGAACAAAGTTCAGTCTGTAAGCCAACCACAACCAACAGGACAGTCTGTTTCTCCACATGTTGAAGCCATGATAAAATTAATGTATACCAAAGTCCATGGATTGATTTGCTTTTGTCATAAAACCAAGTAAATCCCATGGACTGGGATATCTGTTTTTTGTTTGCATCCTGGTGCCTCATATGTTTCTGGACTATGTTATATATAGGGCTCCCGGTTTTACGTTTTTTTTCAATGTTAACATTTCCGTCTCTATTTATCCACTCTTATTTTTTGGCCACCATATTGGTATTTTTCCATATTTATTTTGTGTTTTGAGAATAAATTGATATGTAACATGGTACATTTCCACATGTATTTAACTGATAAATATGCACTCATAGTTTGATGTCTTTCATTGTTTAGCTAATTAAGCTGTCAAATATAACAAAACACTCCGCCCACATGTAAATATTAGCATTATATACAAATGTTTGTTAACCTGTGCCTGTATTTAAGGAAATTTGATTCTGTTTTTCTAATTCTCCATGATGTCTATCTGCTCAGCTGTGGTCTAGAATTCACAGAACAACATGGAGAGCCACTAACAAAAAGCACAACTGTCTGTATTTTTCCACTTTTAAAAATAAATACAGATAGAAAACTTCATTTCTTTTCTGTCTGTATTTATCTGTAAAAATGGAAGCCTTAGTTATGTACCTGGCATCGGAATGTCCAGGACAAGCTCCCCAGCCTTTTGTGTGACAGTTTGCGTCACTGGTGAGTCTTGACAGCACTGAGTGGTGCAAGGTTTTGCCAGATGGATTAGGGAATTGGTGAAAGTGAGACTATTGGGGCATTCCAATGAAATGACCTCTCAAAGATAAGAACTGGGGTCAGTGGCTGAACCAAAGCTTGAACCAATGGTGTTGCTCTTCTATTCCCCTAAGAGAAGAAATGTTGGATATGTGAGGCTGGAAGATGAGCTTCAGATTTCCAATTGCACCCTTGGAAGTTACCCTTCTAAGACTGTTTCATCTTTTCTTTGCAGGCACTGGCCTCCCGGAAGAAGAGAGGCAAGCATAGCGGTCAGCTGAGGAAAGGACAATCACAACAGTGACTACTCTTTTCTACTTCATAGACTTACCTTATGGATGTGATTTTACCCTTCACGCTGAAAGAACAAACGAAGAACCATGGTGACAATATGACCGCTGTCTTCCAGGACATTGGAGTCAAAAGACAGAGATGCTCAGAGATGGCTGCCTTATGTACCAATGGACATTGAAAGTAAAGACTCCTTCAACAGGTCTACCTCTTAGGACATCCGGCTGAAGAACCGGACAAGGACTCGCATTTAAACAGCATCTTTCCCAGATTTAGCCCTTTCTGAACACTCATTATGTAGACTGAGCCAGCTCCGGCAGTAAAATTAGATGCGAATACTCTCCCGCCTTGCATCCAGGGCCCCAGGACCTACAGCATTGGGCATTAGACTATCCTGAGCCTCATTCATAGCAGTAGGGACTTTGGTGGACTCCAAAATATGTTTATTCGAGGACGTTGGTCAATTTATATAATTTACTGCTCGTCTCTCAGCATGATTGTGTTGATCCATATTCCAGAGGCCTTAGTTCTGAATGCAGATCATCACTCAGATTCTATTTTGGGTGCAGGACCCAATGTTATCCTTGAAAAGACTTGGGAACATTTACAACAACTTTCTCTGGAGTCTCAATAACATGGATAATGAAAGTCTTCGCTGTGGGAACTGCTTCAGACCGTCTGTTGTTAGTTGAAGTGTGTATGTCTGTAAGTCTTGAAAAAATATACGTAACTAAACATGTTCTGAAGGATTTGTGTTCTGGAACCGGCTTCCTCATTTTTTCATAAACAGCATTACCTGGATGTCTCATTCATTCTAGTGAGTGTCTTGATGTCCCAAAATCCAAACATTTCTTTTTTTCCTCAGGATCACGAGTCCCCGCTTTCCCTTTTATTGAAGGATATCTCTGCACCTCTCTACTTCCTCCTTCCTGTCTCCTTCTCTCTCTTCTTTGTAGAGTTGAGCCCAACACCTTTTTTTCTATTTTCTGGTTTCCTCTTTTCACTCTTCCTTCAGTTACTTCTTTCTTACCTACCTGATGAATTTCATAAAGGCAACCTGTCTTGGCTAGAGGGATGGCGGGGAGGAGATGCAACCTCTGGCTCCACCTTCTCCCAGCCTATCATAGGTAGGGGTGTGGTCGCTCCGCCCAAGTCTGTGACATAGTGAGACAAGGTGGCGTTAGAGCCAAGGCAGGGACCATGGCTTTGCCTCTGGCTTCAGGCAGGCCTTCACAGTGATCGCTCCCACATTGGGATTTAAATTCTCAGAGCTTGGATGCTTGCTCTTTTGTGGGCATGGGAGGTGGTATTGTATTGTTATTGCATTTATATAGCGCTTACTACCCCTGACGAGGCATCCAAACACTTTTTCGGCGAGTAGCACGCTACTCCGGAACCCATAGAGGATTAGTGTTGAATTTGTATAGTGAAACATGCAAGTAAATTTTAAGTGGTGGATAAAACACAACACGTCGGGAAGGCCTCAAATCTAACAAGTGGTTAATGCAAAAATAGGCAATATCCAAGCAAAATAATAATTGGCAATTGCGGACCAGCCCATCCGCTCAAATCAAGTTAGAGCATATCAGGCTAATATCCGTACATTGCATTTTTCTCTCAATACAAGTCAATGGAGATGTGGACACATGATAGAAAGGTGCTACCTCAACAAAACTAGCTAATGAGCAGTAGGCAAGATCTTCTCACGAGAAGGAATAGAGAAGACCTTGAGGAGAGATACAACTACAACAACCAATGCTCAGTTCACTACTTTTCCGAAATTCGCCCTTCTGCTTAATACACAGTGCAGAAAAATGTGCAATTGTACAACACTGAATATATTGATTTTACATCCTCTGAAAAACATGAAACCTTTCAGACATATTAAAGCTAATGAGTTCTTCAGGTTAAAATAAAACAATATTGAAATGCAATCACATAACATTAGTACATGTTTAGGTGTACAAGTGCAATAACGTGTTCATCATAAAGCAGGTAGTATTGCGGCATGAAATATGAAATTCTGCTTTGTTGTAGGGCCGCTGTAGGCTGTCCCACTGTCTCCATATGTCCCCTCATGAGGGCAGCTGAGCTCCCGGGCATCACTGAAAGGGCGTTAAAGGCAGCTATAATTGATCGCTCATTTGTGTTGATTAAACCTTGCATATCTGCATTGTTTACTCAACCCGACTGGGCTTTTTATTTATGGTCGAGATATGACCAGTGATGTCATGATGTTTTGTTAGTGGCTGTGTTGCTGTACTGATGATAAAGACCTGGTTGTTCTCCGTGGATGTTTGAGTGATGTGTGTTTTCTGGGAAAGTTGATGTTCTGGCTTTTCGGTCCCTTCTGTCATGGGTAGCGCCAAGAAGCCTCCGGGCAATTGCTAGTGCTTTACAAAAATTAAATTAAATCAAGTTATAATATTTAAATGGTGCGTGTGCGCATCTCTCTGTCCCAATGCTTCTCCTGCATGTGCACCCTAAGACCAATCAGGCAATGTGTACATGACTCCAGCTGTCTGAAGGCTACGACTACAAGTTTTGTGAAGTGAAATTTCGCTCTGCACAATTATAAGTGGATCAGTGCTCCTGCACTTAGTTTCTCAGGTGTGCAAATAGCAGGCCTTATTTTAGAGCTGCTCTGGCTTCTGACCATGGACAACACCACTCACACACCTCTCTGCAGCCAAACACCCAGCAATATCTCACTGTCACCCAGGAACAGACATTTTACTCCTGTTGAAATCTTGTTCTGCAAACGTAAACACTATGGGGGTCATTAGGATTGCAGTTTTTCCGCATCCTCCGGGCCGGCGGAAGTGTCCGCCGGCCGGGAGGATGCGGAAAAAACGCTGCGGAGCCTTCAAAGACCCCCCGCCAGATTAGGATGGCTGGGGGGTCAGGAAGACTGTCAGCAGCTTTTCCGCCACGGTCGCCTTCCGACCGTGTGGAAAGGCATACGGACTTTTGTTTGGGGGCCTGTTGCGGGCCCCCGGGGATGAAGGGGGTGTGGGGGGTGCACATGGGGGGTACCTATGGTACCCCCCTGCCTTTGCATGCACGAAGCGGCAGGCACCGCGCGGTGCCTGCCGCTTTGTGCATGCAAATGCACTGCTTTCATTTTTAACAATGCGGCGAGTGCTGCTTCAAGCAGCACCCGCCGCAATGTTAAAAATGCAGGATGTGACCGCCAGGGTGGCGGTCACATCCTAATTTGCACGGAGGGACCGCCGCTGCCCCTGTGGACGGTCCCTCCTACTCTGGGGTGGTGGACGGACGCAGGTCCGTCCGCCATCCTAATGAGCACCTAAGTCCATAGATTCATTGGTGCATGAGACCGATGTGAAGGGACCCTGTCTTGTGTGCCCAAGACCATTGATCAGTCCTGACTTATTCATGGACATACCTGCGTGGTTCTATCATGATGTAGAGTCACTCAAGTGTCACACATTCATCATTTAAATATCACACATAAAGACACTGTATTAGAAATTGGGTCTCTAGTTGGCAGAGTTATGGACCCTGTCTAAGTAGGGACCACAATACTAGTCAGGATAAGTCGCAACACAACCTAAATGATCCTCTGGCAGCTTAGCACAGAGCAGGCAGGTTTAACTCAGAAGACAATGTGTAAAGTATTTGTGTAATAACTCATACAGTAACAGTGAAAGCACCACAAAAAGACTTCACACACAATTAGAAAAATAGATTATGATTTTAAAAATAAAATAAGAACAAAATAACAAAAATCCATCCAGTAGAAGTTGAGATGTGAATTTTATAAAATGATATGCTAAATGTTGTGCTTAAAAGCAAATAGCGCTTCAAGAGTTCATTGGTCATGCTGGACCAGGACAAAGTCAAGAGTTCAGGTCGCCCGCACAGGAGCCCATGCAGGGCCTGCTGAGCAAGAGTACCTTAATCCCTGTCGCAGCACGAGATGCATAAATGATCCCCACGCAGTTGGGGTGTTGCGCCAGAGTTCTCCACGCAATTTCAACAATCCATCGGGTTCCTTGAGCGAAGTGCTGGTTCCAAGTGCGGCGGTTGTGAAGGCGATGAGCCAGGCTCGTCCATGCTGAAGGGGCAATGTGTCGATCTCCACGCAGTGGCATTGATATACTGGTTCTGAAGCAGTGGTTCTAAATGCCATGAGGACGTTAAGGGTGTGATGCACCAGGCTGATTGCCACAACAGCGTCGATGTGTTGATTCTGCATCGGTTACACTGGAGCAAACCCCTAGGTCCACTTCCGAGGGTTCAGGATTGGGAAGGTACCACTGTGCAGGACAGACTCACAAGCATATGAGCCAAATGGTTGGAACAGGAGGGTTCTAATTATTTCGTGTCCCTGAGATTTAGACAAAAGGAGGCCAGCTCTTGGAGTAACTCTGGGTTCAAATGATGCAGGCTCAGTCCTTCCCATTCAGTCAGGGGAACAGCAGGAAGCAGGGCAGCTCTCCAAGGCAAGATCACAGCAAGGCAGAGTCCAGCAAAGCAGTAGTTCAGCAGGGTGCCAGTCCTTTCAGCAGCACAGCAGTTCTTACTGGCAGAGTAGTCACAGCTCCAGATGTGTACTGAGCTGATGGTGTCAGGGGTCCAATACTTATACCCAGTTGTGCCTTTGAAGTGGGGGAGACTTCAAAGAAAAGCTTTGAAGTGCACGTGGTCCATTCTCTTACTGCCCTGGCTCCAGACTCAGTATAGGGGAAGTATACAGCGCTTTGTGTGGAGACAGGCACATCCCTATTCGGGTGCAAGTGTCGGCTCCACCCTCCCATCTAGTTCAAGAAGACCCACAAGCCAGGTGATTGACCATCAGGATAAGAATGGCCCATCAGGCACCCCTACGCTCCCTTTGTGTGTGGCTGGCTAGAAGGAATGCACAAAGCACAGCCATCATCCACCCCATTCAGAGACAGGCAGAGGCACAGAATGATTAAAATAAGTAAATAACAACTTTCTAAAGGTAGCAAACACAACAAGATGATGATACTCTTTAGCCAGCCACCCACAGGCAAGAGATATGGGTTGAATTAATTGTTAGTTTGCTCACTTTGCCACACCAGTTTGGACCCTGCTCCTCATGGGTCCCAAACTCCCAGGCTAGGTCCTCCCTGAACCAGAAACAAACATCCTGGGACTAGCTTCAGGGTATCCCCCCCCCCCAATCAGCCAGGCTATCTTGAATCCAGTGGCACAGAGATGCAAAGGACCCATGTTTGGGCAAACCCTTGGCCGCTTAGGGCAAACATAGCAAACACAACAAGATGATGGACTGAGTGCTGGAACTTTTCAGCCACTCACCCCCAGTCAAGAGATCTGGTATGAATCGATTGTTCTTTTGCTTACTATGCCACCTCAATTTGGACCCAGCGATATACAAATCAGTCTTGACCCTGCTCCTCATGACAACAGTTCAGCCCATACGGCCAGGCCAGGTCCTCCCTGGACCGGAAACAAGCATCATGGGGCAGGTTTTGGGGTATCACCCATCATCAGCCAGGCTAGCTTGAATCCAGTAATGCAGTTAGCACAGGACCCACATCTGGGCATACCCGTGCTACTGAGGGTAAAATTGGGGTGGCGTGGTCAGCATAAAAACAGGGTGGCGTGGTGAGCAAAAAAACAATTGATTAAACCTAAATCTGTGGCTGGGGGTGAATGTTAAATTTGTTCAGCATTCCGTCCAATATTTGTTTTTTGTTGTTGCCCTAAGTGGGAAGGGTATGCCCAAATCTGGGTACCATACTTAGGGGCTCATTTATAAGCCCCTGTGCCACCAATGCATCACATACATCCATATAAAAGTGACGCAACTATGGCGCAAGGAGCTTGTAAATGAGTCCCTCACTGTGCCACTGGATTCAAGCTAGCTTGCCTGATGAGGGGTGATACCCCAAAACTGGTCCAAGGATGTTTGTTTCCAGTCCAGGGAGGACCTGGCGTGGAAGTTCATGCTGGACTGATCCCATGGGAAGCACCGTCAAGACTCCTTTGCATTTAGCTGGTTCCCAACTGGGGTGACGTGGGAGCAAATAACAATGGATTTAATGCAGATCTGTGACTGGGGGAGTGTTTGAAAAGTTTCAACACTCCATCCATTATTTTATTTTGTGACATTTTAATTTGTGATGTAACTTTCTAAACGTGGCATTTTCAGACTTGCAATTTAAAATCCGACTTCACCATTAAGTTGTGGTTTTAAATTGTGAGTCCAGAGACACCAAGCTTAACATTTCTATATTGCCCCAACTGGAAATTACATTTATAAAATGGAATAAGGTAATCCCAGAGTTAACCTATGGGGCAGATTGATTGATTGATTGATTGATTGATTGAATAAGTAATCCCAAAGTTAACCTGTGGGGCAGATAGGCCTTGCAGTAGTGAAAAACGAATGTAACCGTTTTTCACTACCAGGACACATCAATCTTAAAAGTACATTGCCTGCCTTTTAAAGACACGGCACCCTATCCTGGCAAGAGGGTTTACTTGCCAGGTCGAGGTGGCAGTGTGAAACTGCCCATACATGTTCTGCAGTGGCAGAGCTGAGTCACTGTTAAGGGTCTACTTATGTGGGTGGCACATTCAGAGCTGGAGGCCAACTAGTAGCATTTAATTTACAGGCCCTGGGCACATGTAGTGCAATATACTAGGGCCTTATACGTAAATTCAATATGCCAATTGGGGATAAGCCAATGTTGCCATGTTTTAGGGAGTGAGCACATGCACGTTAGCACTGGTTAGCAGTGGTAAAGTGCTTAGTGTCCTAAAGCCAGTAAAAACGAGATCAGAAAAATGGAGGAGTTAGGGAAAAAGTTGAGGGGGGGTAGACCACCCTGAGGCTGTCAGGCCTAACACACCGAAACAAAGAAATGTCACACAATGAATCTGAAACCTCTGTAGCTATGTTCACTCTGACCCAGGCAGGTCTGACTCCCACTAGCAGCAGGTGTGACCTTACTCTCTACTCGCAGCCTGCTGCTGGGCAGATCTCTTGCACACCGTCTGGTGGGTAGCGCGGGCAACACTCACTGTTGTAGAGCACATCAGGTGTATTGACCGCAAGCATAAAAATCCATTCTGAAATAAAAGCTACAAGTGCCTAGTCAATGTAGGGGCGCTTCACTCAATAGACTATGGGTAACACGTAACGGGTTAGTTTAAGGCGGCCCCTGTGATGCTGGAAGGATTTTCAAACTGTGGGAGCTGCCATCAAAATTGCATCACTGATCGCAGGGATTCTTAAAAACCAAGCATCACACCACAAAGAACAAGTGTCAAAAGTCACAAGCACCCACTAAGCAAGAGAGCGGTAAGGGTGTAGTAAGTAGCTGGTGTTGTACCTTGGAGCACACTGTCACAAATTATATCACTAAAGCTTGGTGTGGTAGCCACTGCCATTCACAGACAACACATGTTCCATTTAAATGACCACTAAATATGCACCAACCCAGTTTTACTGATAGAAATATATAGCACGCAAAAAATATGAATGGAAACTGGGTTTCAGCACATATTTGTCAATTACCTTGATTTGTTTTGCTCCTATTACAATCTTTGTTTCCATCACACTTCAGAATTAGAAAAAAAGTACTTTCTTTGTGCATTCCTGTTTATTTTTAAATATGTCTGCACTTTATTTATATGTATTTACATTTTTGCACGTGTTTACAGAAAATGACATCCTCCAGCCTTTCTGTTCAGGCTAGCAAGATTGTCAGATAGTTCACTTTACAAAATCCTAAGAGAGAGAAAAGTGAGTGCCAGCCCCCATGTTAAAACTATAAGCCGCACGTTGTTAGAAGACGAATCTGGCATTTGACTTCGGTCTTTGAACACACAGCAAATGTGACAAGATAAAAACAAAATTTAAAGTCCTCTTTAATGATCGTTCACCTTTGGGACTCCGGCACGGTTAGTTTTAGGGGTGCTGCAGCACACCCCGCACCCCTATTTCCAGCGCTGGGCCCGCCCGAGAGAAGAGGAGGCTGCTGGGGGAGGGAGGCTGGTTTACTGTCTTCCTGTTCTGGAGACTAAAAGCGAAAGTGAAAGTGTGTATCCACAGCAGGAGCAGCCATGTAAGGTGCAACAACAGGGGATCTCCAGCCTTCCTTCTCCTGGGGCGGAAGACTCGGCGTTGCCGATGGGTGCCCGCCGCGGGGTCGTCCCAGGGGCCCCTCTCGGACGCCTTCTTCCAGCAATCTTGGGTCTCGTCTTTGCTTCCCCGGAAGGTGAGTCTGACAGCCTGGCAGGGGTAGGGTTTAACTTGAGGCGGTGGGCTGAGCTCCCAAGTTACCCAGAGCCATACGTGAGTAGCTCGTTAAGTGCAGGTTTTAATTACTCTGTATTGTTGGAGATGTGGTCCTCGTTGTATTACGGAAGAAATAAAACCTACAAATCCCAGATTGCAGAAGCAAGACCGCGGACTGGATGACGTACTAACGCATGAAAGTGAGGAACTGGACAGCTGTGATTGAGCCGGGGTTGGCTGTCATTCCAGGAAAGCAGGGGTTTCGATACATTGATCCTCGGGGCCCGGGGGTGAGTCGGAGAGCCAATGAATTTTTCGGTGTAATGATCCGAATACAAGTGTATAGAAGAGACTTCTATAGCAGCATGTGCAAACCAGGCCGTAAAGCCCCCGACTGCTCACCCTGCATATATCGTATATATCGGATTAGATGAGCAGGCGGGGTTCCGGGAGTGGGAGGCGGAAGTTGCAAAATGACTCCCTTCTTAGACACTTTACAATATTAATTAGCGTGGTGACATTTTAAACTCCGCACATATAATTTAAACACAAAACTACCAGTCCCATAATGCAGTTCGGCTGGCTAGAACGCCGCGGCCGACTGAAGTTGCGCACGCGTAATGGCGGCCCTTGACAGCCAGGCACAGGGTGGCGCGTGATTGGAAGCGGGCGGTGAGACGAGAGTGACTGAGGGCAGAACGCCAACCCCAGTGCCCAGCCGTTCAAAGGAAAGATTAACCGACGGTGTTTTCTGTGGAACTGTAGATGAGAGGAGCTTCTTGTTTCAGGATGAGTGAGTGAACCAATGTCCCTAAACGACTTTGGCTCTGGCAGGAGCAGTGCGTTCAACAAGTGACAGGACATGAAAGAACGTAAAGGGCCTTGTTTCACCTCCTCAGCTGTCAATCAGCCATCTGTCACGTGATGCCTGCAGACGGGCTCTGTATTACGAGTGCCACTCCCATGCCTCGTCGGGTATACTTAACATGTAAATCCCCCTGGTGGCAGTGTAGTGCTTAGAAGTGTGATGGAGTACATGTGAGGGAGAGAGCACACGCTCAGATCACAGTACATGCCTGTGAAAGCTTCCTCTGCAGATCCCATGGTGGCTTTATAGTGATTATCAAAAGACTTTCAGTCCACTTCCTACACCCAGGGCCTCTGGAATTATGCGACAGAGAGGGCCAAATTATGTGGCATAGTTGAGTAATTTATATGGCAAGAAAAGCCAAATTATATGGCATACTGCGCCACATATTGTGGCAGTATTACTCTATTATTTTCTCATTATAGGTGGAAGCCTACCAGACGGCGCACCTGTCTGGTTTGCTAACCACATCTTGGGGACGTTTGGAAACTTTCCTGGGAATACATTCTGCCAATTGCTTCCCATTGGCTTAGTGATTTGTAACACATTTGCTTGCCTTCTATTTGCTGGCTTTCTTTGTCGTAGGCTGTCCAGGTTGAGTTCTTCCCTTCCCTTGCCCAAATTCCATTTACTGTATTCTTCCATTGGACGGGTATTGAATTCATGTAAACTGGACTCTAAATCTTGTTCTTATCTTGTCACATCTGCTGTGCATTCAAAGACAGAGGTGAAATGTCAGGCTCGGTCTTCCAGGGACCTTGGTGTTTACTTTTCTTTCTCTGACTTCAAAGTGAGAGGATTTATGTGACAATCCTGCTGGGTACCCATGTGAGGCAGAAAGGCTGTAGGAGGTTCAATTTTTTTCTAGCTGGCTACTCGGAGTGTGCAGGTGTGCTGTGCAATGTATTTTTCGTCTAGCACAAAATGTAAATGAAATTTGCAGATATTTCAGAATATGGAAAGCACAAATGAAGCACATTTTTTGGTAATTCTGAAGTGTGGTGGAAACAAATATTTTAATACAACCAAGACAAATTAAAAAACAATTCCAATCAATATCGTTTGTGCGCTGTTTAGTTTTATTAGTAAAACTGGTTGTCTGTGAAATGTAATGGTAATTTTCCAATTGAAGATGTGTTGGTAGTGCGTTACCACACCATGCATACTCCACTTTACCCTGCGCCACTCTAATCTGCACCGCAACATTCCACTCAACAACAGTTCACTTCATTCAACACTACACACTCTACTCTATGACAATGCACTCTACCCCACACCACTCTACAATGCACTGGTGCACTCTTCGCCACAGCACTCTACAGGCAATCCACTCTAAGCACCACTGCACTCTACAACACTTTACTCTGTGCCACTGCACTCTACTCCACTTCACTCTGCTCTGAAACAATCTACTCTACGCCACTATTTTCAACTCTGCGCAATTCCACTCCACATCACACCACTCTACTGCAATCTACCCTGCACCATTCCACGCCACTCTACTCCATGCCACTGCACTATACGCCAATGGGCTCTACACCACTTTACTCAAAACCGAAACACTCCACACCAATCTACTCTGCACCACTGCACTGTGCACCACTATACTCTAGTCAGCAACACTCTATGCCACTGCACTCTACGCCACTTCGGTCTACACCATGGTGCTCTGTCGCTTTAGTCTGCGCCACTGCACTCTGCAACATTCATTGCACTCTACTACACTCTACAACAGTGCACTCTCTGCCGCTGTACTTTGCGGCACTCAGCACCACTCTACCGTGTCACTTCACCATAGTCCACTCTACAATACTTCACTCTACGACACTTAACAATACTCCACTCTATGGCGCTCTACTCCATTAACCTCTTCTTCACCCAACTCCACTCAGTTCTGTGACACAGTACTCCACTCTGCTCTACTCCACTCTATACCTTTCCACTCTCCTGCCGTACTCCACTCTACGCCACTCCACTCTACAACAACCTATTCCGCTCTGGCACTCTACTCTGCAACACTCAACTCCACTCTACACAACCCTATCTACTCTACTCTACACCACCCCATGACACTCTATGCCACTCCATTCTATCTAAATCCAAATCTGTATTTGTAAAGCACAAGCTACTCACCCTTATGGGTCTCAAGGCGCTGGGGGCCGTCGTGGAAATTAAGTGGGATATGGTGCTGAGCTGCCGCCGGAGCCTGGGATCGAATGGTGAACCCTGTACTCCGAAGGCACCTGCCCTGGCCGCTGCACCACATTATTGTACTCCACTCTGGCACTCTACGTCACTCAACTCTACTGCACTCTTTGCCCTTCCACTGTGACAATCTACTCCCCCCCACAACACTCAACAACACTCTACACCACTCCACTCTTTGCCACTCTACTCCACTCAACTCTACAACACTCCATGCCACTTTATGCCACTCCATGACTCTCTACGCCTCTCTAAAACACTCCATTCTTCTCCCCTTTACGACATCCACTGTACTCCACTCTCCTTTACCCCACTAACTCTTAGCCATGCCTACAACGTGGCTAAAACACATTGGCAAAACTAAAAGCTCTTGCACAGGCGAGAGCTGTTGGCTTTGCTTGTTACATTTGTTACTGTCTGGGCATAGGTTGCATCTCATTAGGACCAGTTTAACACCTAAATATGGCTCTGAGCAGCCAGCGACCAGCCAACCTTAGAGAAGGGCCATCCCCTGAGCGGCACCACTCGCACTACGTTTTTAGTAACTTTTGAACCGCTTGAGCTAGAACCAAATACTTTTTTGCTAAAATCTGCAGATGATAGATTATGTGGAAAATGCCGCAAATCCACCGTTATGCGTAAGAAAACGCAGCGGCTGCACAATCGCATAATTCCAGTGGCTCTGCCTATACTAGATACAGATGTTAGGAGACCTACTAGTAGATCTGGTGTGTTGAGAGGACATATCTGCCTGAAGGTCGGTATTACAGTCAACTCTTAAATAAGCTGTATTGTTTTTAAAGAGTTTGTTGTAATATTTCGGAGTGTGTGGTTTGGAATTGGTGATAAAGGGGAGTGGCGTGTGCAGGTCAAAATATATTAAAATCCACGAGATGCCACAATGTGTGACAGATCTCTTCGGCATTGGTTTAGGTGGATGAATGGTGGCTGGCTGACATTAAAGGAGCAATCTATTGGTGGCACTAATAAAATACATGAGAACATTATTAAGCCTGGGCGGATTTCGGAAGTGCAAAAAAAACCTCTGCCGCACTATGCGGAGCTCCGCGAGCAGCGGAGTGCGTTAGATAAATGCCATTCGAGGTGATTTTCAGTGCCAGGTACTTTTCCGCACTTTGCAATCATTGCAAACGGCACCATGAACATCACAAGCAGGCGCTGCTTCCTTTCTACCCGCTGGAGTAGATTTTTACTCGAGCGACAGCGTTCTCAACGCGAGAGGTCGCGAGATTACTCGACAACTCACAATGCGAAATCTGACCGCCCACGTTGAGAAATCTCAGTGGGAGGTTGATTTTCCACGCTCGGGCTCGCCAATTTGTTGTTGACAATAGTGAACAAGAAAAAATTTCACCGGGAGGTGGATTTTCCTCACGCGCCAACTTAATATTGAATAACATGAGCGAGGAAAATATCTCTGCTCCGCGAAGCCGTTTTTCGGAGCTCCGCGTAACGCGTAGTGCGGAACACTCAGCGAGCGGAGTTCACCGCCCAGACTTAAACATTATATGCAGTCTGCCCAGGAGCGAAAGAGAGGCAATAGAGTTTAGACTCCTTGAAGGCACTGTAAAACCGTCCAGGGGTATTATGTAGGGGTCTTCCACAGACTGACACGGACAACAGAGGAGTGACCCAGGGAAGGTGCTCTTAAACCACTCAAGAGAATTATGTGGCGTCTACCCAGGAACGTTGAGGAGTGACCTCTTGGTGGTACTTCTAAACCCAGAGCCACAGAGAAGCAAGCCCTTGAAGGCACTTTTAAACCACCCAAAATTAATAAGAGGAATCTGCCCTGGAGCAACTTCTAGATGGCATTCTTAAACCACCCAAGATTATTATGTGGAATATACCCAGGCGTGACCCAATAATGAAACTGGAGTGACAGGTCAATAGAGAAACGACCCCTTGAAACCTTTGTTGAACCGCCCAAGAATATTATGTGGAATCTACCCAGGAGCAAACCATTGATGGCATTGTTAAACCATTTAAAAATATGATGTGAAATATATCCAGGTGCCAACTCTAATTTCACTGTAATATTATTCAAGAGTATTATGTGGGGTCTACCTTGGATTGGTGGACAACAAAAGTGTGACGGCCCCTTGTAGCCTCAGTTAAGACACCCAAGAGTATTGTGAGATGCAACACCTTAAAGCCCCTGATGCCCCACAATCACAAATAAGTAAGCCTTTGATGTCACCAGTCAAATCACCCAGGATTATTACATGCAGCCCACCCGGGATCGGCCCCTGCATGACACTGCTAAACATTGTAATTAATTTTATCAATGTGTACTTTTATGGCCGCCATGCCCGCAATAAAGTTTCTACTACTGAACTTCCGAATCACACAAGATTATTATGTGGAATCTACTTAGGAGCGATCTCTACATGGCACTGCCAAATCACCCAAGATTATTATATGGAATGTACTCAGTAGCTACTCCAACATGGCACTGTTAAATCACCCAAGATTATTATGTGGAGTATACTGGAAAGCGACCCCCTATGTGGCACTGTTGAATCATACAAGATTATTATGTGGAATCTAATCAGGAGCGATCTCTACATGGCACTGTTAAAGCACCCAAGATTATTATGTGGATGATAAAAGCTCAGAAGCAGGATAAGTTGTAGAAGGAGCTTTAATAGTACAACCATCAACAGGAGATCACAGCAACTGGCACTTCAGGAGAAAACATAACATTCTCATAATGATGTCAAGAAAGCAAGGCTGGTAGAGTTCCATTAAAGGGACAGTAACCACAACACATCCCCTAACCAATAAATAAAAAAGAAAAGAAAATGCAAAACATTTCATAAGATCAGAAAACAGGAAAACAGTAAAGCTTAAGACATTACATAATCATCGAATTTCAGAGGAAGATGTGAAGTCCTCCCAGAAACAGTTCTTTGATAACAGGGAGAAGAAGTAGCACTAGGATTGCAGGAGGAATTGGAATTGCTGGTGGAATAGAACTTAACAGCATCGTACTTGGCCAATTTAGACATATTCCAAGTGCAACCATTGTCTAAAGTGACAACATTTTTCCTGATAGAAACAATGGTGAAAGGACCAGTGAAGTTTGAAGTACCTTTAAGACCACACTTGGATTTTTTCACCAGAACACAATCACCTACATTCCACTTCCTAAGTTTGACATGCATCTTAGCGTCATAGCGTTGTTTATATTTCTGCTGATAATCTGTCAACGCCTCCCTCCTTCTCACCTCTCTTTCAACACTGTCTCAGGAAGCCAGGTAGGATTGAGTTTAGAACAAGCTAACCTACCCCTCAAGGCCTCGAAAGGAGATCTCTGCATGACAGCATTGGGAGTCGTGCGATGTGCCCACCACGTCTCCCTCAAGACACTGCTAAAAGAAACTTTGGACTCCAAAGCCCTTTGTGCACAACTCTTCACAACTCTATTCATCCTCTCCGTGAGACCATTAGCTTGTGGAGAGTAAAGAGCTGTTTTCTGATGAATAACACCAAGGTTTTTCAAGAAATCATCCATCTCCCTGGAGGTGAATTGCACCCCATTGTCAGTGAGCAGGAATTTAGGAATACCCTCTGACACAAATACCTCTTTCAAAAACTCAATCACAGTTCTAGAATTAACAGCACTCATACATTTGGAAACAACCCATTTAGATGTAAAATCAACTAGCAAAACAACAAATCTTTCATGCGCAGGCATAAGCTTAAACGGACCTGCAATGTCCAGACCCAATTTAGTCCACACGGCAACAGGAACTTCAACCGGTGACAAAGGAGATTGACTAGTGGTGCGTGATTTGTCATTGACAGCACACAAATGACAATCCTTGACAACAGACTCCACCATGCTATCCATACTGGGCCACCAGTACCTCTCTCTAGTACGAGCTTTCGTGAGATTTCTACCTAAATGCCCTTCATGAGCTAGGTTAATGATTCTCTCTCTCAAGTCGCCTGGAGGTACAACTCTGTCACCTCTCATCAAATTGTCCTGAATGAAAGTTAAATCATCCCTCACTGACCATAAAGGCTTCAAAACACCATCAAGAGCATCATAATTAGGCCAACCATCTCTAATCACACCTTTAAGTAGTTGAAAACTAACGTCATCAGCCACACTCCGTGACCACTCTTCCTTGGAAATACTTGACTCCAAAACCCAATTCACACAAACACCTTCTGTGACACAATCCCTTACAATAGGAAGACGAGAAAGACAATCAGCAGGTTTATTGTTCGATCCAGGAATGTACTGTACCTTAAAGTTGAATTCTTGCAATCCTTCACTCCATCTTTTCAACCTAGGCGTCATACGATCACTTTGATGACATGAAAAAATTTGTACCAGGGGACGGTGATCAGATTTCACAACAAAAGGAATTCCCCACAAATAAAATTTAAAGTGGAGTACTGACCAAAATACCGCCAACGCTTCTCTCTCGATACAAGAATAATTTAGCTCAGCCTCTCTCAAAGCTCTTGACGCGAAAGCAACAACAACCTCTTCACCATTTACCACTTGTGAAAGCACAGCACCCAAACCCTTAAGGCTGGCGTCAGTTGTGAGAATAGTTTTGAGTTTCGAGTCAAAATGACCCAAAGTAGGCATTTTACCAATCTCTTTCTTTACCAACTCAAACGCCCTTTCACAATCAGCAGACCAAGAAAAATGTACACCCTTCTTTAAAAGAGACCTAATAGGTTCGAGAAGACTGGCAAAACTTTTGACAAACTTAGAATAAAATTCTGCCATCCCTAAAAATGACTTGACCTGATCTTTGTCCACGGGAGTCGGTGCTCCTACAATGCTCTCAGCTAACTCCAGTTTGGGCTGAATTCCATTCCCAGAAATGACATGTCCCAAATATGTAACCGACTTTAAACCAATGCGACATTTTTCCTTTTTCACAGTAAGTCCACTCTCTTCTAATTTGCTCAAAACAGACCTTAGTACCCTGTCATGTTCACCCTCATCCACTCCATATAACAAAATGTCGTCCTGAAAGAACATGACATTTGGAAGACAACCCAAGACCATCTTCATTACTCTTTGAAAACACGCAGCAGCTGAAGCTAAACCAAATGGCATTCGTAAAAATTGATAAGCACCCAATGGCGTGACAAAAGATGTAAGATGTCTGCAATCTTTATGTAATACAACTTGATGGTAAGCTGAAGAGAGATCGAGTACACTAAATACTTTTGCACCTTTCAAGGTACTAATGCTCTCAGCTATATTGGGTAATGGTTGTCGATCCACCCAGATCCATTCATTCAATCCGCGTAAGTCCACACACATTCTAATTCACTTTCCACCATCCTTGGGTGCTAGAACCACTGGACTCAACCATTCAGATGATTCTATTTCTTCGATCACTCCTAAATTTAACAATCTCTCAATTTCACACTTAAGTGGCTCAAGCATCATGTTGGGTACCTTTCTCACTTTGTGCACACATGGCTTGGCAGATTTTTTGAGAATAATTCTATGCTCAAAACCTTTTAGACATCCCAAGGTATCTGCGAAGACTTTTGGATAATCAGCAAAATATGTTTCAGAACTAGACACATAATCTACTGGAGGAGAAGTAGAAGCGTGAAAGTGCGCAGCAAGAAAATCTTCCTTCAACATAACTTGATTTTTTGGATCCTTTGCTCCTGGATCAAGGATAATCCCCAAATCATGCTGATGCCGCCATCCCAGAAGATTATCACCTCTGACAGCAACATAAACCTTACCAGAGATACATCTTCCTCTGAAAGAAATGTTAGCTACAGTATAACCCAGTACCTCTATCTTTGACTTGTTATAACTCAAAGGAGAGATATCAGAAGGCAAGAGTTTAACCTTCTCTAGACCAACCACCTCATCCCAAATTTTGTTCCCAATTAAGGTAAAAGGAGAACCAGAGTCAGCCATTAGTTTGAATACAAATTTGTCAATCGCTATATCACAAAATGGCATAAATATGTGTTCAACATCAACAATACCTTCGCTAACACTAGAAACCACAACTGTACGTATAATATCAGAAACAGGTTAATTGGCTTCTTTCTTTTTACCAGACCTGCACACACGCGCATAATGCCCTTTGATACCACAATTATTACAAATGCTGTCCTTAGCAAAACATTGAGGAAAATTGGAAGTGTGAAAGAAACTTCCACATCTAAAACAACGCATTTTTTGATTGGTGAAGGAACGTTGTTGACGAGAATCATGTTCTTTAGAAATAGTGGATTCCTAGAAGAAGAAGTACGTGTTTCAGAAGAACCTTTCTGAAAAGATGGATTCTTTTGAGAAGGTTTACCCTTAGATCCAACACTAACTTTAGCAACATCCTGATGACATTCAGTGAATTCATCTTCTTCTATCATATGTACAGAGTCAGGAGGTTTCTTTTTATGATCGCTAACAGTTTGACTCTCATCTTCTTTATTTTTCCTTATTTCTTCGACCCATGTAGAGGTGTTCTCCATACCTTCTACAATATCTACAGCATCTTTTAGTGAAGGATTCTTTGCCAATAATTTTTCTTGCACCCTAGAACTGTTCGTGCATCGAACAAGTTGATCTCTAACAAGAGATTCAGAAAGATCACCAAAATCACAAGTGCGTGAAAGAGTTTTTAAGGCAGCAACATATGTTCCCACACGCTCACGAGAGCCTTGAACACGCGTAAAAAATCTATGTCGCTCTAAAACAACATTTATCCTTGGACCAAAATATTGTTCTAACATAGTCATAGACATTTCGAAAATGTCTGCAGGTTCACCATCAGCCCCACCTACAGGTATAGTGTCCATACTATCATACGTATGTCTGCCCTCCACACCCAAATTGTGTAATAAAATAGCTTGTTTTCTGACTGCTGAAAATTTCTCCCCCCAATGGCAACCAAATACGAATCAAACAAGTTCCTCCATCTCTTCCAAGGAAGAATGGGTTCACCCTCCTCTGAAAGAAAAGGAGGTGGCTGTGACATGCTAGAAGTAGTAGCCATTATCAAGATAGACCAAAATACAGAGGATGTTTGTAAACAGTGAAAAGTAATGTGGCTTAGATGAGATTTTTAAAGTAAAGAATATGCTGTTATACACATCAATAATGAAAATAGGCAAAAACAAGTTTACTAGGGTGTATCAAGCTGCTGTGCGCATCAGCGAGGTAATTTGATGATTAATAGTCAAAATGCGCTGCCGTGCTCATCGGCGTGGTTAAATCCGTTGTAAATGTAAACAAAATGCGCTGCCGTGCGCATCGGCGTGGTTGCCAGGGAAATCCAAAATGGCTGCCGCGTGATGACGTCACGCGTAGGACGTCAGTCGTCAGACGGCAGGAACTCAAGATCCAAACAAAGCTGCCGGAGAGTAGAAACAGTGCACGCTCACTTCAAGGTGGCGGAGCGAGGAAGGGAACGAGGCACACGCTCACCTGGTGCTGGCACGCGCTCACCTGATGCTGGAGCAGGGAAGAGAACGAGGCACTCGCGCAATGATGAGCGCGAAGCTGGTACACGCGATGGCACAAGGATGACGATTCAAATAACAACAGGTAACGGTAAGCCTCAAGAAAAAGGCATTACTAATGCCAGATACCTGTTTTAAGAGAAAATTCAGTACGTTTTCCGTTGAAATCCGCAAGTAGGCACTGCAAATCCTGTCAATGTAAATTGAAATGGTTTCCAGAGTAGTCCAATGAAACGAAGAAGTGAAAAGTTCACCAGTTCAATGTACAGGGTCTCCGAAAATGAAAAAAAAAAAAGAAAATCCAATCCAAGAAAGGCAAAGAAATTTGTGGTAGATAATCCAGACCATAGAAAGCAAGGCCAAAATAAGTATGTTATGTCCAATGTAATCCAAAAAAAAAACGAAAATTCAGAAAAATCCAAGTTAAAAACGAAATTCCAAAGGTAGGGGAGTTGATGGTTGTAGGTGCTTGTCCCCAATCAAGCCTTGACCCTCGTCGCCAGTGATAAAAGCTCAGAAGCAGGATAAGTTGTAGAAGGAGCTTTAATAGTACAACCATCAACAGGAGATCACAGCAACTGGCACTTCAGGAGAAAACATAACATTCTCATAATGATGTCAAGAAAGCAAGCCTGGTAGAGTTCCATTAAAGGGACAGTAACCACAACACAGGAGTATACTCAAAAGCGACCCTTACGTGGCACTGTTAAATCACCCAAGATTATTATGTAGAGTCTACTCAAGTGACCCTTACATGGCACTGTTAAATCACCAACGATTAATATGTAGAGTCTACTCAAAAGTGACCCTTACGGGGCACTGTTAAATCACCCAAGATTATTATGTGGAGTATACTCAAAAGCGACGCCTATGTGGCACTGTTAAATAACCCAAGATTATTATGTGGAGTCTACTCAAAAGTGACCCTTACGTGGCACTGTTAAATCACCCAAGATTATTATGTGGAGTATACTCAAAAGCGACGCCTATGTGGCACTGTTAAATAACCCAAGATTATTATGTGGAGTCTACTCAAAAGTGACCCTTACGTGGCACTGTTAAATCACCCAAGATTATTATGTAGAGTCTACTCAAAAGTGACCCTTATGTGGCACTGTTCATTCACCCAAGATTATTATGTGGAGTCTACTCAAAAGTGACCCTTACGTGGCACTGTTAAATCACCCAAGATTATTATGTGGAGTCTACTCAAAAGTGACCCTTACGTGGCACTGTTAAATCACCCAAGATTATTATGTGGAGTCTACTCAAAAGTGACCCTTACGTGGCACTGTTAAATCACCCAAGATTATTATGTGGAATCTACTCAGGAGCATCTCCTACATGGCACTGTTAAATCACCCAAGATTAATATGTGGAGTCTACTCAAAAGCGACCCCTATGTGTCACTGTTAAAACACCCAAGATTCTTATGTGGAGTCTACTCAAAAGTGACCCTTAGGTGGCACTGTTAAATCACCCAAGATTATTATGTGGCGTCTACTCAAAAGCGACCCCTATGTGGCACTGTTAAAACACCCAAGATTCTTATGTGGAGTCTACTCAAAAGTGACCCTTACGTGGCACTGTTAAATCACCCAAGATTATTATGTGGCGTCTACTCAAAAGCGACCCCTATGTGGCACTGTTAAAACACCCAAGATTCTTATGTGGAGTCTACTCAAAAGTGACCCTTACGTGGCACTGTTAAATCACCCAAGATTATTATGTGGAGTCTACTCAAAAGTGACCCTTATGTGGCACTGTTCATTCACCCAAGATTATTATGTGGAGTCTACTCAAAAGTGACCCTTACGTGGCACTGTTAAATCACCCAAGATTATTATGTGGAGTCTACTCAAAAGTGACCCTTACGTGGCACTGTTAAATCACCCAAGATTATTATGTGGAATCTACTCAGGAGCATCTCCTACATGGCACTGTTAAATCACCCAAGATTAATATGTGGAGTCTACTCAAAAGCGACCCCTATGTGTCACTGTTAAAACACCCAAGATTCTTATGTGGAGTCTACTCAAAAGTGACCCTTAGGTGGCACTGTTAAATCACCCAAGATTATTATGTGGCGTCTACTCAAAAGCGACCCCTATGTGGCACTGTTAAAACACCCAAGATTCTTATGTGGAGTCTACTCAAAAGTGACCCTTACGTGGCACTGTTAAATCACCCAAGATTATTATGTGGAGTCTACTCAAAAGCGACCCCTATGCGGCACTGTTAAAACACCCATGATTCTTATGTGGAGTCTACTCAAAAGTGACCCTTACGTGGCACTGTTAAATCACCCAAGATTATTATGTGGAATCTACTCAGGAGCATCTCCTACATGGCACTGTTAAATCACCCAAGATTATTATGTGGAGTCTACTCAAAAGCGATCCCTATGTGTCACTGTTAAAACACCCAAGATTCTTATGTGGAGTCTACTCAAAAGTGACCCTTACGTGGCACTGTTAAATCACCCAAGATTATTATGTGGCGTCTACTCAAAAGCGACCCCTATGTGGCACTGTTAAAACACCCAAGATTCTTATGTGGAGTCTACTCAAAAGTGACCCTTACGTGGCACTGTTAAATCACCCAAGATTATTATGTGGCGTCTACTCAAAAGCGACCCCTATGTGGCACTGTTAAAACACCCAAGATTCTTATGTGGAGTCTACTCAAAAGTGACCCTTACGTGGCACTGTTAAATCACCCAAGATTATTATGTGGAGTCTACTCAAAAGCGACCCCTATGTGGCACTGTTAAAACACCCATGATTCTTATGTGGAGTCTACTCAAAAGTGACCCTTACGTGGCACTGTTAAATCACTGACGATTATTATGTGGAATCTACTCTAAAGTGACCCTTACATGGCACTGTTAAATCACCTAAGATTATTATGTGGAGTATACTCAAAAGCGACCCCTATGTGGCACTGTTAAATCACCCAAGATTATTATGTGGAGTCTACTCAAAAGTGACCCTTACATGGCACTGTTAAATCACCCAAGATTATTATGTGGAGTATACTCAAAAGCGACCCCTATGTGGCACTGTTAAATCACCCAAGATTATTATGTGGAGTCTACTCAAAAGTGACCCTTACATGGCACTGTTAAATCACCCAAGATTATTATGTGGAGTATACTCAAAAGCGACCCCTATGTGGCACTGTTAAATCACCCAAGATTATTATGTGGAGTCTACTCAAAAGTGACCCTTACGTGGCACTGTTAAATCACCCAAGATTATTATGTGGAGTCTACTCAAAAGCGACCCCTATGTGGCACTGTTAAAACACCCATGATTCTTATGTGGAGTCTACTCAAAAGTGACCCTTACGTGGCACTGTTAAATCACCCAAGATTATTATGTGGAGTCTACTCAAAAGTGACCCTTACATTGCACTGTTAAATCACCCAAGATTATTATTGTGGGTTTTATATAGCGCTAGAATCAACTCCCGGAGGAGTATCTCCGCGCTTCGACCACTGGGGAACCCGTCCTGGCTCACCCTGAGAGATGGTCCCTAATGGGTATCTCTAAGGTGCGACCAAGCATCCCCGGCGGTCTGGGGGGCCGTTGTGAAGATGAGGCAAGCTAATGCCCAGAGTTGCCGAGTGTGGTCCCTGACTGGAGTAGGCACCGAGGCGAGAATTATCGAGCCCGCTGACCCTGGTCCACGACCCTGCCGCGTCGGGAATCGAACCCTGGTCCCGGGCATTCCTCTGCTTACGGGTCTGCCGCCTCTAACCAGTGAGCCACACCACTCCACTATTATGTGGAGTATACTCAAAAGCGACCCCTATGTGGCACTGTTAAATCACCCAAGATTATTATGTGGAGTCTACTCAAAAGTGACCCTTACATGGCACTGTTAAATCACCCAAGATTATTATGTGGAATCTACTCAGGAGCATCTCCTAAATGGCACTGCAAAATCACCCCAGATTATTATGTGGATCTATCGAGGAGTGAACCCCAGGTGGCACTGTCAAATTACCTAAAATGATTATATGGATTCTACCGCAGAGCGACAGAGGAGCAACCACTGGGTGGCTCTATTAAACCGCCCCGTACCTAATGGCCTTCCTAACACCTTGGGCATATTGCATCTCCAAGTCTTACAGGACCCCCTACTTTTCACCCCCCTGAGCTTGTTTGTTTTTTGTTCTGCAGCCAGGACCACCTTTCCACATGGTCCCTATCCAAAACAACCACGTTAAACAATTTAGGATTTTTATAAATAAATAATTTTATTGCCATTTTCAGCAATTGCTACTGTGACATAAACGTGTCAAGATGTACATTCCATAACAATCTATATAGTATAATGGTATAACGTTTATTATATCTGGGCCAACCCTCAGCAGGCCTATCAGTATAGGAGCTACATATATATGGTAGCAATAAAAGTATTCCCTACTAAGGACCGAGCAATATTCATTACTATGTATTCCGTCCTAACTACAATTTCCATGAGTTCTAGATTTTTCCTTGCTTATGCATGCATCCTCTAGCCTCATATATTGGGGCTTCAGGCCTCATACACTTATGTTTTGCATAGGTCACAGAAGTCCTCTATTTCTGTTCTATGTCTCTCCTGACTATTCTCTAAAGGAACCGTCTCACTCCATGTCATGGACACAGTTTGCAGGCCTGGACTTTTGTGTGTCTGTCTAATGCATTCTGGGTGTTGTAGTGTTGGTTTGCTTCCATTGACATAATTTGACTGTCACACCTTACACAGAGGATTTCTAGGAGAAAATGTCAGGACTGGAAGCAGTGTCCACGATGAAACGCAGTGGCTACCCTACTATTGCCAAACCCAAGTTTATTAGGGTGCTGCTATGTCTATCCGTATTTACGAAGTCTACAATACTGAGTAAGTGAAAACTGCCACCCTAAAGCACCCGACAATGTGTCGGCAACTTCCAGACAGATTCCTTGAGTATCAGATCAGCCCCAGGCCATGTGTAAAAAGTCATCCTCAGTCACATTGCATCTGATACAGAATGGGGATAAGTCATGCCTCATATGCCAGAGCATTTGTCTAGTATAGTAAATATGATGTAAATAGTAGATTTGAATCAGTCTGAAATGGAACAAAAATAGCCTCAAAGCTATGAGGATATTTTGCCATTCCTTCACCTGTAGTAAACCAATATCTGTTTGGTAGACTCTTCCCAGTTGCTCAAAGCAGTCAGGGTAATGAATGACCAATCTCCTATAGGTCTGTATAACTTCTAACTTGTCCAGAGTCCCAGTGTTCAGTTCGGCCTCGAGTGGGGAGAAATCGAGCATATTTTCAGATACTTTCAGACTGAGTATAATCAATCAGGACACTTATAAAGCGCACTACATACCCGTGGGGGTCTCAAGGCGCCGGGGGGCGGGGGGTCAGGAGTCTTCTGAAGGCCAGCAGATCCTGGGTCTGCCGTAGGTTGGCGGGGAGGGTGTTCGAGGTCTTGGCGGCGAGGTGGGAGAAGGATCTGCCACCGGTGGTCGTTCTTCGGATGCGCAGGACTGTGGCGAGGGCGAGGCAAGTGGAGTGGAGCTGGTGGGTGGGGGTGTAGATGCTGAGTCATCTGTTGAGGTATGCTGGGCTGCTGTTGTGAAGAGCTTTGTGCACGTGGAGGAGGAGCTTGAAGGTTACCCTCTTGTTGACGGGGAGCCAATGCAGGTCTCTCTTAATGACTTAAAGAGACTGTAGGTATCTTAAGTAGTGTAACGTTTAGAGGCCAAACTCAGTTCGTAATTGTGATAAGGATTCCAAGGCTGCGTCTTCCAGGATGTTCCCAGTTTTAAAATTCAGTATCCCAAAACCTGACACTGCCAATTTAGGGATCGTGATCTGTAGGTGGGACCGAGACAGTGGGGTTTCCATGGTGAGCCATCCATGCCACTTATCCTCCCTGAGATTCTCCTGCCCTAGTCTGAATAAAGTTTGGATAGGTAGATTCTGAACATATACTGGTATGTTGCCAAAGGGGAGACCTTCCCAAAACCACATAGTTCAACTCTTTAAGTAAGGGGAGGACACATGTGGAACAGCCAGTTGTTGATAACCGCGTCGCCTTACTAACTAAATTTCCTCAGAGATGAAAAATAAAATGGTAATAATTTACATTCATCACCATTGTATTTTTCAATAACCCAGTCTCGAGCCAAGCGTCCGGACGGGGCGGGCCTCTGCTGACTGGAAGCGCAGCGAGCAGTGCTGGGCCGGGCACGTTAAGTTTAAAGTGCGCATGTCTCTTTGGTCGGCTGTCTTGCGATGGCCAGCCGGATGTCCATCTTAAACCTCTCTAACCCAGCTTTCTTATGACAGATGGGTTAGAGAAAGCACAGGGCTCCACTCCAGTGTCCTCAGGAGCGCCGAAGGAGACCTCTCCCTCCAACCCTGGCGCTTCTCTCATGCTGCATGAGAACAGTGTCAGGATTGGTTAGTGCAGTTTCCTGGGTCCCATGTTGGAGCCTGTCTCAAGAAGACCCGAGCGAGGAGGACATCGTGCCAGGAAGGTAAGTGTAATAATTTATTTTTGTCCCACATTCCCACCACCCTCCGCACATGCCAGCCGCCACTGGTTAATAACTAGAAGATGGGATGCACTGTAATAGAACCGAATAGCTGCAACTCACAGACCCCACCTGAATGTTGATGTAAAACACTTGGCTAAGGAGTTGGGATAGGGAGGAATTTACACTGCAGAGAATATTTAACCTGGTCTCTCGGGAAAGTTTGTCCAGATTTTCCCAGATTATGTATTTTAGCCCACTGTGAACATGTCAGATTTAGGCCTGTATTGAGAGTGAGTGTATTTACAACTTGACTGGGGTTTACTAGGCACAGCTGACAATTGACTTTGTGACCTTGGCAGTAACCGAGAAACCTAGAATGCATTTTGTTGAGCCAGTGCTGGGCAGAGGTACACCCTGTGGATTTGTTCTTACAATAGTTGACATTCAGAATAAACATGCAAAGTATAGTGACAATAGAAAATGATAAACATCATACAATACCTTTACATAGGATGAGGTCTATGTTCTACTTTCATCCACAGAGAAGTGCACCTCAAATCAACATCATAAGTCTAAAAAAGAGGGAAGTATATGATATGAGAAATTCTGAAGCATGTCAAGGAAATAACAGTTCCCTAGTGGATTATAAAGGCACTGAGATAATTTCCACAAGAGTTGATGCATTATTATAGATTACTTGGTGATTAGTGCATATAGAAAGGTGCTAGGGGCACATGCATCATTGAAAATTGCATTCGCAAATGGTGCGAATTGCAATCATAATTTTTGTACTTTTAGCAATTTTAGTAATCGCAAAATTGCGATTACTTAAATTGCGATTGCATTTAAGGAATCTCAAATTGAGATTCCTTAAATGCAATGCATCAAAATTAAAAAATTAGCGATTTCGCTAATAGGGGGAGCAAATTACCATGAAGTTGACCTTCATGGTAATTTGCGAAAACTTTGAAAAATGCACTACAATGCATTTTTCAAAGTTCCATTTTACACACACACATGCCCTTGGGGCATGTGTGTGTGCAAAATGTACTTATAGGCAGATTCAGGGGTGCAACAGGGTATCCTTTTGACACCCCTGCACCCTTGAAATTGCATTCTCAATTTGCGATTCTCTAATTGAGAATCGCAAATTGAGAATGTCTTCCCATTCATTCCTATGGGCCTCTAGGCCCATAGGAATGAATGGGGAGGTATTCCTCAATTGCGAGTCGCAATTTAGGAATTTTAAGAAATCGCTATTTTTTTAGCGATTTCTTCATGCATAGCATTTTGCAATTCCTTATTAGCGAATCCTTACTTTTTCGCTAATAAGGAATCGCACATGGCATTGTTGATGCATGTGGGCCCTAGTCTTTAAGGATTCTGAAGCAATCCATGAGAACCTTATAGTGACAGGGTACTATCAGAACATCAAGTTTTAAATATCATCCTACAGAACTGGTGCATCTAAAATACTGTGATGGTAAGTACAATGTTTTTTTTAACTCAACATCTATATACCTTGATGATATATACATTTTCATATATAGTGTTCCAGCTTACTGAATATGCTAGGACAGTTCCAGGGGCAAGCAAAAATAGGTGACAAGGTCACAAGTTTCGTAATGAATGAGTTATTTTGCTAGGTAAAGAAAGAAATAGGTCAGATCACCAGATGAGTATACACATTGAATGTTTTTTCTTGTGAACAGTAAAGCTGTGTTTGTAATGTGAATAGGAGCATTTCACACTTTTATGTGAGAGCAACACCTGGGTACTTTTATGTGAGTCAAAATAAATACCATGGTGTTTTAGTGAGAGAACAGCTGAGGCTCCATTTTATGAGCGGAAACTTTTTTCAAGTAGGTAGAAACAATGAAGTGTTTTAAATGTGCATACAATGAGAGATATTTTATGTGAGGAGCTCTGGGGTTTTTTAGTGCTAGAAAAAAAGGGTATTTCATATTGGAACAAAATTACTGGTGAGCTTTATTATGTAAGTATATATTTTGCTGTATCATGAGCAGAGATACTGCTGCCCCTTTCGTTTGAATGGAAAAATGCTAGTAGTTTTTCATGTGAGTTGAAACACTTTCTCATACATGTTGGTGAAAACACCTGTATTTTTTCATGTTCGAAGAACCAGTGCATTCTTTTTCATATGAACAGAATATGTGTTTTGGTGTTTTGACCCATATTACTAGAAACACTTGTTTATTTTTGTTGTAAGTAAAATCAGTGTTTTGATGTATTGTTTCATGTTACTAGAAACACTGGTTTATTTTTTCTTGTGAGTAGAATCCGTGTATTTTTTGTCACTAGAAACACTGGTTTATTTTTTCTTGTGAGTAGAATCAGTGTATTTTTTGTCACTAGAATCACTGGTTTATTTTTTCTTGTGAGTAGAATCAGTGTATTTATTGTCACTAGAAACACTGGTTTATTTTTTCTTCTGAGTAGAACCAGTGTGTTTATTGTCACTAGAAACACTGGTTTATTTTTTTGTGAGTAGAATCAGTGTATTTTGTGTCACTAGAAACACTGGTTTATTTTTTCTTGTGAGTAGAATCAGTGTATTGTTTGTCACTAGAAACACTGGTTTCTTTTTTCTTGTGAGTAGAACCAGTGTATTTATTGTCACTAGAAACACTGGTTTATTTTTTTGTGAGTAGAATCAGTGTATTTTGTGTCACTAGAAACACTGGTTTATTTTTTCTTGTGAGTAGAATCAGTGTATTGTTTGTCACTAGAAACACTGGTTTATTTTTTCATGTGAGCAGGATCAGTGTTTTGATATATTGTTTCATGCCAGCAGGAACACTGACTTGTTGTTTCTTAGGTAGAAACAGTTTGATAGCTCTCAGCCCTCTTTCATGGGAGTAGGAGCGTAGGTGTAGTTTTGCTAAGTAGGCACACCTGGCACATCTTAATCAAGAATTGTTTCTCTAGGTGTGTGGGGGGGACCACCCCCAGATCTCAGCCCTGAGGGGCACCGAGAAGTGGACTTGGTCCTGGACTGCCTGTTCCTGGAGGAGAAGGCTGGACACATGGGCGGATTTGCCTCTGGATTCAGCCACGACGCAGCCACGCTAGTCCTGCGTGATATCAGGGTAACAGATGGAGAGTACTTGAATGACTACACCGACTACAACCCCCAGGATACCGCAGAGGATGCCATCATCTTTGAAGGCAGAGGTTAGTTGAATGTGCTGCAAGAAGATGCCATTGCTAGTAGAAAGGGAAAAGTTACTATGAGATGCTTGGCTTCAGGCCACTTAAACACAAATGACGAGATGGTTCCCATCACCCATGACGAAGGTGCCACATTCATCCCACTCAGTTACCCAGACATTCCACGCATCACAGGCACACCAACATTCTAATACCAAAACACACTCTGGCTGAGCAGCGAGAGGCAGCAGGGCTAGAGTACATATTAATCTAATATGTAGAATACAACAAAGGCCATCCCTGTAATAGATGTCACAGTTTGGGGGATTATCCTATAGGTGTTTGGCACAGATCTGCTCCAAGGCAGTAGTTGAAAGGTAGACTTACTAACAGCAATCTCATGGAAATGTACAACATAGAAATCATACCATATTTAGGTCTGACTTGGCAGCACAACAATTTGCCCAATATATTTGTTACCAATTCTTTAAAATGTACATAGAGTGGGTTTTGGCCCCACCCAGAGGGGTATTACCACCTCCCGCCTCCACTTCATGCTATTTGGTGACCCCCACGTGTCATTGATGAAATATCCCCCGAGCAGGGCATTGGCTGGGTGAAATCCTGACTTTGAGCAGGCTTATAATTTAGCTGCTCTTTTAGTGTGCTCACTTTGTGTACTTTGCTACACACACAGGCCTAGATTTACAAAGACTTTGCATCAGGTGTGTGTTACTTTCTTAACGCTAACCCTACGCAAAGTGTTGTGTTGGGATTCACAATCCAAAGCAAATAGCGATTTGCGTTGGATCATAACCAAAGTACAGCAAAGCTCCCTTCCATTATTTTGCATCAAAGGGGCGTTCCATGGGCAGTACATGGGCGTTCCCCTTAACCACCCTTTGATTTTGACACAAATCTCTAACTACAAAGAATTGTAGAACGGGATTTGTACAACATTCTGGGCCAGATGTAGGAACCCTAATACCGGTCGGTAACGGCTGAAATTACCGAATTTCGGCCGTTAGCGACTGGTATTAGGCATTTGGGATGTAGGGTGCTACATTTCAGATTCGGTAATTTACCGAATCGGTATTTAAGAATTCGGTAAATTACCGAGTTCTTAAAATCCAATTCGGTAAATTACCGAATCTGAAATGTAGGAGAGCACTCAAGGGAGTGCTTTTCAGCTGTAAGGATTCGTTATTTACCACCAACTACAAGTTGGTGGTAAATAACGAAAACTGTTAAAAAAGCAATTTTGTGATTTTTTAACAGTGACATGTGGCAAACATACATGCCCTTAGGGCATGTATGTGTGCCACATGTGCACCCATGCACTATACAGGGCCTGGAGGCCCACAGGAATGAATGGGGAATGCCGATTCGGTAAATACCGAATTGGTATTTACCGAATTTTACAGATTCGGTAAAAATTACAGAATTAATACCTACATACCATTTACCCATTCTAAAATACCGAATCGGTAAAATTCAGTATTTTAGAATCGGTAAATGGTATTTACCTACATCTGGCCCTCTGTGCCTTGTTGAGGCAGGTGTAACGAGGAGGAAAGTTTTTCATTTCTCTGCGTTTTTCCCCACTTTGCCTGTGAGCTGCATTGTACAGGATGCATACAAAGTGGGAAATGCCTTAAAGCATAATCTGTACTTTTCACAACACAGACACCATTGTGGTGCAAGAGTGTCTGTGTTTGCACATGGCAGCTAACAGAGTGCCAGCACCGGAAGAGATCAGAACAACACTACATCTAAGTAGATATGGTGCTTTTCTGTTCTCTCCCGTTCACGCAATGCAGCAACTTTACTTGCTGCCATGTATAGCATAAGTTGTATACAAATCAAGACCGCGGTTTTGTTGTATACAGTATCTACTGGTATCTCCAGTGCATGCGTTGGAGATCTTTTTAGTCATAGCTGTCATAAATGCACAATTTGCTTCATTACCAATTACAGCCCAAAATGGTGTCCTGCGCGACTTGCCAGGC
Source organism: Lissotriton helveticus (assembly GCF_964261635.1). Taxonomy (NCBI): domain Eukaryota; kingdom Metazoa; phylum Chordata; class Amphibia; order Caudata; family Salamandridae; genus Lissotriton; species Lissotriton helveticus. The sequence goes on from NC_136068.1 coordinate 85,028,707, forward strand.
TTCCCTAATCAGTGAGACTTCTGCCTTGAGAAAATACACAAGCTCCAGTTTGTTAACCCCTTAGCTGCGGCGGCTATTCTGCCGCAGCGCTAGGGGGGCCACGCGGCGCTCCCGTACTCGTGACAGAACCGCTCCGTCACGAGCCTCGGGTGAGCTGTGATTGTGATGGAGCGGTTCCGTCATGGCCCCGCCCGCTCAATAGAACGCGCCGCGCAGGCGCGGCGAGCGGGCCATGACGGAACCGCTCCGTCACCAGCACAGCCCACCCGAGGCTCGTGACGGAGCAGTTCCGTCACGAGCATGGAACGGGTTAAAAAATTTCAAGGAGCTAAGGTTGTTTTGGTCAAAGTTTTCTTTGTTTTGCCAATTCCTGAAAATGACCATTGTGAGGCTGAGGTAAAGTTTGCAGAGCAGGCTGGAGGTCAGATTATAATAACTTTCATTTGGTATGCTCCCTTTTTTCCTCATTGGTTATTTGTTGCCCTTTTTTCAGGAGCATCAATGGAGGTGGCAGAAGCAGAGGCTGTCCTGCATGCTGACTGCAATGGGCAGGAAGTGACTTGTGAAATCAGCCGTTACTTCGGTCGCAGTAAACCTAACAAGATGAAACCTGAGCAGAAAGACGCAGGGATTGAAAAGGTGGAGGAGGACCAGGATGTGTTGAGATTGGAGCGGAGCAACGTGGATCACCAACAAGAAGAGGCGGGGCCTTTACAGGAAGGGGCTGGACTTGAAAAGGAAGAGGCAAGGCCTGAGTTCAAAGAGGCGGGGCTTACGGAGGAAATAACTGAAATCCAACAGGAAGAGGTGGGACTTGAACTGGAAGAGGGAGTGTTTGAAGAGAAGGAGCCAACCCATTCGTCCTCCTGGTTCATATTTTACATTCAGATTCCAAATGGAAATATTAGCATCACCATAGTGACGAAGACCGCAACAAATCAGGACCTAAGTGATGGACAATCCAAACTTCATCCTAGACTGAAGGTCCCGCTGAGTGATAAGGGGACAATACCAGTACTAGGTAACCATAGGTGACACAAGAATCCAACACAATGCTGCACCAAGGGCTAGAATGGCGGAGACGCGTAGCTCTAGCCAATACCCCTATTGAATAGGATAACAGGGAAATATAGTCTCTATGTTCATTTAGTCTGGAGTTTTAACGCTCATATATGACGCTGCTCTACCACGGGCCATGGCAGTAGGCGAGGCTCCTTCTCATTGAGAGAATGCAGGGCCTAAATTAAGAAAGACGTCTTACTATGTGTCGATTACACATATAGTTCAATAAAAGTACAATTGGGTTTAAATGCGCATAATGGGATAAAATCCCTGCACACAAACATGCATTCTAACATGCATGTGTTAGAATAAGCTCTTGGTGAAATGGGAAATAAGTCTAGATGTTGATTTAGTCGGGGATTTCCCCCTTCTCATGCACACTGCTCAAGCATTAAGGCCTTCCCTTAGAGCCAGCTTTTATTTCCTGTGAACTAATGGAAATTCAGTCGCAATGCTCACTTAACGGCTGATTACGAGTGCCCTGTAAAATTCAGATACGTTCGCTAACTCCATTTACCTTACATATTGGAATTCCGGAGCATGCACTATTTTCTATATAGAGAATTTACAGGGTACATTAAAAATGAGCCCCTCACAAGTTCCTGCAGTCCAAACCTGATGCAATGTGCTGGGGAGAGGTCCAGTAATGAGCAGTCCATGTGGATTATGGTGTGGAAAGCATCAAAATTCACATGCTAGTCCCCATTTTGCAGGGTTAATCTCATAATAGCTGCCATTTATTAATCCATGTAAGTTTGGAACACTCCATTATCTTATTTTATTGAGTAGTTGACTATTGACCCCATTCCAGGGCACTCATAATTGTGGCCTTACACGGTGTGTTCTCTCTTTGGTAAACGTTTCATTCACACATCTCTTTTTTTTCTCCTGACCATCCCTATCTCCTTTCCAGTGGACCTTAGCGTCTTGACCCGCACCCCTTCTCTCATCACCAGCATTGGGAATACGGTGAGGCTGGACTGCGGTCTGCTGTCATCTAGCCTGGACGCGGCTGCTGTGGAGTGGAGGATCCAACACGAAGGCAGCGGTCGCGCTATTCTCGAGCATTCCCCGGGCGACGAATCCAGAAAATGGCCCGCTCGTATGGAGATGGACCCACAGTTGCTACTGGATTCGGGGGACGCCTCCCTCACCATTGCGGATGTCGGGGTGAAGGATGAGGGGACTTACATCTGCCTTATTACCACGCCTACGAGCCACGCTCAGCAGATCATTCATGTGTTTGTCCAAGGTGAGAAGCCACATGCCTGTCCTGAGTGAGTGGGTGGGTGTTCTGTCTATGTTAGTGTGCGTTTGGCCTGGCTGGACAAGTAAAGCAGAGCTAGATAGTTCTTTCTGATTGCTTCCAGGGCTCCCTTCCTACCCAGTGATTTGTTCAAGCTCAGCAAGGTCTAGCAAGGCGTCTCAAAGGACCCCGGGGTGCTAGTTTGAAATTAGATCACATCCACAGCTTTATTGCATATTTTGGTAAATTAAGGTGTAAGTCAATGAAATAGAGCTGACACAATGCAATGTGTCCAGTTCGTAGTCTTTTGGGAAATGAACATTGAGGTCCTAATGTTGAACTTAAAAAAAAAAAGAGTTCATGTACCAGGTTGGATGTATGACGTTACAATGCATGCTTTTACCACGCATGCTGTTACAACGCAGTTTTTACAACGCATACCATTACAACGCATAGCGCTTTGGGGTGCTGGATAGTGAATAGTTTAATTTACTATTGCAACTCCAGTCCCCGTGGACACTAGGGAAGGTGTTGGATAGTAAATTAAATCTATTCCCTATCCTAGAGCGCCCCCCAGCGCAATGCGTTGTAATGGTTTTCGTTGTAAAACCTGCGTTGTAATAGCACTGCGTGGTAAAAGTTGCGTTGTAAAGGATGTTTCCCACCAGGTTCATTGGATCCCATGTTGAGTAAAAAGAAAACTAGCTAAGTTATATTTGCAAAGAAGTGTTAAGAGTAAATTTAAAAAAAACTAATTTGGATGCAGCTTGATCCACCCCGCCAATCAGGGTGCAGGAGTGCAACATAGGAGCTTCATCAGGATGGAGCACTGAGGCCTGACTTAGGAAACGGCCTTCTTGAGCTGCTGTTGTTTATTCGTAGGTCTGTCAGCTTGGGCTACGCTATTATTATTATCATTCCTTATAAAGCGCCACTGACACCCTATGGGTAACCTGGCGCTGTGATAAGATGTTAGCTGAGTACGGAAAGGACTGTATCCCCTACCCAGAGGGAGTTAGCAGGGTGCCAGAGAGCATACCCGGGGATAGAGCCAAGTTTTTATCCTTTTTCTGAACTGCAGGATATTATCTATTTGTCTAATATCAGATGGAAGTTTATTCCAGAGGCAAGGGGCTGCCGTGCAGAAGGCCCTGCCTCTTGATTTAACTTTCTTGACTCTATGCACCCTCACAAGGTTTGCCAATGATGAATAAGGCGTTCGAGACGGGGCATACCAGGTAAGTTTTTCCTGCAAAGATTCGGGTCCATGTCCATGCAGGGCCTTAAACATTATGCACAATGCCTTAAATTGTATTCTCTGCGCGACTGGCAACCAGTGCAAATCTGAGAGTACCTGGGAGGCAGAATAACGGTGCGATCGCCATAATGCTATTTTTACAGCCATGGTCTGTATTCTCTGCAATCTCTCAATCAGATATTGTGGAGAGTCTGGCATCTGAAAGAAGGGTCACAAAAGAGAGGCCAGTCCCTCCCTGCATCCTACTGCGTACACCTATCATCTGTGAGAGGGGCCTTAAAGGAGAGGCCAGTCCCTTCTAGCACCCTATTACGCATTCCTGTCATTTGAAAGAGGGGATCTAAAAGGAGAGACCAGTCTCTCTCCGGACTCTACTACACACACCTGTCAGCCCAGAAAGAGGTCCCAGCAGAGAGACTAGTCCCTCCCCGTATTATGCACACTCTTCTTCTGAGAGAGGGGATTGAAAGGAGAGGCCGGTCCCTCCCCGCAACTTACTACGTATAGCTGTCATCTGGGAGAGGGGTCTGAAAGGGGAGGCCAGTCCCTCCCCATAACCTTCTATGCACACCCATCAATTGATAGAGGAGTCTGAACTCAGCGGAGAGGCCAGTCCCTTCACACACCTTACTATGCACACTTGGTATCTGACAGAGAGGTTGGAAAAGAGACGCTAATCCCTCTCCACATCCTATACACACACCTGTCATCCAAGAGAGGGGTCTCAGCGGAGAGGCCAGTCCTTTCACACACCCTACTATGGCTATCCATCATCTGAGAGAGAAGTCCCAGCAGAGAGGCCAGTCCCTCCCACAGACCACTGTGCATTCTGGTCACCCTTAGGAGAAGTGTGAGCGGAGAGGCCAGTCTCTCCTTGCACCCCATTATACACTGCTGTTATACACTGGAAAACACCGATCTGAGAGGCCACTTTCTCCACATTCCCTAGTAGTGGGAACTATATTTGTGATCTTAGACAAGGTTGTCCTCTTCAGACCTGCTTGTCTCCGATGAAAAATTAAACTGCTTACATACACAGTAAAAACGTGCTTTATTACGACGAGTTGTTATCTGCTTCAGCACTCTGTTCCTGGGCAGGCACAGTATCTCCAGGTTCAGGAGGTTGTGGAGTAGTGTGGCTCACTGGTTAGAGGCGGCAGACCCGGGAGCAGAAGTCGGCCCGGGACCAGGGTTCAATTCCCGACGCGGCAGGGTCGTGGACTTGGGTCAGCGGACTCGATAATTCTCGCTTCGGTGCTTGCTCTAATCAGGGGTTCCACTCGGCAACTCTGGGCATTAGCTTGCCTAATCTCCACAACGGCCCCATCAATTCCGGGGATGCCTGGCTCCACCTTGGGGACTCCCAGCAGGGACCATCCCACAGGGAAAGCCAGGACGGGTTCCCCAGAGTCATACAGCGCCAGGAAACCTACGGACGGGTAGCAGTGCGCTTTACAAGCTCAAATACATACATACACAAATGAGGTGGAAGCCCCTGAAGAGGTGTCTAGCTCCTCAGCACAGACAAGCTAACTCTGCCCGAGAAAGTCTTTGTGGATGCATAGACCCGAGGTGCCTCCACATTCCTGTGGTACTCATACTATACTGTTTGTTTCCACTCCCCCAACTGAACGTCTTCTCGCAAAGTTTGTAGATGACATACTTTGCAGAGACTGTTTGCATCTGGTCTCATGTTAGAATATTGCCATACCTAAGACTCTTTGGCAGGCTGAGGTGGCTCAGGTGTTTCAAAAGCACTAGGCGGCTCATCATAATCTGAGGAAGATATTTTTCTATGTCAAAACAAAAAGGCAAACAGAGCAAGACAACAAGGTCTACCCACAGCAAACTCCAATAGTCAAATAAACCAAAAGGATGGAATCTACCTTTTTCAAATAAAGACAGCCATACAAACCAATCACAGCTCTTGCTTGGGATGTGTTTCTTCTCCCAGACCTCTTGCGAGGGTCTCGCGAGCATCTCACGAGATTGTAAAAAATGTATTGCTTTATATATTGAATGGAACTATTCATAATACATTTTTCTAAGTAAATCAACATCTCTAATGTCTTACTTTGTTCAGTATTACAGGAAAACACTGTTTAAGTTATTTACGATCTTTTTTTTTTTTTGTCCTCATACGCCAAAAAAGATATTCTCAGAGTAGCCAATCCTTTCCACCCTCTGCAGGAGTACAGATTGGCCCCTTCTTAAACTCCGAAGATCTTAATGGATGCACTTTCTGCAGATACCCAGTGCATACCCCATGGTATTGCACGTTCAGATTTCAATTCAGTTCTTACAACTATCCCGGCCCTTGAACTGATCTTAAGGTACTCCAATCCGCAAAAAGGCATAATCATTGGACAAATCGTTCACATCCTATCCAACCAATTGATGCATAGATTCCAAAAATGCTTTCTTCTCTTCCAAACTGCCGTATCTAAATTAAGTGTATGCCTTATTGCTCGTATCCAATCAATATATAAAGGAACAGTGTCACTGACCCAAAGTTTGCATATCTCTCTGCGTGCCAGGATGATTAAATAAAGAGATAATTTGTTAATGTCTTGAGAAAGTTCCTCATAATTATCAAAGATTAAAAAAAAAACAAGTGATATACTAACCTGTATATCAAAATTGAAAAGCGTTTTCATACCTTCTTCTATCTCAAACCAAAAATTCCTTAGATCAGGACAAGTTAAAAACATATGAAGGTCGTCGGCCTTTTCCTGCTTACACTTTGGGCAACAGGGTATTAGACCCTTGGAGAATTTGGCCAATCTGGCCGGAGACCAGTATACTCTATGGAGAGAAAAAAGGTGATTGCGCTTTAAATTGGCAGGTGAGACTGTAACATGAAGTAAATCAAAAGATACTTGCCATATATTCTGCAAGTCGACGTCTGGAACCAGGTCCCTCCAAAGTTGTACAGGGAGACAAAAGTCACCATCCTCTGCTTGTAACATTGTCCAGTAGAGCAACGATTTTTTAATCTCCTTGCATTGTTTAATAAAAGTTCCTCCAAAGCCGAATTAGCGCCAATTTCGCCTACCATAGCCTGAGCCCAGCTTTTGATTTGTAAGTATTTAAACTTGGACTAGTTGTGATCCATGAGAATAGACATCTCCTCCCAGCTCAAGAGAACACCGTCCGGCATTAGCTGACCCCAAACTTTGACCTTTGCTGCCCGGAGGGGTATAACCAGTAAGTCTTTGGTCCATCCAGGTGAGCCTGGCAAATCCCAGATTGGAGCTCTCGCTGAATAGTATGGAATATTCAGCGATCTTCTTACTCTGGCCCAAACATGTGCCATATCCCTAAGAATCTTTAAACAAACCTTCTTAAAAAAACGCGAATAACCAAACTTAAACAAAAAACCATGAGCACCTCCCTGGAGCTCAGAAAGCATAACTTTGAACATAAAGCCTGTTCCAGTACTAGCTGGAGTATCAAATAGCCTTATTCCTGCCTTAATCAACAAAGTCCAGGCATAGAGCTTCAGATCAGGAGCGCACAGTCCACCTTTACATTTCTTCCTACGAAGCTTCTTCCATGATATTCTTATGCCCCTTTGATGCCCAGATAAATGAATTCCATTTAGCTTGGATCTTATTAAGCCAGACTTCCTTAAAAGCAAGTGGAATATTCTGAAGAATAAAAATTAATTTAGGTAGTAACATCATTTTAATAATGTTAACTCTTCCAATCAGAGTCAGAGGAAGGAGTGACCAACCTTTTAACGCCTCCCCACTTTCCCTCTCTATTTTTATGAGATTTTTTTCGGGTATTTGATGTATATCCTGCGAAAGTTGGACCCCTAGATATCTTATTTCATGTTTTAAAATTGAAATAGGTGATGAAGTTGTAACATTCCAAATCATGCACTCTGATTTGGCCTGGTTGATCTGATACCCGGACAATTGTCCGAATTGCTCAGCTAGACTATAAATAAGAGGGATAGCATTAATGGGATCTGCTGTGTATAACATCATATCGTCGGCATATAAAGAAACTTTTTTTTCCCAATTATTATATTTAAATGGTAAAATGCGATCATCTTGTCTGATTCTTTCCGCTAGTGATTCAATGTATAAATCGAAAAGCAAAGGTGAAAGGGGGCATCCCCGTCTTGTGGCTCTATTAATTTTTATTGGTGACGAAAGACTTCCATTTATTAATACTCTGGCACTAGGAGCCTGATAGAATGCAGCAATAGATCTACAGGGGTTCCTACCCAAATTACACCTTTCTAAGACCTTGGCCAAAAATACCCAATTAACGCGGTTAAATGCCTTCGTGGCATCTAATGTTATGACCGCCAATGGAATTTTATGGATAGTGGCGAGATCAATTGCACCAACTAGTGCTTGCGTCAGATCTTGTATAGAACGCCCTCTTACAAACCCCTTTTGATCTAAGTGTAACAGTCTACCAGCTACCCCATTCAACCTCTCTGCCAAAATTTTAGCCAACGATTTATAGTCCGAATTAAGGAGAGAGATGGGTCTGTATGAGTCACACTGCGATGAGGCCTTCAGTTGTTTAAGAATAAGAACAACTGTAGCGTCATTCCATGAGGAAGGAATTTTTCCCCCTTCCTCAAAAATAAATGTAAAAAGCTTCTGAAGAACCGGGGTAATTACTGGAGCCAGCACTTTATAGATCTCAGCAGGCAAACCGTCCGCTCCTGGAGCTTTGCCTTTTTTAGCAGAATCTATTGCCGCAGTTATCTCAATCAAACTAATTCCTCTGTTAAGGTTCTCCGATGCCTGATCATCTATCCGTCGGACCGCATATTGATCGAGCCACGTCTGAATTATATCATGCCGAGGAACTAAGTCCTCCTTGTATACTGCGTCAAAATGATTTAAAAAAAGCCTGCTCAATGTCAGTGGTATTTTTCGAGATCTCAGACGTGCTTCCCACCTGAACTCCCTTTATAGTGTTCCTCTTCTGCTCTTTCTTCACCTTCCAAGCCAGCAGCTTACCACTGGCTTCACCGTATTCAAAATGGGCCACAGAGCTAGCCTGCCAACGTTGCCTAAGCCGTTCATCTAGAATTTGCTCTAGTTGTAATTTAGAGGCTATCAGCTCTTCCTTCACACTAACTGCTGCCACTGAAACTGGATCTGATAAAACATCCTCTAAAGTCTCAATTTTTGACTCAATCTGCGAGATATTTGCCCTATACTCCTTGTGTTTAGAGGATTGAAAAGCTAGTAATAAGCCTCTCAAAAAGGCTTTGTATGAATCCCAGACAACTGGAAGCGTGGCTGAATCTAAATTGATTTTAAAAAACTCTTCTGATTCAAAAAGTAGCTTCTGTACTATTTCTTCATTGAAAAGAATACGTCTGTCTATGGTCCATCTTCTTACATTCCGTGAACCAGATAATTTGAGAACTAAGGAGACAGCCGACTGATCTGAGATATGTGCTCCTAGATGCCTGATCTCTTTAACTAACTGACAAAGTTGTTGTGAGATTAAAAGAAATCTAATCTAGATTTATGACGTAACTTCTTATGAAAAGTGAATTCTTTCTTCGTACCTGAGTTCTTCCTCCATATATCCTTCCAGCCAAACTGATTAATTACATTTAGTAGTAGCGATCTGGTTTTAGGGTTATGTGGAGCCTTGAGTTTATAGGACTTATCCAATTTTGGATCCAAAATAAAATTAAAATCACCCGCAAAAATTATGGGATCCTCAAAATCTTGTAGTTCCACCAAGAGTTCTCTAAGAGGGAGTGTATCATCTAAGTTTGGTCCATAATATCCTTCAACTGTCAGTTTATTTGTAAAATACTTTATCTTGGCTATCACCAATCTCCCTTTTTTATCCGCTCTTGACTCAAGTAAGGTTATTTCGGGATTGGATTTAATCAATATAGCAACTCCCTTATTTGAAGTCTGCTGTGTGCTTGTTATTACGTGCTGGATCCATTTCTTATTACTCCATATATCTCTTAACTCTTTATCCGTAGAATGCGTCTCTTGTAAAATGAAAACATGTTCAGCGCATCCTTCAAATATTGGAATATCCTCTCTCTTCTACGTTTAACCCTTAGACCATTTAAATTCCATGACAAAAACTTAATATATGCCGACGAGGCTACCCTATCCTGTAGCATTTTATCATCACTAGGTGTGAACGATTAAATGTCATATTTGGCGACTTGGACATATATATTTTTTTGTTTTTTTCCCCTGATGCTCCCCACCCAGTGCCCTACCCTCCCCCGCCCCCTGTACAAGCGTAGTCCCACCCGTGCTCCCCTGGAGAACCCCCCCTCCTTCCTCTTGGCCATTAAAACTCCATCCCCATATGTCCGGATGGCGTGTAGAATATTAGCTATTGGCTATTATAGAAAGAAAAGAAAAACCGAGAGGGTATACCATATTTCAAAGTCAAAATCAGACTAATTAAATCAATCGATTATTGTGAAAAACATTGAAACCTTTTGATGACTGGCTGGTTAGCACTCGCTCAAACCGCTTTTACTATCAAGTGTAATTAATTGGAGATAGTCTTCTGCGTCGTCTACCCTTTTAAAAACTCTCATTTTGTTTTTATACATCACTTTTAAAGACGCGGGAAATTTTAATTGAGCGGTTGCGCCTAGTTGTTTAAAGGGATCCAATAATTTACCGAGCTCCCATTGCCTGGATGCTGTAATAGAGGAAACATCCGATCTGATTTGAAAAGTAAACCCTTCAGCTGATAAAGGATCAGCTTTGAGAGCCCTATTGAGAATTTCCTCTTTTACAGTGTACGTTAGAAAATGAACTAAAATCTTTCTAGGCCTGCTCTTATTAGGATTTTGTCTAAATGGATCCCTGTGGACACGTTGAATATCCTTCATTAATTCCTCTTCTGAGAGTTCGATCTGCGTTGCTTGTTTAATCAGCTTAACCACGAACTCCTTGATGTTACCCCCTTCTGCACCTTCGGGGACTTTCAGGAGGCGCAAATTGTTTCTCCTTTGCGCATTTTCAAGCGACTCCAAATTCTCTTGATACCCCTGTTCGGACTGTGTAAGAGCTTCGATTTTCCTAGAATGCTGTGCCGCAAGTGATTTAAGATCTGTCACAAATCACTCGCAAGATCTTAAGTTATTTACGATCTTGCGAGTGATTTGCGACATTTAACTAGGAAGTACAGCCTTCTCAGAGTCCACACAGAAATTGTGTGTTCAACTTCCACCAGTGTCGCCCAAGAGTTATTAGACTTTAAAAAAAAATATTACAAACCCATCTAAATGACACCCTTATTTCAGATTACCATTAGAGAATAACTGAACACATAAAAATGAACTTTATACAATACTTTAAAACAAACTGTATAACTCTACGATCTTGCGAGCATCCCCCAAGCTCCTCACAAGCCTCTCGCGAGAATAATAAAACACCTTAACAGTAGATATACATAGTGAAAACTAATACTATACATTAATGAAAAAACTGTTAACTCTCTTTCTGAATTTTAATTATGACGTTAATGCAGAAACAGATACTAAGGTTATGAAAAGTGTGGTATTAGAATATTATTGAACTTCCTGAGAAGATGTCTTTAATATAAGACTTACAACAACTGAGGAGATGAACAATCTCAACACAAATAATGTTGTATTACTCTTTAGTATTGTCAGACATAATTCTTTAGAAACATTTTGCAAACTGTGCACTTTTTACTGTTATATTACAATACAAAAGCCATTCCCTTTCAAAATGATGTCCCCACATAAATATAATACTCAGTTATTCAACCATAGATACACTAAAAAAATTATTTACTTAAAAAAAAACCTACATTGCATGGTACTGGGGCAGGATCGCTGATGTCCAGTCTACGGTGGTGGGGAGGTCCATTGACCACGCACCACTGCCCGTTCTGTTGGGTGTCCTGGAGGAGGGGTGTGATGCCGGTGGACACAAGATTCTGGTGGGGATTGGAGTGGCATTGGCAAGGAAATATATTGGTAAGGGTGGCAACTGCATTCTCCCCCACTGGCTCAATGGAAACGGGAGATGGATTGGTGTGCAGCATAGGAGAAGTCTGTATAGGAAGCCAGGGTAGGCTCAAAAAACCATGAAAAGAAATGGAGAAAATGGTTCGAGTACCATGGACTGTAGTGATACATATGTTAGGGGTGGGTTGTGGAGATGTACTTAATATGCCATTATTTTACCATATTGTTGTGCCTGTTGACATGTGTTGTATGCTTCAAAATTCAACAACATTTACTTTTATATAAAAAAAACTGCAAATTCACTGAAAAAAAAGGTTAAAGTAATGCTATAGTTAGGTGAATTTCTCAGTGACAACATTAATGTTTTGAACTAAAAAGACACAAAAATTCAGCAGTTATAGTTAGCAGCATTAGCTATAACTTGTGGCCCTGCCATGCACTGTTTATGGCCTTTTCAAACTTCCAACTCAAATTACACCTGGGCACGCTCTCTTCTCACCCATTTCATGGTATGTATGAGCATAGAGATCTCTGCACACAGGACAGAGTTCTCAACCCTTGTTTGTTTTTTTCACGCCTGCCAGGAACCCCTTTGTAAGTTCCTGGCAGACATAAAAAAGGTAAATTTGGTCATAAACATACCTTTATGACCAAATTTACCTTTGTGAATAGACCCCGCTGTTTAATGAGTTAAAACATTCTAATTTGAAAGATTCATGACAAATTTCACAGCAACCTGACTATTTAGGGGATATCCCTTTTAAAGAAGAAAACAACTGGAATGATCAATGAAAGCGGAGTGATGTATGACTGATTTTGTGCTTCCTTTCGTGAATTTCAAAAGTAAAATAAATGTTGTCAATTATATTTTTTACAAGTATTGATCTGAACGTTTCAATCTATCTGCATAGATTAATTAAATTATATTTTTATTAAAGAGAATAGAATAATAATGTATGAGGAGAACAAGGATATTGGAAAATGTATCAGCAACCTTGTTTATATTCATAGATGTTGTATTAAATACATAAATAATACATCAATTCGTGCGAGCGTTAGAAGACAACAATTTTCAGTATAAAATAGGTTACACAATATAACAATGCATGGCCGGAAGGTTGATTGGCCGGATACCTTCAACTCAACCCCTCTTTCTTTAGCATTAAATACTTGATCTGCATTAAAGGTGCCATTCAATCTCCTTGAGAAAAAGGTGGAAGGAATAAAGTAGCTACTCTTGCCAATCTAGTATGGTAAAATAATTTAAAGATCTGCTTAATTGCAAGAGGAATCTGGAGTCCATTTTTGTGTGCCAGGCCTTGTTATAGGCACAAGTATCTCTCAAGGTTCTTTCCCTTACATATTCTTGTCCAATTGACTTTTGATGGTACAGTTTCTGTTCTGTGTGCCATTGTGTGTTCAGCACTGTCTTTTCTCTTCTACAGAACCTCCAAGAGTCACCCTCTCTGTCCTGCCTCACCCTGATGACCCAATCCCCAAAACTGTGCTCACCTGTGACATGGTACGTTATTTCCCACTGGATGTTGAAGTGCATTGGACCAGAAACGTGCAACAGGCCGGTCTGACAGATGCACTGGAGATTGCAGAGTCGTACTCCTCCAGCCACCGGCACAACCAGGATGGCACCTTGAGCATCAGCTCATCCGTTGAGGTGCTTGAGTCAGACTTGGTTAAAGGTGGCTGGGACTACACCTGCAGCGTCAGCCACATATCGCTGAAGGAACCAATCATTGCAAGAGTGTTGCTGGAGCCTAGAGGTAATTGAGCCTTATGACCCCATCAAGCTCAGCCTAACTCTGCTTTTGCCATACACACATGCACACCACCAATGTCTTACACATAGTAATATACATATCAGCTAAGAGGGCTCTTCCTCACATATGCAGACATTCATTAATGAGGCTCTCCTATGCATGCACCTCCCTTCCCAGCCACATTGCTCTACCAATTAAAGTAAGCCCATGATGAACCTACCTGTTTCTGCAATGGCGAGTGCTTAGTTTGTGCTGGTGTTTGCCGGTGCTCATCACAAGCACATATTTGCCAACAATGCAATTTATTTCTAACTGTCTAGCACATGGTGGCGCTCTCGGTCTATTTTTGAGCACTGCATATAAGCAGAGGGTTTAAGAATTGCATTTACACTAACTTAAAATGATAACTCAGCCAGGCTGTTCTTACAGCTTTGGTGATACAGCATTATACAAATTGTCACACGTGTTCGCTTGTGATGGATAGTAGGTAAAGGTGGTACTGGCATTTGGCCTCCTTGGCTGGTTGTTCGAGTTCTAGTTGACTCGCATGAAATATCTTGGGCCTTTCACTCATATTTTTACGAATTAAGCACCAGCTCGTCCCCACTGATGCCTTGCGGCCCTGGAGAACATTCCTTTTCTACACCCTGCAACGCCAATAGAGCCCAGCATTAAAGGTGCCTCTTTCGCTGTACTCTGGCTCCACCTCTGGGACCCAGTCATGAGGGAACCTCAATAACCACATGCCCTGTTCAGCCAATGGGGTTCCTTCCATTAAGGGGTCTCTGTTGCCATATGAAGTATTCCACCGAAAGACTGCTCCCCGAGAGGAGCTTCATCTACACAAACTGCTTCCTAAAGGGGACTCAGACCTACAATAACATGCCCATGACACCCTTCTACCAAAATACACACAGCCCCCCCAAGCACACACTGCTCTAGCCGCTGGTGACCTCCTACCGAAATGTCACTGTCTTTTTCCCGCCTTAACGTTGTGTATTTCTTTCTTTCAGGAGCAACATATATTTTGGGAGCCTGCATCCTGTCCCTCCTGATCATGCTGGTTATTATCACTGGCTACATGATCTTCAAACTCAGGAACCAAGGTATATAACCATGCAACCAGCGAGCACTTGTAGGATAACCGTCCCCTAGCACGCCTATGGCATACACCGCAGTCCGCTCTCGTACACGCCATACCTCAAAGCAAGAACTCCTACATCATTCCTCAAAACCCATTACTGTACACCTTACTGTCCCGCAGAAGTTCAACGCCAGCACTCTCACAGCATTGCGCTCACCCAGTGCTTCAATAGAGTCCCCTGTAGCCAGGGCTCCTATGCAGTGCTCTACACCCAGCACTCTTATTCCAGTCCCCAAAGGCCAGTGCTTGATAGCCACTCAGCACATTCTGCAACAAATCGTGCTGCTTCACCATCTGTGTTCGTAGGTATCCCCAACTATACAGCGCATGCACTGCTTGTCGCTATACATATTGTGGGCTTACCAAGAACTTACAGGGGCTTTAAGGTCACCCATTGCTTACCATTGGTTTTCTTTCCCATCACTGTAATTTGAATACTATCTTGTTTGTGTCCAAGCTTGCCGGTCTTGTGCCTCTTGTGAAGCAGTGCCTCTTTACATGAACTTTTTATTAGCTGGATTCTGTGCTTCCACTCCTTGCTTTTCAAGCCCTACTTTTTTTTGGGTTCAGCACTCCATGAGAGTGCATGTGTTTTCAGCTGTCGTCCTGGTGTATTTTTCTCTCTATGCACTCTGTTGTGCTTCTGTTGTCCGTACCTTCTCCATACCACCCTCTATGTGGTAGTCCTTGTATACTTTCTCCCTGCTGCTTTCTCCACGTTGCTCTCTTGCCCGTTGCTTCTCCTCCCCCACACTCTTTCCATGTTGCTTCCCTCACCTGCAGTCTCCTCACTTGTTGATTCTCCTCCCCATAACATACTCTTCCCCCGCTGAAAAAAACAAAAGGCGCTTTTCCATGGTCCACCATGGATCGCAAATCAAACAGGAAAAAAAGTGCCCACACCATTTCGTAGACATGCACGTCCATGGAGTATGCATCTACAACATGACACATGGGACTGCATCAAAGGCTTTTTGTTAATCTTAAGCTATGCCGCACAGCTAAAAACTATAGCCAAAGCCTATATGTCCGAAAGGCAAAACCTATTGGCTTTGGCAATGCCTGTTTTAAGTTAGAGTAGCCATGGATTTCCCCATTAGGCTATGAAAGCTGGTCCTGCATGTATCCTGTGCGCACCTTCTAGTACCGCTATTCTCTGCAGAAAAGACTCTCAACGCATCCAGAACGCCTCCGCACGACTCATCCTGGACATACCCCGACACAGCCACATCTCCGGCCACCTGAGGGACCTGCACTGGCTTCCCGTCAGCAAGAGGATCACGCTCAAGCTCCTCACCCACGCACACAAGGCTCTCCACGACCTGGGCCCCAAGTACCTCAACGACCGCCTGACCTTCTACACGCCCACCCACCAGCTACGATCGACCAGCCTCGCCCTTGCCGCCGTTCCACGCATCCGCAGAGCCACCGCCGGAGGAAGATCCTTCTCCTACCTGGCAGCCAAGACCTGGAACGCCCTCCCCATCCACCTTCGGCTGACCCAGGACCACCTTTCCTTCAGGAAGCAACTCAAGACCTGGCTGTTCATGCAGTAACATATCCCCCCCACCCCACCCAGCGCCTTGAGACCCTTCCGGGTGAATAGCGCGCTATACAAATGTCATGATTGATTGATTGATTGCGCTGTAAACGAAGAGCAAACAAAAAAGGCAATTTTCCCAGTCACCTTGTTAATTGTTTAATGATTGGGTATTAGCAGGACATTCACACCAGTCTCATTGTAAAGGTTCATTCCTTGTGCGGAGATGGACCACTTAAATAGTTTGGGATTCTCACCTGTATCTGCGTTAGCCATCTGAGGGATCTGTGGTCTGTCTGAATCCGGACGTCAGCACCAAACAGGTATGGTCCCGGCTTCTTTAGTGTTCAGACCACTGCAAAGTCTTCCCTCTCTGTTGCACTCTACGTCTGTTCACGGGGAAGTAACCTACTACTGATGAAGGCTACAGGTTGGTCTAGGCCCTCTTTGTTCAGCTGTGAGAGCACAGCCCCTATGCCATACTCTGAGGTGTCTGTCTGTACAGTGAACTGCTTAGAGAAGTCAGGAGCTCTGAGCATGGGTGTCAAAAGCATTCTGGCACACCTCCATCTAGATCACTTGTCTGGACTGCTTCTTAGAAGTCAGCTCTGTCAAGGGTGCAACACTGGTGCCTTACCGCTTGACAAATCTCCTGTGATAACCAGTGAAGCCTAAGAAGGCTCTCACATCTGTCTGGTATTTTTGGATTCCCAAACCAGAATCTTCTCAATCCTGGCCTGAAGGGGCCGCAACTTGCCTCCTCCCAATTGATGAACCAAGTAGGCCACTGAACCCTGTTCTAGCTGGCACTTACTGGCCTTGATAATCAAAGCTTCTATCTGCAGTGCCTGAATTAGTTCCCTGAGGTAGCACATGTGGTCCTCCCAGTTAGCACTGAAGAATGCCATGTCCTCTAGATAGGAGGCACTGAAGTGCTCCAACCCAGCCAGTACCTGGTTGACCACCCTCTGGAAGGTGGCAGTGGTGTTCTTCAACCCAAAGGGCATTACATGAAACTGGAAGTTCCCTTCTGGGGTAGAGAACGCATACCTCTCTTTGCCCCCCTTGGTGAAGGCAATCTGCCAGTATACAGATATTAAATCAAAGATGATGAGGAACTTGGCAGGTCCCAACCAATCTATGAGCATTTCAGCTCAGGGGATAGGGTGTGTATCAGTCTTGGTGACTGTATTGAGCCCCCAGTAGTCCACACAGAACCTAAGTTCTGGGATGGCACCAAGAGGAGCAGCCTTTGGGACCAACACCCGGGAGCTGGACCAAGGACTGTTTGAGGGCTCAATAACCCCTAACTCCAGCATTTCAGAGACCTACTCCTTAATGCTCTCACCTTGTCAGACAGCCTGTAGATTTTACAGTATCTGTCCCTAGTATCAATATCATGGGCGCACCATGTAGTGAGTCCTATGGTAAGGGGGAAGAGAGAGGCAAACTGCCCCAACAACAGGCAGCAGTCTCTGTGTTGTTCGAGGGTCAGTGTAGGGGACAGGCTGACACCTTCCACTGACCCATCTTGTTCCTTGAGAGAAATGAGGTCTATGCGAGGTTCACTGTCCTCCTCCACTCCATCATCCATGACCAGGAGCATGGTCACTTCGGGCCTCTCTAACTGGGGTTTGAGGCGATTGACATGCAAAGCCCTAAAAGGTTTCCTGGGAGTCTTGAGGTCTACTAGACTTTACTTTTGCGCTGTCACCTCATAGCGCCCAGACCAACAGTCTTGCATGGCCCTTGGCTCCACAGGCTCTATCACCCACACTTTATGGCCAGGCTGAAACTCGACAAGATTGGCCTTCTGATCATATCACTGTTTCATGACCTCCTGTCTGGCTACTAGATTCTCTTTAACTTTCCTCCAGAAACGTTTAATCTGGGTACGAAGTGCCAGCTTATAGCTGACCACATCCTTAGGGGTTTTCCAGTGAGCTTGCTCACCAGACTGAGAGGTCCTCTAGCAGGGTGCCCTTACAGAAGTTCAAAGGGGCTGAAGCCAACCCCCTTCTGCAGTACCTCACTGGAAGCAAACAAAAGGAATGGCAAAAGGACGTCTCACTTCTGCCTCAAAGGCTCTGATAGGCCCATGATCCTGCCTTTGAAGGGCCTTGTTGGACCTTTCAAAAAGCCAGTTAGTTTGTGGGTGGTAAGAAGTAGAGAACTTGAAGGTTTACGGACACTCCTTCCACATGGACTTCATATACCCTGACATTAAGTTGGTACCACGGTCAGATACCACCTACTTGGGGAACCCCACACAAGTAAAGATCCCCTTCAGTGCCCTGGCTACCACAGGCACACTCGCCATCCTCAGAGGTATAACCTCCGGGTACCGAGTGGCATGGTCCATCAAAACCAAGATGAACCTGTTGCCAAGGGCTGTCTTGGGGTCCAGAGGCCCAACAATGTTGATGCCCACCTGGTTAAAGGAAGTGCCGATGACAGGGAATGGCTGCAGGGAAGCCTTGCGCTTCTCTCCTGACTTGCCACTGGCCTGGTAAGTAGGGCATGACCTGCAGAACGCATCTGAGGCCAGCTCATCTGGAGCCAATAAAAGTGGGCTACAAGCCTTTCAAAGGTCTTCTCCTGCTCTAGACGAAACCTGCCAGATGTTCATCACGAATAAGCTCCAGCAGGAAGGCCCTGTAGCACTAGGGAACCACCAACACACAGGTTGCACCAGGTTCAGGAACCTTAGGCTCACTATAATGGAGAATATTCTCCCAAATAAATTAGGTGATCACCAGAAGCGTCATCAGCTGCCTGGGCCTTGGCCTGCAGTCGTAGGCCCTCGTGAGTAGGGAACTCCATCTGTGCCTCACAGAGATCCTCTCTGGTGGAACCACCTCCTTGCTGCCAGTTGATCAGCTCAGGTAGGTTTCCCAGGGCAGCAATGTCCTCCCCTGTAGGTTCCGGGGCCTCACCCTTAGGCTCCACCTCCTTCAGGACCGTGGGCATTTCAGGAGCAGGTTAACCACACCACAGTGGGGGTCCTCTTTTTGGCCGGCACCTGGGCCATTTTTTCCAGGCTCCAGGTCCTCCTTACTACCCTCTCAGATGGTCATAGACAGTGTGGTCAGACACACCCACTTAGGCAACCCTAACATCTCCAAGTGTGACCTGAGCTCCACCTCCTTCCAGATGATGTGCTATAGGTCATTGCCAAGTAGACATTCCACAACAAGGATGGACTCAGCTACCCTCTAGGAACCACTCACAGGAAACCAGAGCCACTGGGTAGTGACTCTAATGGATGTCGGCGGCAACAACATGGTGGAATACATTAGGGACTACCTGCTCTAAGGTCAACAGATGATATCTGAAAGTTGTCATGCTGACTTCAGTTTCTCTCCCAGCCTCAACCCTTGGCCTATTGATGGTGACCCATTTCCTATATTTCCTTGTGTTACTAGGCATGTGACTTCTGTGCACCCTCTTTCCGTCTCCCAGGGATGGAGAGGTAATCTCTATGCTATCCCTAACACAATCTGGGGCAATCTTCTCCCCGAGCACTACGCTTACCAAAACTTGTGTCTGCCTACCAGTGGGGGGGGGGGTTGTGGGATTGTGCCCAATCTATTGATATTCATAGCACATAGAGGGTGCCTTCCCTGAAGACTTACTGTCAGGGAGCCATTTCTTTTTTTTGTTCTGGTGGGGATTACCCCCTTAGATCTAAATTTGGGACCTTGAGAGAACTCCCGGTTTCTGTTTGTCCCCTGCCCCCTCTTTCTTCTGATGAGGACCTTGCCCACCCATGTGGTGATACCTTCTGATGGACCCTGGTGCTGAGTCAGCAGTCTGCTTTCTTTGCAACCTCCCTGGGGTCAGTGAGCTTACTGTCAATAAGGTGTTGGCAAACATCTGCAAAGCAAAGACTGAACATGTGCCCTCTCCCAATCAAATGTACAGCCTCGATAATCCATTACTTCATTGTCCTTCACCTAACTGCCCAGTGTCTTGTCAAAAGGAGTCCACACAACCCACCCAGGACTGCTGGGTAGCCTCTGGCTGTCCCCAAACATCTGCCTGTACTTCTCAGGGGTAAGGCCATACTTTCTGACAAGGCTTTCCTTCATGGAGGGATACCTCATCTTGCCCCCTTATCTAGAGCAAGTAGGGCATCCCTCCCCTCACTAGGGATGTGCTTCCAGAGGCTAGCTCCCCAATCCTCCGCAAGGTTTCTATGCATCTGTATAGCCACCTCATATGTGTCAAACCACTTGTCAATATTGTCCCCCACAATAGGCAGACACCAGATCTTCTGGAATATGAAACCTCTTATCTCAAAAGGAAACTGCAGGTATGCTGCCACTGAGATTGCTGAACTCTGCTTTCCTAGCCCATATGACTAGCTTTCTAAGGCTCCTCTCTTGAGCAATTCCCTTTCTTCTCCTTCCATAGCCAGGTCCTTCTCCCCCATCGCCAGTTTCTTTTCCTCCATGGCCAATTTCAGCTGGGCCATCTGCAACCTTATCTCCTCCCCAGCCTTCCTGTATTCCAGCTCCTCCGGGGGAAGGCATTGAGAAAACATTCTGCTCTCTGCTGTGGTATGGAGTTCCAACTCAGGAGTCAAGTCACCCCCCTCAGCTGATGGCTGCATCTCAGGGCTGGTATCCAGGCCTTCCATATCATCCTCTCCATCCTAGTTCTCTGTGGTGACGGGCAACTGGTGGGTCTACACCCATGCTCACACAGCCTTCTGCCTTCTTGGTGCTCCTTTTGGTGGGCTGCCTCTCTCTTTGCAAAACTCCTAGAGCTACTCTACATTGTTGCTTTACAGGTTGGGGAGCTCAGATTTCACCTTTGCATGTGACGCCACAGACACCAACAGTCCGATAGGATAGGGGTGAAGTAGAAAAAGCAAAAGAATATCAAACACAAAACCATTAAGACTTTAATTAGCAATCCTGACATGCCAACACTCCAACCTCAAACATATAAAATATAACAGTAAATATAAAAACTTGAAAACCCCATTTTAAACTTCCAATGATCTAAAGTTCTATTTAACACTATCCAGGACCCTTTATGCATATACAGCTTTCGTTTATGGCACTAGCACAATTGCTACTAAGCCTCTGTTTGCTCTTGAATTGTCTGTGAAAGCTACAGAATTTTGTGTTTGGTTCTAACCCCCAGATGCATCAACAACCCATTTTGCGATTCCTTAACCGTATGCGTGCGGGCGGAATTCCGCCCGTACGCTGGGTTTTTTAAAATCGCAGTTTACGTGACGAGCTGGGCTCGTCATGAGCGTGCGAGGAGGCTACGCCATGACGAGCCCAGCTCGTCATGAGCGTCGAAGGGGTTAATAGCGAAAAATACCGATTCGCTATTAAGGAATAGCAAAATGGAATGCATCAAGAAATCACTAAAAAATAAATAGCGATTTCTTAGAATTCCTTAATTGCGAGTCGCAAATTGCGAGTCGCAATTAAGGAATACCTCCCCATTCATTCCTATGGGCCTAGAGGCCCATAGGAATGAATGGGAAGACAATCTAAATTTGCGAGTCGCAATTAGTGATTCACAAATTGAGATTGCTATTTCAAGGGTGCAGGGGTGTCCAAAGGACACCCTGTTGCACCCCTGAAATTGATCTATGCACATATGTTGCGCACACACATGCCCTTAAGGCATGTGTGTGCGCAACATGAAACTTTAAAAAATGCACTTTAGTGCATTTTTTAAAGTTTTTGCAAATTACCATAAAGTTGTACTTCATGGTAATTTGCGTGCCCTATTAGCGAATGTGCTATTTTTAAAATGTTCATGCATTGCATTTAAGGAATCTCCATTTGAGATTCCATAAATGCAAATAATCACAATTCAGCGAATTCTCAAATTGCGATTTTTGCATTTGGGATGATGCATCCCAAATGCAAAAATACCGGTCGCAAAGGGGCAGATTCTGACAATCTGCACCTTTGTGAGCAGATTTATGCTTGATGAATCTATGCCTAAATCTACAAAATGTGGCATTTTCTTTACATTGATAGTTTGCAGGCAGGTACTTTTCTTCACATAATTTTAAAATTGTCTATGGTTCGGAACTAAAAATTAAAAACCTTTCACTTTCCCTAATACATCCACATTTTGTGAGTTAGATGAAAAAGTCATAATTATCCTGGATTATCCGTATTTTGCGAATAGTATCTGAAACACTGATCTGTACTAGAGCTGCCCTAACCTTTTGTAAGTTTATGTTAAGTTTAAGTTTAGGGCCCTATTATCGTTGAGCCAAAGATTCGTCAAATGCTGCTAAGGCTGCGCCTAGCCAGGTGTGAGCCACCTACTTTGTGTAATGAATTTGAAGTTAAAACATGGCTGCTAGAATTGTGACACAAACCTTCAAGAAAACGCTCAGATCCATAGCATTGCTTTGCTTGCTGCTGATGGAGAAATTTTCTTATCCAATTTGAAGTTGTAACATTGATTTAAGGCTTCATGGTCCAGTGTACCAAGATACTTCTATAGCTTTTCTATAGCCTGTTTAGAGTATATGTTATAGAGAGTATGAGGAGATTGTTCAACAGAAGCAAAGTAATGTAACTGTGACTTAGAAGAAAGGCATTAGGAGGTAAATTATTGTAGGTTCCAAAAACTGCAAAGGACAGTCTTGTTTGGATAATGTACAGTCTCTTCTGCCTTCGAGGTCAAAGCGCTTGGAGGCCTTTAAAGGACCATACAGCTAGATGCATCAAGCGAAATACCGTTCGCAAAGGGGCAGATTCTCGGAATCTGCCCCTCTGCGACCGGTATTTATGCATTTGGGATGCATCATCCCAAATGCATAAATCGCTATTTGCGATTTCATTTAAGGAATCTCAAATTGAGATTCCTTAAATGCAATGCATGAATGTAAAATGGCTAGCGATTTCGCTGATAGGGGTCGCTATTTACCGTGAAATCAAACTTCATGGTAAATAGCGAAAACTGTCAAAAATGCACTAAAGTGCATGTTTCAAAGTTGTATGTTACACACACACATGTCCTTGGGACATGTGTGTGCGCAATACCAGTGTCCAGGTCAATTTAAGGGGTGCAACAGGGTGTCCTTGGGACACCCGTCACCCTTGAAATCACAATCTCAAATTGCGACTAGCTAATTGCTAATCGCAAATTGAGAATTCCTCCCCATTCATTCCTAATGGCCTTTTGGCCCATAGGAATAAATGAGATGTCATTCCTTATTTGCTAATCGAACTCTGCGAGTCGCAGGTAAGGAATATTTAGGAATTGCTAATATTTTAGCAAATACTACATGCATCTGATTTTGCGAGTCTCTAAATGCGAATCCTTAAACTTCGCAATTAAGGACTTGCAAAATCGAACGTTAATGCATCTAGCGGTTGGTTCCTTCTAAAAGTATAGGATTATACAAACCACCATCATATTTTCCTAAAACTCAACAGAAGTTGTGTCCTTTGTGAATTTGATCATTAGCTGTGCTATATCATTTCCCCACCTTTGAGATTGAAGTTTTGCCTTGTTTTTGTTACAGACCGCGCAAGAGCGAGCGACGCCGAAGGGCAAAAGGTAATACAAGCATGCTTTACAAAGGGTGGGGCTATTCTGGGGTATGCAGGGGAGGGTAAAGAGCAAAGGCTGATACATGAGAGTCCTGGATGTGAATGTGAGGTGCAGTAATACCTCAGTGATCCTTTTTCTCTCTATCCATTCCAGCTAAAATTAAATTAATACAAGTAGAGAAGTAACAATAGAGCTGTCCTGCTGGAGATCTTCAGATGGTGCAGACGTGAAGCTGCAAGTAGAAACCTAAAGTGCAACAACCTTCTCAGTTGTAATCATTACTGCTGGCTTTAAAGACTAGTGAATGCTTTGGAAACATGAAGTCCTCTCCTTGTTCCAGTACCTTCAATATCTGCTCTTCTGTTTCTGGACATTTTTCATGCCTGTTCACTGGACTTTTGGAAAAAATACATGGATGTTACCCAATGATGCCCAAACCTAGCTTGTTGATGTTGAAAGGCACATTAACACTCGTGTGTTCTTATCCCAGAATACCATAAATATGTCTCTGATTCAGGAAAGGACTACACAGAATTGACACTCAAGAATCCAAGACAGAAACCATTGTTAGTGTTGTATGTTGTGACAGTGACTTGTCCCCTTTCTAGCCATGATGTGATGTCTTGTTATGGTTCCCTGTGTGATGTCATGTGGCTGCCCAGGAGTTTGTGGCTGTCAGTCAGAACCTGTAGAGACTGAGTTTGTAGCATCAAGCTCTTGATGGGGAACTGACTGATGTACAGATCTACTTGATAGAAAATATTTCAACATTTGTACATGCGGCCTACAGAGGTAGATCTTTTTTTTCTGTGTGCACTCATTCTTTGTTGTAACACTGGAGATGAGGAAGGGATGAGTGGACGCAGGTAAAGAACTAAGTGGTTGGACTAAACTGTTAAGTTTTCATGGGAAAAATTGTTTAGTTTGAGTGTCCTGTTTTACAACTCATCAGGATTTATGACGTTGTTAAGCAATATTCATACATATGAGTATCCCAGTGATACTCTGGTGGTACTAGCTGGCACTCACTGGGAGTACTGTGCCATGGTTTGATGGCGTTTGTCAATTGTACAGAATGTCTCTGTGCCTGTGTCTTTATGGTGAATGTTTAAGAAAGTGTATTACCCTATGCTTCTGTTAGATGCACACTTCAGGGTTTAAGTCTTGGCACAGAAAAAGAAGGAGTGTATGGCTGAAGGTGTTTGCTTTCCTATGTTTGTGGTTGTCTCTGAGGCTGGGCCAGTAGGCCAAAACCTGGTAATGTAGTAAGTTGGGGAGAATGTAGAGGGTCGGTTGAAGAGTGGCTCTCCAGTTGCCAGGCACTTGGTGGAGTAACCAGTGCTACTAATAATGATGGTACATTTATTCCAGTAGTGTAGATTTTTTCTTCAGTGAGGTGTTACCTGCAAGACATGGCAACAGGGACGACCTGTGTAGGAAGCAAAATACACACAATTGATGGACGGAATGCAGAACAAATCTAAACATCCACCCCCAGTCAAGAGATCTGGGTTAAATCCATCATTCTTTTGCTCACCATGCCACCCCAGGTTAGGCCTGGCCATATTCAAATCACTCTTGACCTTGTGCCTTATGGGAACAGTCCAGCCCGAACTGCTAAGCCAGGTCCTCCCTGGAACGGAAACAAGCATCCTAGGACCTGTTTCGGGGTTTCACCTCTCTTCAGCCAAGATTGCTTGAATCCAGTGGCACAGTGAGCCCGGGACCCACGTCTGGGCATACCCGGCGCACTCAGGGCGAGGAAGCAAAAGACACACAATTGAGGGACGGAATGCAGAACAAATCAAAACATTCACCCCCAGTCAAGAGATCTGGGTTAAATCCATCATTCATTTGCTCACCATTCCACCCAGTTTAGACCTGGCCATGTGTAGGAGGCAGGTTTCACGACAACCCCTGCATGTTGCTCTTGGTGCAACGTGATCTAATATTGGGCACATTTCGTTCATCAGAGTGAGGGATCGTATGGTGAAAGAAGGTACTGTTCAGTTGTGTATTTGGCGTTTCCAACGTAAGGTACCCATAAGCTGGGGGTAAAGAACATAATTGTAACTGCATTAATCTTGCACTTCTCCAGCGACACCAACTCGGGAAGCTGTTAAACTTTGTGGAGTGTGACGCTGTGGTAGCTCACCTGCACCTATAAGGAGCCCTCCCACACTAGTGCATCTACAACACACTGTTCCTCTCACGTCACCGCATGCACACTGTTAACTCTCGCTAGTGTGTAGTCATGTTAGTGCTACCGTGGATGGGCAGTTCAGGAAGTACCAAAACGTTACACAGGCTCATCCGCTGACAATACAGGGACTACACTGCTGATGTTGCAACACAAGTCAGAACACTAGTGTCTAGTGGAGCTCTCCAGCTACAGGATAAAGAACAAAACAAGACATAACCTGCTCACGTGGAAATGAGTCAAGGGTGACCAACATCTTTATGCTTGATTTCGTGGACAATTTCTCTGAGGATGAATTCTGTTGACGGCACGGGCTACATTCAGGATTACTTGATGATACAGCGATTAGCAGAGTTGTTTGGACAAATTCTAGAACAGCTCTACTGAGAGTAATATACTCTGAACCTTTGTCAGCCCTATGTATGAAGGCAAATTTGTTATTTTAAAGTATTGTGTTAATTTGTTATGTTGATTATTTTAGTTTGTTTTGTCAGTTTGTTGTGTTTTTCTAAAATGCGGATTTTTAAAAGGCAGCAGCCGTGAATGCGGATTGTTAAAAGGCGGCAGCCGTGATGTCCACACCACTGTTATTTCTCTCAGATGCAGTAGTTTCACGTCTTTCTTCGAAGCATTGGAAACAACTATTCAACTCCTACCTGATAGCTATAGATGGTAAAAAATGTCTCCACAATGTTGGCATCAAATCGAGGAACATTTTGAAATGGCTTTCAGCAATGGTGGGGGTGAACAGAGGGACATTATTGAAATGTCTGTGATAATGTTAGAGAAACAGTTTGAAACACGTAAATGTAGTCTTATTAAACGACAAACTTGGTGTAAGCCAGCAGAAGAGAACAGTCTGTAGATGACTATGTTGCTAGTTTTCAAATCTGGCTCTAACATGTGAATTTCATGACCTGGTGGACTCAGGGCCAACTGGTGTGATGCACCAATGACCACAAAGTATAAGAAACACTTTTATAAATAAGTCAAAAGCTAAATAAACTTATTGCCATTGTACATGGCAAGGTGAAGGAGATGCATAATTTTGACAGAGTTATATTAATGTGGTAACAGAATTGAGTGGATGACTGAGACTAGTACTGTGGCGAAAGATAAATCAAAGATGTTGAATACTGAACTAGAAAAAGGAGCAAGTGGAAGAATGAGTGAAATTAGGGCTAAATATTTAATAAGTATCTTATGATTATCTAATAACCCTCGTAATTTTGCGAGAGATGGAAGAAGTGTGGAAGGCAGGAGCAATGCGCAAGTTTTTAAAAGGTTGGCAGAGTGCAGCAAATTGAGAACATTCAAGAAGCTGTAAAAAGGATAATACTCATCTAAGTGTGACTGATTTGAAAACCATAGACAAAGATGAATTTATAATGCCTGAGTGTGTCCTAAAGGTGGGTAGCCAGACTGTAATTGGATCTGAGTTCACCTTACACTTTAATTGTTGACCGTAATTGGGAGATAATTTTTTGAAGCAATGAACTTAAGTTGTCCAAACCAAACATAAATCTTGGAGGATATGGCAAGACTATGATTGAGTTGTTTGGTTATACTTGCATTAAAATTGAGCACAAAGGAAGGGTGACAGTAATCAAGGTCTATTTGATAAAGAGAGGTGACAATCTTTTGGGTCGGAGACATGAGCCCAATCTAGATATCCCACAAAACCTCAATGCACCTCCTCAAGTGATGATGGTCATGCATATAAGCAATGTTGAAGACATTCTAAAAAAGATACAGGAAGTCTTTAAAAATAGTTTGAGATTAATCAAGTATTTTGAATATATGATTGTGCTGGTCCAATCAGTAATAATCCTTTCTGAGACAACAAAGGATTCTACTTCTACCAAGGGGAGATCAACCCTTGCTAATTTCTGCCCTTTGCCTATAGAGGATTCTTTGGCTGCTATTAAGAGTCTGAAGTCGAGTTCCCCTTCCGACCCATGCCCTCCCGCAATGTTGGCTAAGTTAGCCCAGGGTATTGACCCAAATGTAAACAGTGTATTAAACACCTCTCTACAATCTGGCAAGGTTCCGGCCCACTGGAAAAGCGCAAAAGTCATACCATTACTTAAAAAATTCAGACCGGATCATGAATCGCGGGCCAATTATATACTGGTTGGCTCAGCTTTAAGCACTATCCTGTTTAACCCCTTCGCTGCGGGGGTAATTCCCCCGCTTTGCTCGGGGGCGGGGGAGCGCGCACAGCGCCCCCATGCTCATGACGAGCTGAGCTCGTCATGAGCCACGGCGCTCCGGTGCTCATGACGAGCTGAGCTCGTCAAAGCTGCACCCGTTCCCATGGAACGCTCAGCACAGCAGGGGAATTATCCCCACGTGTGAGCGTTCCACGACTCATGACGAGCTCAGCTCGTCATGAGCACCGGAGCGCCGTGGCTCATGACGAGCTCAGCTCGTCATGAGCATGGAAGGTGTTAATGTATATCATACACCATTGGTGGTATTGGTGTAGGCTTTGGGAGCTAAAGTGTTTGCATATGCGGATGACACCCAACTTCTCTTCTACTGTGGAAAGGGAGAAGAGTTTGCTGGGTAGGCTATTAAAAACTGCCTCTCTAAGATGTTCCAGTGGTTGACAATTAATCAGCTAAAATGCAACCCGGGTAAGACTGAGATTACGATCTTCGGTTCGTCTTCCCCTAACGTATGGAGATCTTTCTGGCTGTAGGACGCTTGGCTTCCGGGCCCTCAACAGGGCTCAATAAGGAACTTAGGCATCACATTTGATAGTGCCCTTTCCTTCCAACCACAGATCCAGGCTCTGGTAGGTTCCTGCTTTAGGAGACTTCGGATGCTGAAAAAAACCTTACCCATCTTGTCAGAGTCTTCCAAGAGAATGGTAATCCAAGCGCTAATCACCTCTAAATTGGATTACGCGAATGCTCTCTACTCTTCCTGAGTATCGCCTAGGTAGACTTCAGGTGGTTCAGAACTCGGCAGCCCAGTTGCTTTTGCATCTCCCTCTGAGAACACTTATGTCCTCCTATCTGGAGACCCTCCACTGGCTTCCAATCAAACAGGATATTTAAAGATATGGTTATGGTACAAAAAGCCCTGCCTGGTGCAGCGGCAGGCTATCTGAAGGAGAGGATCCATGAATATCTCCCTGCCAGAACATTAGGCTCTTCTTCAGAACACTTGCTAGAGTCCCAAGAATCTATCGACTTAGAGCGGGCGGCAGATCCTTTTCTTATTTGGGGCCGGGCACATGGAACGAACGCCCTAGGAAACTACGGACTACACAGGATCTCTCTGCCTCTAAGAAAAAATGAAAGACTTGGTTCTTCCGTCAATCTGCGTAGGTCTTAGCTGTAGGTGACGTTATGTCTGTTCAGCACCAGCACACTCTTTGGAGTAGCTGCGTGCTGTATACATCTCTATAACATAACGTAACAACAAAGTAGGAGAAAACGTGTGTTCCACAATGTAAGGAAAGCTCCCAGTATAATGCTTTCCTTTTAACACAAGAATGATATATGTTGGAGAAGATTAAAGCCTCTCAGTGTCTTATGATTGGTGGTCTGGTGGAGAATATAAGACTATGGAGAAGATTAAATCCTCTCAGTGTCTTATGATTGGTGGTTTGGTGGAGAATATAAGCCTATGGAGAAGATTAAAGCCTCTCAGTGTCTTATGATTGGTGGTCTGGTGGAGAATATAAGCCTATGGAGAAGATTAAAGCCTCTCAGTGTCTTATGATTGGTGGTCTGGTGGAGAATATAAGCCTATGGAGAAGATTAAAGCCTCTCAGTGTCTTATGATTGGTGGTCTGGTGGAGAATATAAGCCTATGGAGAAGATTAAAGCCTCTCTGTGTCTTATGATTGGTGGTCTGGTGGAGAATATAAGACTATGGAGAAGATTAAAGCCTCTCAGTGCCTTATGATTGGTGGTCTGGTGGAGAATATAAGACTATGTGGAGATTTTTCTGATCTGAATCCTAATTTGTGGGTAGACAGGCATCCGTTACTAAACATAGTGGAAGAATTACCGATGTTGAGGGTACACAATTTTTCAGAGTGATGGGTTTATCGTTTGCATATCCTCGAATACAGTTGAAGGGAGGATGTAGACATCTTAACTCATTTCTGTCAGCTCTGGGGCGTATCGTTTTGTTAGGATGCCTTTTGGCTTGGCATTTGTGGTTGCATATTTCTGGAACAGGTCAAGAAAAGTGCTCTGGCGAGCATAGATCAGGTGATATTCTTCCTGGATGTTATTTTAGTACATGGCAATGGTAGGAGAGACAACAATTGAATTTTGATTGAGGTCCTGAGAGATTAGCGAAGACTGGTTCCACTGTAAAGAAAGAGAAGAGTCGGTTTTGTGTAGATATAGTCACTTATCACGCAATTTCTGCTGAAGGTATTCACCCAAAATGGATTTGCTAGATCGATAATCGATGCCCCTGTTGCAATTGATAAAGACCAGCTAGGCTGATATCTTGGCTTAGTTCAGTACTACTCCAAATTTGTTCAGAACTTTGCACAGATTGCACATCATATGACAGTGGTGACAATTTTCAGTGCCAGAATGATTTCAAATTAATCAAGTAAGAAATTGGTAAAATGTACACTTTGATATACACTAGAGGACAGTTTTGAATTTGGACACAAGTTTGCACGGATTAGGCGTTGTGCGTACTCTTATTACTTTGAGGAAAGAGTGGTGGCATTTTCCACCTATTCCCTTTGGGAGATGATTCCAACTACTCTATGATTTAGGGAGAAGCACTTGCATGCTATTGGGTGATCAGTCACTTCAAATTCTTCGATTGGGTTGTACACTATGTAGGTTGAAGTGATCGTCAACCACGAGTTAAGTTGTTTACATGTAAGTGTAGGGAAAGGTGTTAGTGATTTCAGTTTCACAGTAGAGTATTTGCAGGGTTTGAACAACAAGGCAGCTCATTGCTTGTGTAGGCTTTCAGCAAATGATGTGTTTACTAAGACCCAGGACATCTCTATTCATAGGGTGTGTCTAAGCCCCTGGATAACTGAATTCATAGGGTGTGTCTGAATTCAGTAGAGAAAATAGAATGGGAGGATGCCAGAGAAAGAGGAGCAGATAATGTCTTAGTGGGGATTAGAAACAAGATGGCGAAGGTCTGAGCGAATTTTATTGCGTTATCTGATTTAGATATGGAGTTTTGGAATATAAGGGATGAGTTAGGTTTATTTGGAGGTGAATTCTTCAGAGGAGGTAGATTGATCACTCCAGTCGGTATGAGGGAAAAGAATTGTAAATCTTTCCCATGAACGCCATTTGGAAATTAATCGGACTAAGGCCTAAGTCTGAGAGAGGTATTGGTGGCTCAACGTGGATCGCATCGTGGAGGATGGTGTTACATGATGCAGCAGGCATGCAAGGAGGGATAAGTGTAGGGTAATAAGGGAGACTTCTTAGTCACCTTTTGATGTCTCCAAAGAAGTCGGGTCCAAACTGTGTTTGGCTATCATGGGTCCCTTTAATTTGTTTGACATGATGCTGCAGGTGGATTAAACCACTAAGTTGGTCGCCAGTAGATATGTAAGTTGCATCACCACTGGCACTGTTCTTGAATATTTGAGGTACGAGTTTGCCTCTGACGGTATGCACGAAGTGTTGTTTACTGACAACTGTGTTCAGTTCATCCCTGCTGCAATGCAGGGAATCCTTTTTTAGTTTTTGCAGTGTTCACCACAAGACTGACCTGTACGCTCTGCAAACCGATGGTTGGCTGAACGTATGAATAGGTTAATGGGAAGTTGTGTTCTGAGAGCAATGGAGTTAGAAAGCCCTTGAAGTAAAAGTTACATACAACACTTTGGGCTCACTGGACCACAACAAATAGTGACTAGTGGTCACCATTTGTCTGTTAAAGAAGACGCATAATATGTTTCGGTTGAAATTGAAACCCATGTGGTTGAGGTGTGTAAGAAACAAGGCTGCACTGAAGATAATGCACTGATGATAAATGCACTGAAGAGTGTGTCTTTTGACAAAATTAAACAACATCATGGCAAATACAAGGGTTGGTTTGACAGGAGCCACCGGGTGAAGAATCAAGTGTGCAATGTGGGTGGCACACTATTGGTAAAGAAACAAATGTTGGCTAGTAAAGAATCACCTGAACCTTTGGCCTGTTTTAAAATAATGGATGTCAGAATGTAATGGTGGTGGAATCGGAAGATGTGCGGAGTATGGCAAGCTTGAGTGATACAGGACGCCTTCTAGTAAGGATGTTCTTCCAGGAAGGAAGGTAGAAGTGGAACATGATGTTTTGGAGTGCTGCAAAATGAGATCTCTCTAGCTGAAGAATATTGTAGTGGGACCTATTACTCATGCTTAGATGTGTGCAACTGTGAATTTGTCTGGCTGATTAAGCAACATGGGTCTTTTCTCTTAGGGTACCACCCTTGCACTAGGGGTCAGAGTTGTTATATTATTATTTTTTTTTGCTGTACATAAACCTTTACTTTAAGGAACTTTCTTATTCAGTCTTAACTTTATTTCAGTTCATAACAGGATGTGTTTTAGTTAGCAGTGCGGCTGGGCATGTGGGTAGGAATGTGGGAAGTAAGAAAATGCAGATAGTCCTTTTAACCCCTTCCAGGCTGATGACGAGCTGAGCTCGTCATGAACGTAACCTGCCGTACGCTCATGACGAGCTGAGCTCGTCATGTAACGCGGTATTTTTAAAATTGCCGAGCACAGCGGGAAAAGCCGCCGCAGCGATGCGGTTAAGAAGCGACTGTCCAGCTGCCCGGTCCCTAGTGGCGTAACTGTGCCTACTGATATAAAGATGGCACATTTGTTCTAGTGGTGTAGACTTTTCCTCCAGTGAGAAGTTATCTGCAACACTTCACATTGATACTTGCCTCAAACTTGGAGCATTTACATTTACTGTGATTTAGTAGGTCTAATTTTGAAAGAAATTAAAAAATCAACTGCACTGAAATGGCTTGGAAGTTTAATTGTGTTTTCTCTTTAGCTTACTAGGGCCTCATTTGTGAAGTGCAGCATGGGTCCTGTTGCACAGTGAGCCCTGGGCCGACATCTGACCATATTCGTCATGCTTAGGACGGCGACTGGAACAAGCAACCAAGAAATGGAAGGAATGTTTGAATTAATCTCACTCACTGGCAATCACTGTAACAGCATCCCTCTGTGCCACTCTAAAAAGACACCAGCCATATACAAATTACACTTGGTCCTGTTCTTATAGGAACAGTCAAGACCGACCTGCCCCCTTCAGACATGAATGAAAGTAATCTTGGACTGGTTTTCCCCCTTTGGCGCATCATCAGTGAGTCCAGTGGTACACTGAGCACTGGACTCATTCTCTGCATTTTACAAATCTTGCCTTCAGTTGCCAGAGCTCCTTCTTCCTCCTTCACAACCCCCACAAACTCCCCCCCCCCCACCCCCTGTGCTTATCTGTACCTCACAACACCTTCTGTTACATTCACCCTGTCTTTTCCAAGCAATATCATTTTGCTAACTGGCTTCATGGGGGTTCTTGTCAGTGTGAATGAGGTGTGTGTTTAATGTCAGGGGAAAAATGGAATTTCAAGAAATAAGTTGTGTAAAGTAAGATGCTTTGAATTTTAATTGGTCTATGTCGTAGACATAGAGATTTTGTATCTACATTTTAGACAATTATGCTAAATTGAGGGTTGAATAATGGCTTTCTGGTTGAGTATGAACTAAAATTGGAACAGCAATTGCATTTGTGATGCTGGTGCAGGAGTTGCATTATTCTGGGATATTGAAGGCAAAACAGGAAGTGATTTACAGGGCATGGCTGGGAATAATTCAAGCATTTCTTCCATCACTTTGTTGCAAGGCATGAGGAGAGTGGAAGTAACTCCTGTGTTACTGGTGGCCATTGGTCTATCCACTGTGCTGCACAACAATGGACGGTGGCATTTGGTTTCAGCTTGTATATTTCAGTGTAAAAGTATATGTGGAACATTTTGAAATACACATTCAAGACAAGCTAATTTTTGATGTTATGTACCTTGTTCAATGAATATATTTTGGTCACTTGACCATGGGGTGTTGATAGAGAAAAGTTTTAACTCTATGAACTTATGGTTTCAGGTGTCTTTTCATATGCTGATGACCAAATGATTGAGAGATATTACAAAGCATTAAAAGCTCACACATGATAATGGTTGTTCGCGGTTACATTTTTCAACTTGAAAGTTTCTATTTTTATTAATTTGTCAGAAAATGTTTATACAGAAAATTGAACAGATCTGTGGCTCTGACATTGAATTGGATGTAATAAAATACATAATAAAAGCACCTTTGCAACCTGTACAACATTTATATTGTTAGTCATTGTCTCAGATTTCTTATCCTGCGAATGAGTTGGGAACTTCCTTCTAGCCTGTCAGAATTAAGCGCGTGTTAAAATCTGAAATACCAAACCTAAGGGAGTGCGTAGTTCACGTCAGCCTGCCATTAAACGGAACCATCCTCCCAAATCAACCCTTAAGAAAATAAGTGAATAATTATACAAACGTCACGTGACCTGCTTGATAAAGAAAGATCACAGGTCAGCCTGAGTCCATTCACCCAAATGAAATTACACAAGGGTTGTTGGAGGGCAAGATCACAAAACTGGAAATCATTTCAGTGTGCATGCCAAATGGACCACAGAGCTGGAAAATCAAGAGAACAAGCAAGAGAGGAATTGCATTAGGATTGTGCGCCTTTCTTC
Organism: Lissotriton helveticus; assembly: GCF_964261635.1. Classification (NCBI taxonomy): domain Eukaryota; kingdom Metazoa; phylum Chordata; class Amphibia; order Caudata; family Salamandridae; genus Lissotriton; species Lissotriton helveticus. Next base: position 85,063,197 of record NC_136068.1, read on the forward strand.
GTAGGTAGAGTACAGGATCCTGTGATTTTATATGGTTCTGTATACTTCTAAATGAGTAAAGATAATGTCTGGTAGGGCTTTTTAGATTCAACAAGCCCAGATATTAAATAACATCAAGAAAGGTGTAACCAGATGAATCACCAGTATTTATAATGCGATTCACAGAAGTTGCTGAAGCTTTTGCAGTTGTCCGAAAGGATAAAAGGAAATCCTTCATTCCTTCTGTGTTAGATTTGGTAATTACTGTACTTTCTCTGTCGCAGAGATTGTTAGTGTTTGATGGATAGAAATGTAATCAAGCAAATTATTGGTCATGCATTTTGTTTTTATAACAAGTTTTATTGACATTTTAGCAAACATGACATTGACAACCACCAGCCATGCTCATAATTTTAACTCCCCCTCCCGCCAGCCCTCCCCCAAAGCCTATCGGTTCTCATGAATTGGTGTCTCAATCTCAGCATCGCCCAATAGCCTGTAGTTGCCGCATGAGTTACCCAAATCCGGAGCTACCTGGGGCAACCCTGTGCTTTATAAATTGACTCTTCTTGTTTTGAGCACCAATCCATCTCCCTCTGCTAATCTGAGAGTGTTGGTGTGTTCAGGGAGTTCCATTTACGCACAATGTCGTGCTTGGCTATCACCGCTGCCATTCCCACCAGCACCAGTTCCCCCTTTATGTCCCACAATGTCTTGCAGGATATATTCAGTGAAGCCACCCTGGGTGTGAACTCATGTGCCTACGCAGCCCCCTTGGAAGTATTCCAGAGATATGATTCCACTATGATGTACTTTTGCGACATTTCCAGACCACGTGATAGAAGTCTTTGACTGGGTGGGAACAGCAGAAGCATCTGGGTGTAGAGTCTTCTGGCACACCAGAGGTGGAGGGGGTGTAAGGTACGTCGCATGCAAGCAGCTCAGTTGGGTGTGTCAGAGTCTGGAGGATATTGCAATCTCACGGGGGTGATCCTTGTGTCTCTCGAGTAATCAAGTTCCTACACCCAAGCCTCCCATTTCCATTATAGGGGCCCAAACGTGTCTGGCGCATTATTTGCATGGGAGTGATATATCTTGGACAATCCGCCTCAGCCCAGGCTTCCCGTCAGCAGTAGCACCTCCAGAGAGCTGTACCCAGGCAAATCGGAAAGGTCCGAGCAGTGTGCAGCCAGTGTGTGCCTATTCTGTAGGTGCTTATGGAACTGGGTGTGGCGTAGTTAAAAGTGGGTCTGGAGTTAGACGAAGGTCTTTCTGTGAGCCCCGTTTCACACGCCACCCAGTGTCATAATCCCAATTTTGTCCCAGTATTCAAATCCCTCCAGCTCAGACGTGTGGCTCAGCCAGCGGCTGGTTCACAACAGGTTTTGCTGTATCAATGTTTCGTCCCATCGTGAAAAGCGGAGCACAGCACACCAGCAAAGTAACTCCACCCTTGTAAGTTCCAACATGTTAAAAGGGATACGACTCCCATACAGGGATCTTAGGATTTTATTGAGATCCATTAAGACTAGCTCCGCGAAGTACACACAAACATTCCAACCCCTACTCATCCAGTCATTAATGACCAAGAGATGGAACGCCAAGTAATAAAGCTTAAGGCTTGTAACTCTTATACCACCTTCGAATGTGGACTAGCAAGACATCCCAGGCAATACGTGGAGTACACCCTCCCAAAAGGAACATCCAGAGGAGCCAATTGAGGTGTTTAAACCAAGTAATGGAGATTGTGAGAGGAAAGTTTTGCAAGATATGTAGGTATTTCAGGAGTATCATCATCTTGTGTAGGGCTGCCTTCCCCAGTGTATTCAGCAGGAGGCTGGACCAGTTCTGTAAGGCTTCTTTAGTGTCTGCAAGCATGGGGTTAAGGTTGAGATGGCGTTTACGTTCCGGGATTAATGATATGTGAACCCCCAGGTATCTAAAGCTTAGATGCAAATTGAGTTGGTATTTAACCAGCTCACTATTGCCATGTCTCCCCTCAGTGGAGTCGAAGGAATTTGTTCTAGTTCAGCAGAGGCCTCTTTAAAGACCCCCAAAATATGTAGGACCTATCACCTGACGACTGCGGATGGGCCAGGAAGAGGATTCTGCGTATAAGGTTATCCTGTCTTCGTACCCTCTCACCACCTCCAGCCCTGCATCTGAGCATCATAATGGATAATCGAGGCCAGAGGTTTTTTGCCAATGCAAAGAGATTGGGAGAGAGTGGCCAGTCGTACCGTGGGACCTGAGCAGAGAGTGCTAGAGGAGCTGAACGTATCTTTGGTATTTAGGGCCAAAGCCCATATAGTCGAACGCCTAATCCAGGCACGACCAGTCTACAGTATTGATTGCCTTTCAAAGTCAACTAGGAGAAGAGCACCGAGGCCGGTCACCTCATGGCTGTGGGCAAGCTCCACATTGACTCATCTAATACAGTGGTGTGTGCTTCGGTTAGGCATGAAGCGATATTGGTTGGGATGAGTAAGGTGTGACAGGACTCTTTGGAGCTTATTTGCCAGGAGCTTGACAAAAATCTTCAGTTCAGTATTAATCAGCGAAATGAGTCTATAGGAGGCGCAGTTTCCAGTGACCTGACCGCAGTTCCCGTTACCCGCACAGGGCCGCCCAGCCACTGCGGCCAGAGGTTGTCACTCCGTCCTGCTCTCACTTGCCATCTCCCGCTCCCAGCGAGCCAAATCCGGAGCCACAGCTGTGCAGTTTGGAGGCCGGACTCCCGGGCAACTCAACTCTCCGGCCCAGTGGTGTTTTTCAGGGGATATTTATTTTAAATACAGGGGGCCGCCATCTTATGCCATGCCCGAATCCAATGGGGCCACTGGACGATCATGGTCCGCCAGACCTCTAGTCCGGTCCAGGGACCAAGCAGCGGCTGGAGATTCTCTAGCAGCAGGGTGCAGGTGAGGATTTTTCCACTTGTAACCCCAGCATGCCAGCGGATGAAAGAGGAGTTCCCAGAGTGTTATTGAAACTCGTTTGCCATCTTGGACTCCGCGGCCACGCTCCCTATTGGTCATGCATTTTAATACATGTAGGATATTGCATGAATTCCTTGTTTGTAATTTATTATATTTTAAATGGGTATATTTATTTCACGTTCTTTTCATTACCAATGTTCTCTTGCTTTATGAAGTTTTCAAAATCAACCATGTTATAGAGTATGTATTGATTCTGCAATATGAGTGAAGGGTAGTCAGGTGTATGGGTATCGAAGATAAGTGTTATCTGCCTAGTGTCCAACATGTGCAGCTGTTCATGACTATAATTCACTATAATTGAGTTATCGTCCAGTTCTGTGTGCAGGGACAGACTGAACGCCCTTAATGTTGTCCAGGAATCCATATGCAGATGTGTCCTTGTAACAAAGTGGAAACTGCAGGAAAAGCTGGGAAACGGGTAATAGAGAAAGGCTAGACTGGATTCTCCCTCTCGTTGCTTAGTGTTGGGTACAAGTGGGTAAAAGAATGTCAGGGACAATGGATTTAGCTTGGCCATCGGTGGACCGCGAACTTCAAGGGCCTGAGAAACAGCTATAAACAGCAGTACACATGCACTGAAAATCATGTGCCTACCAGAGTGAGAACTGTGTTAGGAGAGGTCGAATCAGCCTTTTCCAAACCTATCAGCTAAAGTCATCTCAATGAGTTTCTGACCTCCCAGAATACCAATCAGACATCCAGGTTGCCAAGAAGACTAGCTGGACATTTGCTAAGAAGGTTAAAGGTATGTAGATACCAGAGGTACCTTGAGAAGAAATACTGGAACAGGTAAAGGACAAAAGGGGAAAGCCTTGCCCACGTGGAAACTGTAAAGGGTAAAACCAACAACCCTGGGGGAACACAATAATCAAATGCAAACTGAGCAAAGTGGGGAGACGTTACAACCGAATCACTTGTTTCCAGGCATCTCTTGCATATTGTTTTGGCTTAAAATACTGTCTCTACCTAAATTCAGGCTGTTGTGTGATCTAATGTGTGCTTTTTAGGTCTCTGCCTGATCCAGCGCATGCGCTGGTCTGGCCGAGACATTTAGTAGCTGCTTTTAGAAGTGCTACTTTCCCGGCGACCAGCTTGCTAGAACGCGCACAAGTGCGCGTGATAGCAAGCTGGTCGCCGGCAAGGTAGCACTTGTGGTGACGCGCAAGCGCACCACTCGCGTCATTCCTGCCATGACGCACGCTGCTGCGCGCGCATCCCTTGTTACTCATGCAAGTCTTCCTTCCTGTGCGCCCTCACTATCATGACATTCGGGACTTTTTAGGTCATTACTGTGCTAGGTTAGCTTAGTTGCATGGTCACACGTATTTCACCATAATTTTGTAAGTCCGCAATATCGGCATTTTTAGCAGAGAGCTGGAGAAGTTTTTGCTGCCGCAGTCGCCCCTTGGCTATTCATTGCTTCCACAGTCGGTCATGTCGTGCATGCGCGAGGCTCCCCCAGCATTTCCCATCCCTTTCTGCCGGCTCTCTAAATTTTGAGACGGAAACTGTCCACGAGCACAACAGGTGAACAAACAGGTCTTTGTGACGGCTTTGCGCGTGCCTCGTGCAGCGTGCCATAGAAGATGCTGCTTCAATTGTTAGCCTCATTAGCATACAGCTGACAGACTACTATTTCAGCGGGGATGGCCGCTCCTCTTATCAGATTCGTCAACGTTTCAATAACTGCGAAACCTCACTTCAAAATAAAAGACCGACACACAAGAGGCCAACCAACCTTGGCCTCTGAACTCCCTGTCGGCGCAGCCACAATATTACTGCTCCATCAACCAAGGGAACTGTGGTTCCATTTAACCAGGGGCCTTAATGAGGCTTTACCATGGAAACGTGGCAAGCACACCTAAGGTTACAAAGAAGAGATTGACAATTTAGCCCCCCTCCCCACCACCACAGTCTGGAATACAAAATGTATAATTTTATAAAAATAGAAGAACCGTTTTCCACCTATTCATCAATAACTAATAACTGGTTTTTTCACATAATCTATCCTCTTCCCCAGAGCCATAGCTTAATTCGATCATTCATGCAAAAACCCTGTTACCAACAGTTTAGAATCGAACAGCAAAAAGATATATAATCTTTTTCCAGCAACTAATGCATGCCTACAACAGAAAATACGCTGCTAATACTGGACATGCATTGATTGCATTTAAATTATGACATTATGCATTATATAAATGTGAAAAGTGTTAAGTTCTGCAAACGAGCTCCAAGTGGGCAGGAAATGAGCTCCACTAGACGTTTCCAAGCTGGATCAAATATTAAAGCAACTGTTAAACTAAAACCATGTCTGTTTATGCTAATCTCATAAAAAAGGCAAAGTGACTCATTTCCTTGCTTATTCTGCCAAGAATTTCTTTCACCTAAATGCAATTCATTCTTTGCCTATGAGGCTCCGGCTCATTCTAGAAAAGATTTTTCTCAAGGACAAAAAATTATTTTTTTAATTCGTGGAAGAAGTCAACTATTAAAACAAGAATATTTAGAATTAAGTGTTTTCTTTGACTCAAATCATTTTGAAAATCTAGTGTTTGCAATAATACATTACACACACAAGCTATCTCATCTATTTTGTATTCGACAATAATATATTGAAATGCAAAAACCCAAGTCCGCCCAAAAACCCTGCCAAATCCGATCTGGAATGGGAAAAACCAGATCAAGTTATGAAGGTCTAAGATAACGCTGATACTAACATTTCGCACTACAAACAGGACTGAACACTATACAATTGATATTTTCAATTAGGCCCATTCATCGTTTTCCCAAATGTTCACTTTTGGCAATTGGTAGTCGACATTTTACCCAGCCATTACTGGGTAAAGTGTAAATGGTGAACGAATGCTGATCCAGATTCACAAGTGAGTGGGTGATATCAGAAGGCAACATCTTTAGGCGAATATCAGAGCAGGTTGCACTGTTCCATCAGACAGTCCTCTGAATTAAAAGGGGGATTTTCCCGTGTGTCCTGCTTGCAAGCAGGGCGCCTGGCTCAGGTCTACATTGGTCGAAATCTAATTCTAAAACACACCTAAAATCCATCTATTTTATAACAAATCACGCTCTGAAAATTCTCCAACAAAACTGGTTTCTACAGAAATCAAACCCTATGAAATATTTGTATTCACAAGCATGCAATAAACCATCACACAACATAAAACACATGCTTTGTCGGAAATGTAAAACAAGCATTGGCATAGCCAATAGGTCTCGCATTTGGGACCTCATAAGTGTTTAGCCATGCAACAGTTGATGTTGTTGCATCAAGGATATTGTGCTGGATAACCAAACACTTATAAGGTCCAAAAGGTGAGACCTATTGGCTACGCCAATGCTTGTTTAGGACTCGCTAAAGGCCAGTGCATGCGCTGGTCTAGCGAGACATTTAGTAACCCGCTTTTGGAAGTGCTCCCAAAGCGGCGACCAGCTTACCCCCACACGCACAAGCACGCGCGCGACGTGCACAGCACTTTTTTCTGTCGCGCGCACGCTCGTGCGCACAACTTGCTCCTTTTTTTATTGTTTCATTTCGCAGCCCGGCCGCACGGCCAATGCTTATTACCAATAAGCATTGGCCTCGCCTTTGGGACCTTATAAGTGTTTAGCCATGCAACAGTTGATGTTGTTTCACCAAGGATATTGTGCTGCATAACTAAATACTTATAAGGTCCCAAAAGCGGGACCTATTGGCTATGCCAATGCTTGTATTATGTGGTCTCGTGTTTGTGAGTTCTTGGTTCCCAAAGACATGTTCTCCGGAGTTTTGAAGGCCTTCCAGACCCACACCTAATCCTGTGCTTATGCTGTGAATAAGCCCTGACACTTATTTAGTAAAGGCAGCCCTACTAGATTACTACCTCTTTAAAAATTATTTCCATTTTTAGGGCTCGGCCTACGTCCTTTTCTAAGGGCTGCGAAAATCTTACCTACCAAATTCCTGAATGCTCGTGATTTTTGCAATGTATTTTTGCCAGCTGCATGGCAATTGGGCCTCGCATGCCTGTCTTTTTAGAAGACAGCACGCAATAGGCCATAAGCGGTAGAGTTGCTCCGCCTCGTGCATATTCCGTGCGGACACGCACAGCAGGAGGCCATATTTCTTCAATTACCAGCTGTCAGGGTCCACGGTAATTGAAGACGGATGCTGGGCGCGCGTTCACCACTCTCCAGTTTGTTTTATTTCAGCTGTGTGTGTGCGGCCAAAGCTTGTTTGTGTAGTGGAAAGCTGAGCAAGATGAGGCATTCTCCAGGCATCCTTTGAATGTGTGCGAGAGCGAAGTCACCGCTCTTCCCACCACTCGCGGGCGTTTTTTTATTTGTTTTGGTCTTGTAATACGCTGAGTTTTTGTTGAGCTTCCTTTCGAAGTCGAAGTTTCGATGTCTGCTGTGTTCAGGGTTTTCCAGCAATTACAACTGAAATTTGCAGATAAAGTGACTTTATAGATGCATGCATGCACAGTTATGTGCATTTAAAAAAGAAACTTTTCTAGCGATAACGTTCGTGTTTTGACCATGCACTTTAATTCCTATTGGAATGAGAAACATACGTACCTCCCACATAGTGCCCGTAGGAGTGACATGCAGTGCCTTGAAGTGGTTAAGAAGCTGGCTTCTAATACAATGCCCTCATTATCACTTTTCCATCGTACATTACGAAGTTTGTATATACGACGCTCTAAAGCAGAGGCTATGCATCTGCGAGCGGGTTTTCCTGTTAAAAAACAGAATGCATTGGTGGGACAGCAGCCCCAGACGATTAACGTCTCTGTGTCAGCCAGACTGGGTCTGCGCATGTGCCAGGAAAACACGAATGTTATGCTCCTGCTGGGGAGAAGGCACTGTAAACCGGGTCATCGATGCCCACTGTAAACTGGGATATTGTGTTTGCTAGCGCCCAAGAACCCTGGGCAGACATCTTGCGCTATATTTCAATCTTTGAATTCTATGCAGTTCGTTCAGGTGTGAAATGCTTCTGGCAGCCAGCAAACTTCTAATTAAATACTTAAGGCGATGGAAACACATCCCGGTAAAATCGGAAACTGTGTCCTTCTCCTCCCTCGCAGCAGATTGTCGGCATGTCAGGCGCGTTAGTGTAGCATGAACGGTCTAAAACGAGGCTCTAAACCACCACGTAACATGCTTCCAAATCTACTACTTTCTTATTTCTGGCGAAAAAAGTCTTGCTTCTTGAAGTGTTTTCTAAGCGCTGCAATCAGAGCAGGGAATGCCCTCTGTCCCACTTTACAGTACTATCCCCTGGACTTGCACTTTTGCTCGAGTTTGGACTTGAGTCCATGACAGGCCTTGTGTGTCCCATTGTCTAACCCAGGGTGGTGTGGAGTGGAAAAAGGATGGATTTGGGCCCAGATCTTTGGACTGGGGTGAATGTGTGACATTGATCCACATTCTGTCCATCACTGTTGTGTTTGCAATTACCGCTCTAAGTGTACTGGGGATGCTCAGACGTGAGTCCCAGGCACTCCACACCACTGGAGTCAAGCTAGCCGGGCTGATGAGAGGTGTTACCTCGAAACCGGGCCGGTCCTCGGATGCTTGATTCCGTTCTGGGAAGGACATGGCTTTTGTAGTTCGGACTGGACTGTTCCCATGGGGCACAGGGTCAGCGCTGATTTGCATATCGCCATTGTCTAACCCAGGGTGGTGTGGAGTGGAAAAACGATGGATTTGGGCCCAGATCTTTGGACTGGGGTGAATGTGTGACATTGATCCACATTCTGTCCATCACTGTTGTGTTTGCAATTACCGCTCCTTGTGTGTCCCAACACCCAATGGGGAGCGACTGCCATTACATCTGAATACAATTAGATGATGTAATAGCAAGTTGTTAATTACAGTGCTTATCAACAGCATGTGTGATATGAACAGGTATATAAACGAGCATTGGCAAATGCAATAGGCCTCGTCTTTTAGCCCTATTGGCTATGACAATCTGTTTTTAGTGCATTGTATGAGTTGTACTCCTTTCTTCGCTTTGCTTCCTATCCTCGCACACCAAGAGTTGCTCAGCGAGACATTTGAACTGCATTCGCGTCACGAATCACGTGCTGTGTGCTGTTGAGTGCAGTGTGCTGTGTGCTGTAGAGTGCAGAGTGCTGTTGAGTGCAGAGTGCTGTTGAGTGCAGCGTGCTGTTGAGTGCAGAGTGTTGTTGAGTGCACAGTGGTGTTGAGTGCAGTGTGCTGTTGAGTGCAGAGTGCTGTGTGCTGTTGAGTGCAGAGTGCTGTGTGCTGTTGAGTGCAGAGTGCTGTGTGCTGTTGAGTGCAGAGTGCTGTGTGCTGTTGAGTGCAGAGTGCAATTTCAGAGTGCAGGTGCAGAGTGCAGTTTCAGAGTGCAGGTGCAGAGTGCAGAATCAGAGTGCAGATTCTGAGTGCAGAGTACAGATTCTGAGTGCAGATTCAGAGTGTGGAGTGCAGATTCAGAGTGTGGAGTGCAGATTCAGAGTGCAGAGTGCAGATTCAGAGTACAGAGTCAGAGTGCAGGTTCAGAGTGCAGGTGCAGAGTGCAGAATCAGAGTTCAGTTTCAGGGTGCAGAGTACAGAATCATCAGAGTGCAGACTGCAGAATCAGAGTGCAGTTTGTGAGTGCAGTCTCAGAGTGCAGATTCAGAGTGCAGAGTGCACATTTAGAGTGCAGAGTGCAGATTGAGAGTGCCAAGTGTGAGTGCAGAGTGCTGATTTTGAGTGCAGAGTGCAGATTCACAGTGAGGGACACTGCCTCATCATTCAGGGATAGTCTGCTTCTAGGGCATAGTTCTGGCGTCACAAAGGGGCGCTGGGTTGGGGCAGGGTCAGTGTGCTTCTAGGGCAAGGTTTTTGCGACACAAAACCGCGCTTGGCTGGGGCAGGGTCAGTCTGCTTCTAGGGCTTGGGTCTTGCGACATTTTCGGTATTAAAAAACGCTTTTTTTATTTAATCCTTGTTGTTAGTGCGGAAACAGCTCTCTCCAACGCCTCCTTTGCCTTCTTTTTTTACACATTTAGCTAGGGATGAAATGGGAGGCCAGAGTAAAAGGCTCCAAAGGATAGAGGCTTGGAAGTGAGAAACAAAACAGATGTCTCATGGTGTTTTTAAAAGGTACATGCAAGGGTCTCTTCTATATGTGAATTTTGTATAGTTTATTTTCATTTCAGTTTGCAGTTTAAAACTGTATTCAGTACAGATTTCCAGTATTTTCCACAATCATAGCTGACGAGACATCAACAACAATTACACTTTCACAGGCATCATATAATTCGTTAAACGTCGCAAACATGTTACAGTTAGTGTTATATTTTGTATCAGACATAAACTTGTAATGTAAGTTATTAAATGTTTAGGGGGTTGTTATTGTGGAGAATATTCTGCTCTTTTCTTCCTTTCTTAATCGTTGTGTTAGTGGGAAAACAAAGCTTTCAATCTCCTTGCCCCCCTTCTTTTAAACATGAGGCCAGAGGAAAGGGTAGGAATGTGACACAACTGTTACCTGATTAGATAAGAAGTAATTAACACAAAACAGATGGTCCCTGTCAGTGCACGCTTTCACCGGGCACAAACACCATCAGCCATTAGTGCAGGCTTCCACCAGGCACACAATACCACACATCAGTCCACGCTTTCACCAGGCACACACACTTCCAGCCGTCTGTGCACGCTTTTACCAGGCACACAAACACCACCACACACACTCCTGCATGCCACACACTGCTGCACGCCACACACCGCTGCACGCCACACAGTGCTGCACGCCACACACTGCAGCACCGAATGAGTGTGAGCGCAGTGAGTGCAGAATGAGTGTGAGTGCAGAATGACAGTGAATGCAGTGAGTGAAGAGTGAGAGTGAGCGCAGAATGAGTGTGAGTGCAGAGTGAGAGTGAGTGCAGAGTGAGAGTGAGTGCAGAGTGAGAGTGAGTGCAGAGTGAGAGTGAGTGCACGGTTTAATCGGGCACAAACACCATCAGCCATCATTGCAGGCTTCCACCAGGCACACAATACCAGACATCAGTGCACGCTTTCACCAGGCACACACACTTCCAGCCGTCTGTGCACGCTTTTACGAGGCACACACACCACCACACACACTCCTGCACGCCACACACTGCTACACGCCACACACTGCTCCATGCCACACACTGCTGCATGCCACACACTGCTGCACGCCACACACTGCTGCATTACTCACAAAGGTGCATGCTACAGACTACCACATGACTCACACGACTCACACAGCTGCACACCACACACTGCAGCACTGAATGAGTGTGAGTGCAGAGTGAGTGCAGAATGAGCGTGAGTGCAGAGTGAGTACAGAGTGAGAGTGAGTGCAGAGTGAGAGTGAGTGCAGAGTGAGTGCAGGATGCGTGTGAGTGCAGAATGACAGTGAGTGCAGAGTGAGAGTGAGTGCAGAATGAGTGTGAGTGCAGAGTGGGAGTGAGAGTGAGAGCAGAGTGAGAGGGAGTGCAGAGTGAGTGCAGAGTGAGAGTGAGTGCAGAGTGAGAGGGAGTGCAGAGTGAGTGCAGAGTGAGTGCAGAGTGCAGAGTGAGTGCAGAATAAGAGTGAGTGCAGAGTGAGAGTGAGTGCAGAGTGAGAGTGAGAGTGAGTGCAGTGTGATTGCAGAGTGAGTGCAGAATAAGAGTGAGTGCAGAGTGTGAGTGAGTACAGAGTGAGAGTGAGTGTAGAGTGAGTACAGAGTGAGAGTGAGTGGAAAGTTCTATTTAGCCTTCAACACTGTAGCACATACTGTACTACCACTGCTCCTCCTATAATCTTAAGCAATAATGCATCTATTTTACAAACAAGTTATGCCACTTGCCCATCTTCCCTCACTATTGCAACTTTTTATATACACTTTTCCATCATTACCTCAAAAAATTACACAATCCTTTTGCACAAAATAGTATTTTTTCATTCCCATTCAAACTTATCTGCAGTGGCATGCCTCCCTCTTGCGCCCCTTTTAATCAGAACTCATTCATTAACACTTCAACATTCCAATAGTCACACTCACACACTGCTGGCCCTGGATACCCACATACTGATCCCCATACATACTCACATACTGATCACCCTGCATTCTCACATACTAATCACCCTGCATACTCACACACTGCTTACTCTACACTCTCAGACATTGCTCACCCTCCATACTCACACACTGCTCACCATGCACACTCACACAATACTACAAGTGTAAGTATGCAGGATGAGCAGTGTTACACCTTTTCTCCTCTATCCTAATGCAGCTCCTCATCTACCCTCCTGCACTCTGAAACATGGTCCCTCTTACTGCCCTTCTGTTTATCTATACTACACCTGTTCTAGTCTCACCTCCTAAAGTAGCCCTCCACTCTTCAACCCTACTGCACGTGCAATGTTTTATATTGCAGCAGTCTCTCAACACCTACAATATTATACTCATGTTTTACTTTATTCTGCTCCAATAGCGTTTCCAACTTCAACACTACTGTACCTGTTCCTACGTTATATTGCCCCTTTACATTAGAGCCATGCTACACACATTCTCTTCATCTACCTCTAACAAACCACCAGCAAAAAAGTAAAATACACCACTTTTCATCTTATTTACAACTCTCCCTACATCTTTCTATTATGCTGCAATAAGTTTGCTCCTTCCTGTTGCAACAGTCCTTCTACCTTTTACTACCACTACACGTATCCAAATTCCTACTGCTAAAACTGCCTCTCTTGGGCATTACTGCCAACACTCTCTAACTGCAGCTCATCCTTTTTAAAGGTCCCAGCTAACGCACAGTTAATTCAACTTCTTCTGCACTAACGACTATAAAACAACCACCACTGCCTATGTCTACTCACCTACACACAACATTATAACATAAGCAATTATTACAAGTAGCTATTTAAAAACCGAACGGCACACAGCACCATAATTGTTCTTCCTTTATGTCCATTAACATCTCAAAACATTTAAAATCAAAACAGAAAAGAAGCATACCACTAATCACCTCACCCTTATTCATTGAATAACAAGCTTGCCTTTAGATCACAATACAATACAGCTCAAATGTTCTTCAACAAACCTTCCCAGAACACACTGCCCATGTTTCTCATTGTATATGTGTGTATTTTATCCGTAACTATATACATTATATAATTAATGCCGTACAAATGTTAACTTTAAATAAATAGTATATAAAATGCTGTTAATGCGTATTACTGTACAATGCAATGCAAACATTTAATTATACAAAAACAATAACACCTTTTTATAACATTTCTTTTACTTGCAGGCAAATACCTTCAGTCAACAAAGCTACATAATTGTTCAAAGGTAAGAAATGTGTATACTGATTTCCCTTTACCATACTTGTATAGATACCAAATATATACTATTGGGAAGCCATCATAATTAGCACACATAATAGACTCAACCTTTAATACATACAAATCAATTCTGATAATGAATAGAACACTACAAGCCAAGTATCATCAAGGACATTCAAAATTTAATTGTATATCTCGAGGACAGCAATGCTTACCAAATAGTACGTTTGCTATTATACATCATATGTTGAAGCCAGTCAATACATGGAATTCAAATGACTTGCATTTTATTATGGAATTAGGAGATGATTTATATATTGAAATGCATTCATTAAATAATGAACAATATATGCATCCAGATGACCTCCCTAGATATATACAGTACAATAGTAATATATATTCGATCTCTCTTAAACAGCCTTATTATGGAGACGTACTACATTGTATGATTCCTTCCTACCCAGATATCCAGAATGCACTAAATGTATGTATAGACAAGTATACTGGCATTTTACTTTGTATGAATGCCTATGTAATTTCCATTTTTAAACATTTAGAAACATATTTTGTTTTTGATTCGCATAGCAGAGATAAAAAAGGAATGCCTCACCCTAATGGGACTTGCATTGCTATATGTTGGACAGGCCACATGAAGGGCTCGCTCCCTCCCCGCAGGACAGGGCCCGGGCCACCGTCAGCACCATTGCCCGGCCCAGCCGCCATCTTGGACAAGGCACCACGCGGCCGCGCGGCCTCAGCCCGACCCCAACCCTGAGCCTGGCCAGGCCCCGACATCCCGGCACCACCCTCCACCCAGGAGGTGAACGGACCACTTGGCAGGTCAATGGGAGTAAGAAGTGTCGATGGCTCTCCCCCGCCAGGTGCCGAGCACCCCCAGCCTCCTCGGGCGCTGGCTCCAGCCCCCTGCTGGGTGTCTGGACTCCCTCATCCCAGACCTCCCGACCTCCAAGAGCGAGGGTCCGGACATCAAAGGGCGCCAGACCTATAACTGAGGCCGCCCCAGGACAGGAAGGGAGTTGTATCCTGGAGTCGAGAGACACCGCGACGAACTCATCCTTGATGGACTGCTGGCGCTGCCACAGCCCTGCCTTGTGAACTATTGTCCTGCCTGCTGGCGCTGCCGCGGCCCTCTGCAACCTTCATCCTCGTGGGACCTGCTGGCGCTGCCGCGGCCCGTTGTAACCTTCATCCTCGTGGGACCTGCTGGCGCTGCCGCGGCCCTCTGCAACCTTCATCCTCGTGGGACCTGCTGGCGCTGCCGCGGCCCGTTGTAACCTTCATCCTCGTGGGACCTGCTGGCGCTGCCGCGGCCCGTTGCAACCTGCATTCTCGTGGGACCTGCTGGCGCTGCCGCGGCCCGTTGTAACCTTCATCCTCATTGGGACCTGCTGGCGCTGCCGCGGCCCGTTGCCACCTACGACCTCTTCGGGACCTGCCGGCGCTGCCGCGGTCTAACCCATCCGAACACCGAGCTCGAGGATTGTGAGCTATCACCGTTACACCTCCGTACCCGTGGGTACCAAGACTGTCCCGCTACCCCCTTCCCTTACTAGAGACTAGAATTGAGAGGATCATCGTGTCCTGATCGCCTTGTATCGTACCACTCTACTACCAGAAGTGCCTATAAAAGGTGTTACCCTGATCTCTGTGTGGTGTCCATCTGTGGGGGGGAAGTTACCTGTCTGTGCGATCACTGTGCTCGGCCGACCCTCCAGGTCCCCGTCTAACATTGGTGGCTAGCGGCGCGATCCGAACCAACGCGTACCGTACAGACAGTAACTCACCCTACGACTAAAACCACAATGACGACCAAAGAGAGCGGATCGGCGGAGAAGTTCCAGATGGAAAAGCTGGAAGAATACAACCACCGAGAGCTCAAACAATTTTGCATGGACTTAGGCATTGCTACCACCGGGCTAAGCACAAAAGAAGACTTCAAAAACGCCCTGGAGGCCTGGACAAAGACAAATACCGCAACCCCCCGGGACCCCGCAGCCCCGGAAGTCAACACCACCCGGATGGAGGAACGGAGAACAGGCCCTTCCCGTGAAGAGATCCAAGAGCGGGAAAAAAATAGATTACACGAGTTAGACTTGGCACGACTCAGATTAGACGGAGAATTGAAACTGGCGGAACAAAAAATAAACTTAGAACACTTACGGCTCAGAGAAGAGCGAGAGGAAAAACAGAGACAGAGAGACCTCGAAGAAAAAAGACTGGCATACGAGCACGAGTGCAAACTAGCGGAGATAGAAATACGCAAACTGAACAAAAACCTAGGGGGGCCCGAGCAACCGCACTCCCCGGGTCCTACCGAGCAGAAGGTCCACATCCCCAAGGATGTGGTCCGAGAATATCACCGGAACGACGACATACAGCAGTGGTTCAAGGCCTATGAGATTGCCATGACTGCCCACCGGGTCGCTCGAAGTGACTGGGGAGCCGGTCTATGGGGGAGATTCGTCAACGAGGGTCGTGATGCCCTGCTGCAGCTTCCGGACCATCAAATGACGTCCTATGACCACATGAAGGCCGCCCTCCTCAGTCGATATGGGCTTACACCCGAAATGTACCGCCAGAGGTTCCGCAACTGCACCCGGATCCCAGGTACAACGTGGTTGGAATACGTGAACTATTTCAGCCGAGCCTTCGAGGGGTGGATCAAGGGTAACAACGTAACCACTTACGAACAACTCTTCAATCTCATTGTGTGGGAGCACCTCTCCAACAACTGATTCGTCGAGCTCAGGCAGCACCTCCTCGACAGTAAAGTGACTGAACCCCGGCAGCTCGCCACCGAGGCTGACCGGTGGGAGAGCACCCGAGTGGCCCGGAGTGGGCCGAATGAGCAGAACAGAACCAACCAAGGTCATCATCGTCCCCGAGGAGGAGGAGGAGGCCCGTGCCGGGGCAGAGACGCCGTCCCGGCCGCGCCCACTAACGCCACCCCGGCCCCAGCAGGCCGGGGAAACCCCCCGATGCGCCCGGGGTTCCGAGCTAACGTGACGTGTCATCGATGCCAGCGAGTCGGCCACTATGCCAGTGACCCGACCTGCCCGAAGAACCAGGTCCCCGGGCCCCGCCAGATGGCGGCCGCCGCCCTGGGAGAAGAACAAGTCTCCGAAGACACGGAGACCTATGAGTCGGAGCAGTTCGAGTGGGAACCCGCCGCCATGACCCTGGCATGCCTGGGAGGAAGAGACATGGTCCCGCGGACTCCCCTGCCCGCCAACACTCGGAAGTACAGCCAATGGGTGAGCATCAATGGGCGCAAGGCCGAGGCCCTGCGTGACACCGGGGCCAGTGTGACGGCCGTCCGTTGTCACCTGGTGACCCCAGAACAAATCCTACCAAACGTACTTTGCCCCGTCCGATCGGCAGATAACTCGGAGAGCCTGTGTCGGATGGCCTGCGTCCCCTTCGAATGGGGAGGAGTGTCCGGCATGCTGAAAGTAACTGTCCGCGACGATGCCCCCGTGGACTGCCTCCTGGGGAACGATCTCGAGAGCTCCCCGTGGGCCGCTGTGGAAAGAAGAGAGCATCTGGGGATGTTGGGTCTCCCGGACTGGGCGTGCGTAACCACCCGGTCCATGGCCACCCGCACCATCCCTAGACCAGAAGAACCAGAATGGGCAGCACCTCCGCCCTCGATCACTCCAGAAGAAGACTTCCTCCAGACCGACCACCCGGACCCCACCACAGAGGGGTCCACACAGCCCCCCGAGCTTCCCGACCTGGCTCAGTGGCGTCAAGAAGGGGGGCCCACCCAGGAACAATTCCGGCAGGAGCAAAAGACCTGCCCCTCCCTCGAGGGATTGCGACAGCAAGCGCTCGCCCAGAGCCAAGGAGACACCACCGGGGCCCACTGGGTTTATTGGGACAATGATCTCTTGTACAGCGAGCAGAAAATCGCAGAACTGGGGGCCGGGCGAGTGCTGGTGGTGCCCCTCCACTTCAGAGACTTCCTGTTGAACCTAGCCCATGATGTCCCCCTGGCCGGGCACCTGGGCCAAGACAAGACCTACCACCGCCTGGTGACTCACTTTTTTTGGCCCAAAATGAGAAATGACGTCTCCAACCATTGCCGGTCCTGCCCGACCTGCCAGGCCAGCGGGAAGAGCGGCCGCAAACTCAAGGCACCCCTACAACCATTCCCCGTGGTGACCACCCCGTTCGAAAGGGTGGGAATAGACATTGTGGGGCCCCTGGACCCCCGAACAGCACAGGGGCATCGCTTCATCCTGGTCCTGGTGGACCACGCCACCCGCTATCCTGAGGCGGTCCCCCTTCGTACTATAACAGCCCCAGTAGTGGGTCGAGCCTTGATGGGGATCTTCTCTCGAGTGGGCTTCCCCCGGGAAGTCGTCAGCGACAGGGGTACGAACTTTATTTCAAAGTATATGAAATCCCTCTGGCAGCAGTGCGGAGTCACTTACCGCTTCACCACCCCCTATCACCCCCAGGGGAACGGACTGGTCGAGCGGTTCAACCGCACCCTCAAGGGGATGATCATGGGGCTGGAAGAACCCCTACGCCGCCAGTGGGACGTGCTACTACCGTGCCTCCTCTTCGCCTACCGAGAAGTCCCCCAGAAGTCCCTCGGCTTCAGCCCCTTCGAACTCCTGTACGGACACCCCGTTCGCGGGCCTCTCAGCCTAGTGAAGGAGGAATGGGAAATGGCCCCCCTAAAGACCCCTCCGGACGTCTACAAATACCTCCTGACCCTCCGAAATCAGACCCGGAAATTCAGGGAGATCGCTAAAGCCAATCTGGAGGCCAGTCAAGAGGACATGAAGAAGTGGTACGACCAACATGCCTCCTCCATCGAGTTTGAACCGGGTCAGCAGGTATGGGTGATGTCCCCCATCGAACCGTGTGCCTTGCAAGACAAATGGACGGGGCCCTTCAAGGTGATCGAGCGCAGGAGTCCCGTCACCTATCTCATCGACCTGGAGTCCCCCCGGAACCCCCTCCGGGTCCTCCACGCCAACAGGCTCAAACCCCACTTCATGCGCTCAGAGCTCAGCCTGCTGATGGCGACCGACAGTGGCACAGAAGGAGACTCCGAGCCCCTCCCTGACCTACTGAGGACTCGGGAAAGAGATGGCTCGGTGGACGGGGTCCGACTCTCCGAGGCCCTGACCCCAGAGCAGCGTCAAGATTGCCGGGCCCTCCTGCTGCCGTTCGCAAACCTGTTCTCCCTCGCACCCGGAGTCACCTCCTGGTGCCTGCACGACGTGGACACGGGGGACAGTCCTCCTGTCCGACACCGGGCGTACCGAGTACCGGATCGGGTACGTACATGCATCCAAGAAGAAGTCTCCAAGATGCTCGCCCTCGGGGTCATCGAGCCTTCGGACAGTCCCTGGGCCAGCCCGGTCGTCCTGGTCCCCAAGGCCGCGGCACCGGGCACCACGCCGGAGCTCCGATTCTGCATCGACTATCGGGGGCTGAACGCGGTCACCCGAACCGACGCTCACCCTATCCCCCGAGCAGATGAACTAGTCGACCGCATGGGGGCAGCCCGCTACCTAAGCATCTTTGACCTGACAGCGGGCTACTGGCAGATCGGCCTCACCCCCAGGGCCCAAGAACGTTCCGCTTTCTCCACCCCGGACGGGCACTACCATTTCAGAGTGATGCCCTTCGGCATGAAGAACGCTCCAGCCACCTCTCAAAGACTGGTGAACCAGGTATTGGCGGGCCTCGAAGAATTCAGCGCCGCCTACCTGGACGACATCGCGGTATACAGCCGCCACTGGGCAGACCACCTCCACCACCTCAGAGCGGTCCTGCAGGCCCTCCAACAGGCCGGCCTCACCATAAAGGCCAGCAAGTGCCAAATCGGCCAGGGGTCCGTGACCTACCTCGGACACCAAGTGGGGAGCGGGTTGGTGGCCCCCCTCCAACTCAAGGTAGCTGCCATCCAGTCCTGGCAACCCCCCGAAACACAAACAGAGGTCCGAGCCTTCCTGGGGCTCACCGGATACTACCGGCGGTTTGTGAGGGACTATGGCAGCATGGTGGGGCCCCTCACGGAACTCACGTCTAAGAACAACCCAAAACGAGTCAACTGGACTCCCGACTGTCACGCGGCCTTCGAGATGCTGAAGGCCGCCATGTGCACCGCTCCGGTGCTCCAGGCCCCCGACTACAGCCGCGAGTTCATCGTGCAGACCGATGCCTCCGACCATGGTATTGGGGCCGTCCTCTCCCAACTGAACCCCGAAGGAGTGGACCAACCCGTGGCCTTCATCAGCAGACGCCTACTGCCCCGAGAACAGCGCTGGAGCACCATTGAGCGAGAGGCCTTCGCAGTGGTATGGGCCCTCAAGAAGCTCCGGCCGTACCTCTTCGGAACCCATTTCCGGGTACAGACAGATCATCGGCCCCT
Source organism: Lissotriton helveticus (assembly GCF_964261635.1). NCBI lineage: Eukaryota > Metazoa > Chordata > Amphibia > Caudata > Salamandridae > Lissotriton > Lissotriton helveticus. The sequence continues at coordinate 85,082,910 of NC_136068.1, forward strand.
GCAATGGCTCATGCAGATGCGGGGGGAGAACCCCAAACTATTGCGATGGTCCATCTCCCTGCAGGGGATGGACTTCACTGTGGAGCATCGCCCTGGCCAAGACCACGCCAACGCGGATGGCCTGTCCCGCTTTTTCCGCCTCGACGAGGAAAGTCCCCAAGAAGATGGGTGACTCTCCCCGCCTTCAGCTGGGGGGGACGCATGTTGGACAGGCCACATGAAGGGCTCGCTCCCTCCCCTCAGGACAGGGCCCGGGCCACCGTCAGCACCATTGCCCGGCCCAGCCGCCATCTTGGACACGGCACCGCGCGGCCTCAGCCCGACCCCAACCCTGGGCCTGGCCAGGCCCCGACATCCCGGCACCACCCTCCACCCAGGAGGTGAACGGACCACTTGGCAGGTCAATGGGAGTAAGAAGTGTCGATGGCTCTCCCCCGCCAGGTGCCGAGCACCCCCAGCCTCCTCGGGCGCTGGCTCCACCCCCCTGCTGGGTGTCTGGACTCCCTCATCCCAGACCTCCCGACCTCCAAGAGCGAGGGTCCGGACATCAAAGGGCGCCAGACCTATAACTGAGGCCGCCCCAGGACAGGAAGGGAGTTGTATCCTGGAGTCGAGAGACACCGCGACGAACTCATCCTTGACGGACTGCTGGCGCTGCCACAGCCCTGCCTTGTGAACTATTGTCCTGCCTGCTGGCGCTGCCGCGGCCCTCTGCAACCTTCATCCTCGTGGGACCTGCTGGCGCTGCCGCGGCCCGTTGTAACCTTCATCCTCGTGGGACCTGCTGGCGCTGCCGCGGCCCTCTGCAACCTTCATCCTCGTGGGACCTGCTGGCGCTGCCGCGGCCCGTTGTAACCTTCATCCTCGTGGGACCTGCTGGCGCTGCCGCGGCCCGTTGCAACCTGCATTCTCGTGGGACCTGCTGGCGCTGCCGCGGCCCGTTGTAACCTTCATCCTCGTTGGGACCTGCTGGCGCTGCCGCGGCCCGTTGCCACCTACGACCTCTTCGGGACCTGCCGGCGCTGCCGCGGTCTAACCCATCCGAACACCGAGCTCGAGGATTGTGAGCTATCACCGTTACACCTCCGTACCCGTGGGTACCAAGACTGTCCCGCTACCCCCTTCCCTTACTAGAGACTAGAATTGAGAGGATCATCGTGTCCTGATCGCCTTGTATCGTACCACTCTACTACCAGAAGTGCCTATAAAAGGTGTTACCCTGATCTCTGTGTGGTGTCCATCTGTGGGGGGGAAGTTACCTGTCTGTGCGATCACTGTGCTCGGCCGACCCTCCAGGTCCCCGTCTAACACTATACAAATAAACACTTTTACAGATGTACTAGAATATATTATTGAACTTGCAAACAATATAAAAGTACCACATGAACAGCATGTTGCATATGAGTTAACTCCAATACATATAAAAACTATACTTAATAGAACATTAGAAAATGCAGTAAGACAAAACCAAAAAATGGTACAAGTAAAAAGTACTAAAGCATTATATGTGCATAAAACAAAAAAAAACATAGACCGCATAAAGGAAATAGTTATACCTCAACATAGTCATACAACTGGAACAGCTGAAAAATATGGCAATAAAAGCACTGTAAGCGTAAGCAATTCTCCAACTAATACGTCAAGACTAGAAGTACAGTTAGTTAACAGTGCAGTTAATATTAGTAGTAGTGCTAATAAATCTACAAATCAGCATAAAAGAGTATGTCATAGTAGTAAAACAAAAGTAATTCCATTAGTTAAAATGCAATATAAACAATACAACATGCCCAAAGTACAAAACAATAGTATAGATATAGAAAAAGAAACAGTTACAACAGGATTGAGAACTGCTTTATATAAACAAAGTAGTACAGTGCCTGATAATAGTGCAGAAAAAATAGCAAATCAGCATAATGAAGTATGTCTTAGGACTAAAACAAAAGTAATACCATTAGTTAAAAGGCCATATATACAATCCAATAGACCGACAGAACCAAACAATAGTATAAATGTAGACGAAGATACAATTACAACAAGGTTAATAAATGCTTTTCATAAAGAAATGTTATATGGCCCAGAGTACATCTGTACTATATGCAACCAGTTATGGCATAGGCAATCAGTAAAAAAAACAACTAGTATTTCTACACATCCAATATTTATTAAATGTAACGTTAGTGTATACAAAACTAATTATATATGTGGCACTTGCTATAACCAGGTTAAAAAAGATAAAATACCGCCATGTTCGTTCATAAATGGGATGACATTTGAAAAAATCCCAAGCAATTAGAATTGCATAATTTAGAAGAGAGATTAGTGTCACCGCGAATTCCTTTTCTACAAATTAGAACACTACCACGTGGATCACAGAAATCACTAGAAAGTGGAAATGTAGATACATTAATAATAAACGATGCAATAACTACGGAGAGTGTTAATGTCTTGTGTTTAGCACCTGCTGAACATAATACACCTAGAGGTTTATATGAAGACAAAGATTCAGAATTTCTCGCTTTCCCCAAAATATTTGGGGGCGCTCGGAGACCAAATAATAAAGATAGAATAATCCCTGTACATTATAGTACAATATGCCAATGGGAATTAAGGAGCTATGATAGAAGAGTAGCTAAATATGTTACTAATATGTTTTTAAGTTAAAAAAATTGCATATTAAACAAATCCAAGGTAAACTTAATATTTCTTTACACATTTTTTTTACCAATGGGGAATGTATAACTGCAAGAGATATAAAATGCAATTTTCAAAAAATTATGCTATATAATGAAGGATATAAAATACTTAAAACTATACGCAGTTCACCGCCATATTGGGAGCAGTGCAAAAAAGATCTTTTTGCTATGATAAGACAACTTGGAATACTAACATTTTTTCTCACTCTATCCGCAGCAGAAACTAAATAGCACCACTTAATTAATATATTATTGCAAGTGCAAAAGCAAAATGAGTGCACAGAAGAAGAATTTAAACAGATGTCTTGGGAAACAAAATGTAAATTAATACAACAGGATCCAATTACTTGTGCACGCCATTTTGATTTCCAAGTTAGAAAATTGTTTAATACTATCATAATGGGTAAAACAAATCCTATAGGAAATTTGTGTGACTTTTTTTACAGAGTAGAATTTCAGCAAAGAGGTTCACCACATATACATGCATTATTATGGATAAAAAATGCTCCACAATATGGAGTAGCACACATAGCATGAAATAATTGCATTTATAGACAAATACATAACTTGCAATAAATCACTACATCCTGAATTAGAGCCTTTAATACCTCTACAAAAGCATGCACACACAAAGAATTGCAGAAGAAAAAACAAGCATACTTGCAAATATCAATATCCTAGATACCCAATGGCAGAAACTATTATACTAGAGTCTTTAGCAAACAATAACACAGATAAAGAAATCCCAAAAAATATCCTAACTATTCATGAAGCAATGAATACACCAGAGTTTCATACACTGGATTTTAACCAATTCTTACAGTTTATCAGAATGGATAATAAGCAATATATTACATGCATTCAATCTGTAATTCAAAAAACAACTATCTTTTTAAAAAGATTGCCATCTGAATGCTTTATAAATAACTATAATACAGTACTTCTTAGAGCTTGGAGAGCAAATATAGATTTACAGTTTGTATTAGACGCATATGCGTGTGCTGTCTACATAATATCCTACATTAGTAAATCACAAAGAGGAATGAGCAAAATTATTGCACAAGCTGCAAAAGAGGTTGCTCATAATCCTAACATTAAAGAGCAATTACGACACATAGGCAATAAATTCCTAAACTGCACAGAAATAAGTGCTCAGGAGGCAGCGTATCTAATACTACAAATACCATTAAGGAAAAGTTCACGCTCATTTGCATTTATTAATACTAGCCCCCTAAACAAAAGATATAGAAACTATTAATGCATTACCAGATTCATTAACTAATATCCAATGTGACAATATTGTAGTTCAATATAGCAAACGATCCAAGCAATTAGAACAGTGTACATTACCTGACTTTGTAGCAAAATATAATTACAAAAAGACAAATAAAAGTTGCCAAAGCAAAAACTGACAGTGAAAATGTACTCACTGAAACTAATTTTTATAGCTCAGATGAAGAGGAAGTCGAAATTAAAAGCATAGAGCAAGAGCCTGAATATAATAACTTAGAACAAAACTATATTTTACATAAACGCTCTTCTCACAAAATTATTCGGTACTGCAGGTTTAACAAAAACAATGACTCTGAGAACTATTATCACAAATTATTAATGCTTCATTATCCATGGAGAGAAGAAGACAAAATATTGTTAAATAGCCCCACATATTATGAACGATATATGCATGTGAAAAGCAGTTTAGATAATCAATATAATTCTTATAATACAAAAAATGAGATAATTACAATTGATACTATAAATGAAACAGAAATACTAAATAGCGAACGCGATCCAACAATAATAATTTCTTCAAATAATGCAGAAACGGAGATCGATTTTAATGACGAACAATTAACATATGACTTATCATTAGATCTAGGTATCAGAAGCATAGCTGAAAAAGAAACTATAATCAATAATATTATAGACGATGACAAATATTATGTTATTATGCATAATTTGACAGAGGAACAACTTAATTTTGTCTGTCATCATTTAAACTGGATAAAAACAAAGGAAATGCCATGCTACACATTTTGCACTGGAGGTGCAGGAGTAGGCAAAAGCTTTGTTATTACTGCACTATATCAAACATTGCTACGGTATTACAATACCACAGCTGGAGAAAATCCTGACAATATTTATGTATTACTTACAGCTCCAATAGGAAAAGCAGCTCGCAATATAAATGGTAAAACACTCCATAGCACTTTCAAAATACCTGTATCACAAAGTTTAATTTACAAAGCATTAACACATGAGCACAGAAGTAGTCTACAAACTCTATTTATGCACGTTAAAGTGTTAATAATTGATTAAATTTCTATGGTTGGAGGAAACATTTTTAACTTTGTACATAACAGACTGCAAGAAATAAAATCATCTGATCAACCTTTTGGAGGGCTTACAGTAATAGCTATCGGAGATTTCTATCAACTAAAACCAGTTTTCGATACTTATATCTTTGAAAATAGTAAACACTTGTATGGACCATTAAGTACAAATTTATGGATGACGCATTTCCAATTATTTGAATTAACAAAAATAATGCGCCAACAAGACAACCTTATATTTGCTCAATTATTAAACAGACTTAGAGAAGGGAAACATACAAGTGTCGACATTATACGCATTAAACAATGGGAAAAACAGCCTGATAGTAGCATTGCTAAAAATATTCCATGTATAATGTCGACTAACAAAGAAGTCAATGACAATAATCAAAAGGTTTTACTGCAGCATAGTCCGCAATATCCAGTTTATACTACAATAGCAAAATATATTGTAGTTTCAGATGTATCAGAAAGAATTAAAGAAGCAATATTAAAACAGTTACGAAAAGATGCCACTAAAACAATGGGCCTTTCACACACAATACAAATAAGTTTAAACCTACGCTATGATTTAACTAGTAATGTTGATGTTAATGATGGCCTAACTAATGGAGCTACAGGACTAGTAAAATTTGTTGAAATTATTAATCGTCACCAATCATAATTTGGATTGCATTTGATAATAAAACAATTGGCAAAAATGCAAGGGAGGAAAACAGACACTTATTTCACTCTAACATTTCCAAAGAATGGACACCAATACATCCAATAACAAGACAATTTCAATTAACAAAGACATTTATCACAATTGTATGAAAGCAATTCCCATTACGCCAAGCATCTGCACGTACTATTCATAGGACACAAGGTGAAATGATAGAACCACTTTATATACACTTTAATAACAGTAAAATGCATCACTTGCATTATGTTGCTTTAAGCAGAGCTAAATCTATAAGTAACATATACATTAAAAACTTTAACGAAGCAAAGATAATAGTACATCCAAAAGTCATTGAAGTAATGCAAAGGCTAAGAACACATATGTTATTACACATATCAGTACCACAATTAGAATTATATAACACACATTTTAATATTGTAGTTCAGAATATACGCTCATTACAGAAACATTTCAAATCTGTAATATCAGATACAAACATTATAAAAGCTCACATTATTTGTTTAACTGAAATTAACACTACTACTAAAGCACCATATAATAAGTTTCTAATCCACCAATACAATTACATTATTTTTGATAAATACCATCACCAACAAATAAATCATGGTATTATATTTTACTACAAGAAAGGACAATTTATTTTACCAATTTATGGAGCACACCAAGGAATTGACATCGTACACTTCACACTATTTTTTAATGATACAAATTACTTAGTTATAATATTATACAAACCACCTACAATATTAGTAGATACATTAATACAAGCCCTCATTAACATTATTACATACTACCCACATTTTCGGTACATAATTATGGGAGACTACAACATAGACTTAACTAGTACATCCCCAAAAAGTACAAAGCTTCTTCATGCAATGCAAACAAGTTATAAACACATATACAACAGATTATAATTCATTATTAGACCACATATACAGTATGCGACAGCTAACGGCATTTGGGACTTTAGAATCGTATTATAGTGATCATAAAGCATTATGGATATCAATTTGAAAAGTACTAATTTTCTTTTTTATTGCAGATGCTTACAGTAGAAGACATAATTAAGGAGACAATTGATGCTAGTAAACCTTACCAGAAACTTATAAAGGTCAATGTAGTGAAATGTTCAGAGAAAACTTATTATAGAAATGCGAAAGAAGATAATAAAGTTTTATACCATTTAGCATTGGCGGACACAACAGGAACAATAAAGGCAACTTGTTATAATGAGGACTATTACGAGCAAACAAAAGCAAATACTGGTTTGCTCATAAGAAATTTTTTTGTAAAAAATAACTGTATTCTAATAACCAAACAAACAAAAATTACTAAAATTACTCCACTACCATTAACGGACAGTATAACAGAAAAGGCTGAAAATATCTTGAAACCTCCAGCACCTCCACCATCTCCAATAAAGGATGTGAAAGGAGCACAGTTAAAGTCTTTAATGACCGTTTGCAGACTGTAGCAGAAGTAAGTGAAATAACAAATGTAGCTGTACATATAACCTTTTGTAATGTTTTCTGCCTTCTGTTCCATTCATTTTTAGTGCCCATCTGCCTTCTGTTCCACTCAGTTTTCCCGCATTTTTTAACCCTTTACCTACCCGCTCCACTCCCTTTTTGTGCACTTCTCTTCTCATTTACACTCTATTTTTCCCGTTGTTCCCTATCCCAAACTTTTTACCCTCCTTTCTGTACCCCTTTTCCCTTCTGTTACACAACGTTTTTTGGCCACTTCCTATTACAGAATGCACTCCTCTTTCCCACACTCTTGTCCTCCTTTTTCTTTGTCCTATATACGTTATACCTTACCACCCTTGCACTACATCCCTGGCAGCCACACCCCCCTCACTGCCCACTGGCCATTTGCTACCCCCTCCCCACCTCCCGAGTGCTCCTCCCTCCCACCTCCCCATATATGCCATCATAACACTAAGCATTGCTCCATGTTTTTCTTTAGCTTCATACATCACACCATAGCCCTTAAAGTCCTTTATACTGCATTCAATACACTTTAAAAAAACAATTAGTAACTCTTAATGTAATCACTTACAGTTTTTGCATGCTTTTTCAAACATACACTTAATTGTCCAACACTATTGCACTGCAGCTGCATAAGAACACAACATTCAAGTTACTACAATACAATGGGCCACATGTGTACCATTAAAACAAATAGTATCCCCCATTATATCACAATAAAAGCCCCTCCTCCCACTAGCTCCGCCTCATAGTCGGAATATAAATGTTCACCAAAATGCCAAGCAGCAGCACTAAAGTGCAATCCACCCGCCATAAGTCACCCAACTTACACTGCTTCTTTCTCTGGAAAGATAAATGCTATTAGTTTCACTCAGACACACCCACAGCTCTGACTCTTTTCACCTGTTGGCAGTCTGTCTAAGGGCCCTTACCACTCTCCTACATATTGCTGCACTAAACTCCAGCAAGGGCCATAAAGTCCGCCATCCCAAAACTGCCATTTCTAAAGGTTAACTTGCCAAGCCAACTCATCACTAACATCAACAACCAGCTATTCCACAGCTCTACCCCACAGGCAGACAATAGCATGCCCTCTAACATTCCCATAACTCCAACAGCGCAACAAACCTAAAAAACCTTGCAGCTAAAACAAAACAGTGTAAATCTCTCTCACAGTCCGACTGCTATCTTCATGCCCCCAAGTGCAGAGTGCGGTAGAGTGCAGTAGAATGCAGAGTGCAGTAGAGTGCAAAGTGCAGTACAGTGCAGAGTGCAGCAGAAAGCAGTTGAGTGCAAAAGAGTGCAGGTGAGTGCAGTGGAGTGTAGTTGAGTACAGTTGAGAGCAGTTGAGTGCAGAGTTGCAGTGGAGTGCAGATGAGTGCAAAGTGCAGATCACTGCAGAGTGCAGATGAGTGCAGAGAGCAGTTAAGTGTAGAGTGCAGTTGAGTGCAGGGTGCAGATGAGTGCAGAGTGCAGTTGAGTGCAGAGTGCAGTTGAGTGCAGAGTGCAGTTGAGTGCAGAGTGCAGTTGAGTGCAAAGTGCAGTTGAGTGCAGAGTGCAGTTGACTGCAGAGTGCAGTTGAGTGCAGTTAAGTACCAACAGCCAAAAGTGTAATATATTCTTTTTTGGTTTTTTTGCAGGAAGAAGAAACAAAAACTGTAATTATTAAAGGAAAGGAAACTGTGCTAAAGTCCATAACATTAAAAGACTTAACGGACTACGTGAAAATTACAATGTGGAGGGAGGCAACTAATTTTCCAGTACGCATTGGACAATATATAAAAATTACTCATGTCACTGTACATGAGTTTAACAACGAGACAGTCTTAAACAGCACTAGACACAGCCAATATCAAGTAAGTGACATTTTGTTTACTCATTTACTAATTTATTATAGCCATAACTAATAGTTAAAATATTAATTAACATTAAAACGTTGAAATGTGGCTGCCTTTAGAAACTCACTTACACCTTCCTTAAAGTAACTCTCAATTGTCAGCACGGTACAACAAGGAAAAACTCAGATTACCAAAATGTTTAAGCAATTTAAATGCCACTACTTTCAATGCCATAATAAGTCTTTTATAGTGTCGGCATAAAACATTCACAAGTACTACATTATAATGCCACTACTTTAAATGCCAAATTAAGTCTTTTATAGTGTCGGCACAAAGCATTCACAAGTACTACATTATGTATGTTATGTGCAAATTGTCATTACTTCCATTATATGCAGCATGCTTTGTCCATTTTCATATGCATCAGTATATTTTCAAAAACACCTCATACATGCCCCACTATTGACCATACATGCAACATTGCATATGCAGTACATTTGTTTACAGTATTCATAACTTTTGTTACTATTTAATTGCTTTGAAAAAACAATAGCTAGTCCAACAACTTACTCTACTAACTATCTGCTATTTCCTATTAACACTCCTACTCACTATTCTCAAATTATTCTCTAGTCACTTACCACTTATCTATAATAGTCTCTCTCTACAACACAGTCTCTACAACTCTCTACTTTTTACTCTTTAAAACTGTACTAGCTTCTAATACTCACTATCATTCTACTCTCTACTACTCACAATCTACTTACTCTATACTATTTTCTCTAACACTCTACAGTACTCTCTCTAGTATTACTTTCTACTCAAACTGCACTACATTCTACTGCTCTCTTTATAGTACTCTATATCTAATACTCACTTTCTACTACTCTATACTAACACTTCTCTACATGTGTACGCCTTCCAAAACTCAGTCTCTCACTCTTTATTCTATCCCAAATGTAAATGTAAATGTACAGGAATTTATATAGCGCAAATCACCGAGCGGCTTCTAAGCGCTTGCTTAGGGAACCCGTCCTGGTATTCCCCTGTGAGATAACCCCGGCAGGGTATCCGCAAGGTGAAAGCCAGGCATCCCGCTGCGAGGGGCCGTTGTGGAGATTAAGCATGCTATTGCCCAGAGTCGCAGAGTGTGAACCCGTGTATCGAGTAGGCACCGGAGCGAGAATTGTTGAGTCCATGGACATTTTAGGACTCAAGACCCCGCCAAGCCGGGAATTGAACCCTGGTCCCGGGCTGACCTCTGCTTCCAGGTGTGCCTCCTCTAACCAGTGAGCCACACTTCTCCACTCACTCTTTACTAACTATAAATGATTTTCTCTACTACTCTTTACTATTACTATTCACTCTTCAATTATTTCTAACACATACTTAATACTACTCACTGTCTACTATTCACTCTCTATTACTAACTCTACTACTCATTCACAAACAATTACTGTGTTAATCACTCTCCACTACTCACTCTCTATCAATTACTCTTACCTACTCACTTTGTTCAACTTAGTACTCCCTCTGTACTACTAACTATAAAGAACTTTCAAATCCGCCCGCTTTAAACACAGATAGCATGTTTTCTTACCTTTCACTTCCTTCAAGTAACCCTTACTTGTAAGCAAGTAACAAAAATAAACAAACTTATGTAGCCTAACTGTGACAGGAATATTCAATAATTCTCTACTACTCACTCTATAAATCATGCTACTTATTCTGTACTACTAACTTTCTACGACTCACTCACACAAATAACTCTAGCATTGATCCGTACCACTTTGTAACTACCATTTACTCTATACCACTCACCCACTAACACTCACCATCTACTACTAACTTTTATCACCCACTCTATAATAGTAAGTATTTCATATTTCCTCATTCATAATACCTATCTGATCTGATCGTTACAGGGGGGCAAAGGCAAGAAAAATGGCATAATAGGTATTATGAAATAGGTATTATGAATGATCGTTACTGTTCACATTTTATAAATACTTTTCTAATTCTCTATGTTCTCCACTACTCAGTCTTAAGTACTCTCTATTCAACTGCTCACTTTACTAATTTCTACACTTTAATACTACTCACTCTCCAGTAATGCCATTACTATTTTGTATTCTAATACTCTCTACTCTTAACTAACACTCCACAACTCTTTTCTCATACTACTACTGTACTCTCTAATACTCTACTTACTGCTATCCACTGTCTAGCTAACAATTATACGTTCTTGCTCTTAATCACTCTACTCATTTTGTACTACTTTTCTATGCCATATTACAACCTACACTAGTATTTTTTGTGCACACTTATAACGTTTTGTGCAACTTCACAAACATGTGTTATAAAACCTTTAAATGTTAAAACTCTATAATAATGCCTTACCTATCTATTCATAGGTCACTGAAGCTCCATCAGAAAGTATTCACCTCGAAATATTTGGCATTGAAAGTACAGATGAGGAAACATCAACATTAACGACTAAAGTACTCCATACTAATACATATCAGTCCATGAAGATTGATGATAATATTTTGATAGACTACTTCGGCATTTCCGAATATGTTGAAAATGTATCTGATGAACTCTTGCCATTTTTGCCGTGGACATACGAAGTCATTTTCTGTAATAAACATATCACCGAAGACATTACAACGGAATAACATATGTTTGTACTATTTTCTAGTGTACATTTTCCAAAAGTAAGGAATTTCACTAAAACTGTAATTAGACAATGTTTGCATTTGAAACAGTCCATTTTAATATTGTGTGCCATTTATATACAAGTTGCTGATTTACCAAAAGTGTTCAATATACCTTCAACAGTGTGTTTAAAGTACGCTTGCATTATTTTCAATAGGGTACATTTATGTAATGGGTGCTATTCATCTGCAATTGTATGCTTAAATAGATTTTGCAATATTTACTATGAAGTCGATTTTAAAATTGTCTGCTATTGACTACAACTATGTCTTTATACATTTTGCATTACTTACTATAGCGTCAATTACTAATGTAATGCAGAGTGAGAGCAGAGTGAGAGCAAAATGAGAGCACAGTAAGTGCAGAGTAAGAGTGAGTGCACAGAGTGCAGAGTGAGAGTTAATGCAGTGTGAGTGCAAAGTGAGTGCTGAATGAGAGTGAATGCAGAGTGAGAGTAAGTGCAGAGTGAGTGTAGAGTGAGAGTAAGTGCAGAGTGAGTGTGAGTGCAGAATGACAGAAGTGAGGGCAGAATAAGTGCAGAGTGAAAGTAGAATGACTCTAGAGTGAGAGTGAGTGAGTGCAGAGTGTGAGTGAGTGCAGAGTGCGTGCAGAATGAGTGCAGAGTGACAGTAAGTGCAGAGTGAGTGCAGAGTACTGAGTGTAGAGTGAGTGCCGGGGCAAAGCGAGTGCAGTTGCAGAGTGAGTGCAGGGTGAGTGCAGAATTAGCGTAGGGTGAGTGCAGAGTGAGAGTGGGTGCGGAGTGAGTGAGTGTAGAGTGAGTGCAGAATAAGTGCAGAGGGAGAGTGAGTGCAGAATAAGAGAGAGTGCAGAGTGAGTCCAGAGTGCAGAGTGAGTGCAGAATGACTGCAGAGTTAGTGAGTGAGTGCAGAGTGTGAGTGAGTGCAGAGTGTGTGCTAAATGAGTGCAGAGTAACAGTGAGTGCAGAGTGAGTGCAGAGTGCTGAGTGCAGAGTGAGTGCAGGGGCAGAGTGAGTGCAGTTGCAGAGTGAGTGCGGGGTGAGTGCAGGTGCACAGTGAGTGAGTGCAGAGTGAGGGCAGGTGCAGAGTGCACAGAGAGTGAGTGCAGAAAGAGTCAGTGCGGAGTACAGAGTGAGTGCAGAGTAGGTGCAGAGGCAGTGCACAGTGAGTGCAGAGTGAGTGTAAGTGCAGAGTGAGTGCAAAATGAGTGTCAGCGCAGAGTGCGTGTAGAGTGAGCGCAAAGTGAGTGCAGGTGCAGAGTGAGTGCAGAGTGAGTGCAAGTGCAGAATGACTGCAGAGTGAGTGTGACTGCAGAGTGACTGCAGTGTGAGTGTGACTTCAGAGTGACTGCAGAGTGAGTGTGATTGGAGAGTGTGTGTAGAGTGAGTGCAGGTGCAGAGTGAGTGCAGTTACAGAGTGAGTGCGAGTGCAGAATGACTGCAGAGTGAGTGTGACTGCAGAGTGACTGCAGCGCGAGCGTGACTGCAGAGTGACTGCAGAGTGGCTGCAGAGTGAGTGTGACTGGAGAGTGACTGCAGAGTGAGTGTGACTGCAGAGTGCCTGCAGAGTGAGTGTGACTGCGGAGTAACAGTGACTGCAGTGTGTGAGTGTGCAAGGTAAACAGTGTGTGAGTGTGCAGGGTGAACGGTGTGTAAGTGTGCAGGGTGCACAGTGTGTGAGTGTACAGGATAAACAGTGTGTGACTATGCAGGGTGAACAGTGTGAGTGTGCAGGGAGAGCAGTGTATGAGTGTGTAGGGGCACTGTGAGTGTGCAGGAGACGAACACTCAAACTAAGTTCACCACACACACACATAAGACCACACACAAAACACCACACCACACACACATACACCACACACTCACCACCACACACTCACCCCCACAGACTCACCACCACACACTCACCACTACACACACAACCACACACACAACCACACACCACCAGCCGTCAGTGCACGCTTTTACCAGGCGCAAACACCACCAGCCATCAATGTGCGCTTTCATCAAGCACAAACACCACCAGGCGTCAGTGCAGGCTTCCACCACGCACACAATACCAAATGTCAGTGCATGCTTTCACCAAACACACACATTCACACACCAGCCGTCAGTGCACACTTTCACCAGTCACACACAACACCAGCCGTCAGTGCATGCTTTCACTAGGCGCACTCGCCACCAGCTGTCAGTGGACCCTTTCACCAAGCACACACACCACCAGCCATCTGTGCACGCTTTTAACAAGCACACACACCAGCAGCCAACAGTGCACAATTTCTACAGGCACACACACCATCACCCATCGGTGCACACATCAATTGTTAACGCATCCACAATTAACTATTGTAGCAATTGCAATATGGTGCCCTTTACTTTTAAACGTATTCATCTAAAGCGCAGCATGCCACCATTCCTAAAATTCCAATCCAACACACATATTTCCACTACACACCACATGCATACACTCGAAAACACATGGCTAAAAGACATTGCCATTTACAATTCCTTTAGCTCTAACTCAAAAAAGTCCGAGACCTATTGCATTTCTAATGCTTGTTGAGAATGTGTTGTGAACTGAACATAGGAAATTGAAGCGTACATGGTCTGAATAGCCCCAACGGGAGAAGAGATATTGGATATGAAAGCTAGAACTAGACATTGCTTTCTACGCAAGTCATTTGAGCTGCTGAGGACAAATAAATGGCTGATAAAGTTAATAATAAATCCCTTTCTTCTAAAGCTGGGGTTTTACAATTTCAAAGGCCATTCAAAGTGAATACTGGCTACCAGAAAAGATGATGGAGAGGGTGTCTAGTAATTAATGGACACAATCAGGGATCATTTTCTACCTTAAGTAACAGACCTAATACTTAACATTTCTCAGCTGCCAGCCACCACTGGGATGCCTTCGAGGCGAAGAAAAAAACGTGTTCATTCATTGAATGATTCATACACGCTGCAGCTAATTTAATGCTTTATTTTACTGCTACTGTGAGCTTTGCATTGGGGTTTTGACCCCCATTCTTCGTTCCTGAAAATTTTCAGCCTCATCTAGATCACATCCTCTCCTTTCCATTAACACAATAATGCCTAATCTCTTCCAGCCCCCTGTTCTTCTCACCGGTCATTTGCACAATGCTAGAAAGCTCATACTAATTATGTAATCTAACTTCTATTAATTGAATTTACCACAAAATAAACTGAGGTGAATACAGGCAATGCTTTCCCTGAGAGCACAAGTTTAGACGTAATACATTTTTTTTTTAAAGAGTTTTATATAGCGCAAACTAGACCCGAGACATTGGGTAACAGAGTGCTTTACATGAGCACCAGTTTCCTTACAGACAGACACATTCATTTTTGTTATGCACAGGAAGATAGGGGGGCATATTATCAAGCGGCAGCGATAATTATTGCTGGCCGCGCTTACTGCAAATTTTCCTATCGCCGGGTATCGCTTGAATATATCGCCATGCTAGCGCTGTATTAACAACGCCTAGCACAATGGCGATTAATATTCCAGTGTTATCGGTGGAAATGGGTAAACATCGCTGGAACACCAGCGATGTTGCAAGCAAAATGGCGATAACCTTGCTGATACGACCCTGTGGTCGTATCAGCATAATCCTCCCCCAATGTAATGTATACATAACTCTGGATTTTAGCAGAAGTTAAAATCCAGAGATAATGGCCAGTTAGTGCGGTTTCTTTTATCGCTATGCCGGCTGGGCCATTGTTGTAAATATCCAGAAGCTTCCTTTGCGATATTTTGTCATGAAGTTTTGTCAGGCATGCCTACTTTTCATCTCATTAGCGATGCAAAGTTAGGTGTGCTGGAAACGGGCGCTAAGTCAAGGAAACACGCACTAGCGTGTCCTTGATGATATTGTGATAAAACTATCGCCGCTTTTCACCCGGAAACAGACGCTAAAGCGGCAATAATTCCATGACCAGCCCTTGATATTATGCCCCTAAGTGATTTGCCCAGAAACACAGGATGTTCAGCGTCGTTGCTGAGACTCGAACACGGTTCCCCAGCTTCGAGATCAAAAGCTCTAACCGCAAAGCTACATCCTCTCCCCAATAGAGAATGAATAATTAATTAACCACCAGATTTAACCACTAACCTTGAGTTACACAGTTGTGTGCTACTGACAATAAAGCGCTTCAACGCCTCATCATGGGTAGTAAGTGCTATGTAAGCGCAATTGGGATACATTAAAATACAGTTAAAATCACTGTTACATTTGAGCCATGGTATGAGGCACACCTATCAATTCTTGATCTCTTTACTCAATAAATCTGACACACAATTGTGAATCACAGAACCACATAGGCTATATGTGGTCTAGAATCTTGCACTTGCATCCCCTGTGTCCATTGAGTGTGTGTACATGTGTAGTGCATGTACAGTGAATGGGTTGTGTGTCTGAATTAAGTACTAAGGTCCGTGGGCTCTTTATTGGATACCCCTGATCTGGCATACCACAAGATTTAGGGTGAGTTCTGCTCTCTGAGACAGTGGAAGTGTTTTGCCTTTAGCCCAGAGGCTAGAGGGTGAAGATGCAAACACTGAAGTGAGGAAATTGGAGACAGCTCTGGCAAAGAAATTCCTTGAGTCATTTTGGTAGCAAGGAGCTGCTGATTAGTTCTTAGGCTCTGCTATTTAGTGGATGGTAAGGATGAGAGGTAAGAACAGTGTTGCAATTGTTAAAGTTGAGGAGGTGTCTAAGTTAGGCCTGCTCTTTCCTCTACCCGTTTACTGCTTAAGTTGCAACGATGACAGCTAGGTGGTGAAACCTCACACCTCACTGTGAATGTGTTGTGGATGCTCCAGTGTTGAGACAGCCCCAGTGCTACCTGCTGTGAGAAGCATCACTCTACACAAAGGTTGTGTCTGGAGAACAGACTGAGGATGCTTGAAAGGAGAACCACCCCAACCCAGTCTGCAATGTGAGACAGTGTATCGACATCCTTTGACGGGAAAATGTGTATACAAGTGAGCCCCAAATGACCCCATTTTATTCCAGGTTTATGTCTTTCATGAACAGGGAAGAGAGTGGCCCCAGAGTTCTCTATGGCCTGCTGTGTGAACAGGGCTGGCGTCTGCCTGCAGCCACTCTGCCACAAGCGAAGGCACTTCATCTGGAACATGCACTTTCTGGTCGAGGAGCTATGGATCTGCCTGAAGTACTAGAAGCCGGCTTGCTGCAGAGAGAATAAGGGAATCTGTCTTGCCCTGCAGCTGGAGAGATTCACAGGGTGTCTCAGGGACTGAGAAACATCCAGAGAGACCGCGGACTCCTTGAGAATGAGATATTCGTGCTGCAGAGGGTCTCATTGGATTTCCAGCAGGTTCCTTGCGGGAACTGCTTCAGGTATCTGGATCAGAGCCTAATATTCTGTGGTTACTAAGTCGGTCCAAGTGGAGATGCAAGTGCCTACATCAGCCAACAACCAACCCGCTGTCCGAAACAGCCAAAGCAGTCGGGCGACACCTGCAGACATGGTACAAAGCTGGGCGGTCACGTAAACAGACATGGCCCACCCCTGGCCTATCCTGTGGCACCTGGCACTATCTTCATTTGCAGCTGGCCCAACCTGCAAACCAGCAGGAGTGCTGCTCCAGGGGGACCTGGCCACAGGACTTGGTATCAAGAGGTCACCAGGAAGGGAATTAGTCTAAGGGAACTCAACAGGAGTAGTAGAGGTGGGCGAGCCAGATAATTCATGGGAAGAGCTAAGCCAGAGCCGAAAAAAGCATCCAGCTTGGCTTTAAAAGCCTACATGCAAGCCCAGCCCACAAAAGAAATTACATTGGAATACTGAAATAATAAAATACAATGTAAACAAAAGCCATACAACATATTATAGCCTTATAGCCCGCCGTAGAGGGCTATACTGGCTATTAAAGGCCCTCTCCAGCGTTAAAGGGAGATGGAATTTAATATCCGGTATAGCCCAGCTAGGACGGGCTATAAGGCTATTAGAACATTCTGCCACTAGAGGGCAGAATGTTCCCCGATAGGGCCACAAAAATAAACAAAGCCTTCAGGCAGCGCGAGGGGATTGGGATCCCCTCAGGCTCCCTGAAGCCTTTGTTCACAGCCAGAGCTGTGAACAAAGAAACATTGGAATGTTGGAGCTCCAGGCTTCTACCAGCCATTACAAGCCCGGAGCACTCCATTGTTTTCAATGGAGCTCCCAACATTCCAATGTTCTAATATACAGTAGTTGCTTAGTAAATAATAGTCAGCAGCTACAAAACATAGCATACCCCTGCTACATAACATAGCAGCTACCTTACAACATGGGCAGCAGCAGCTACCGATTATGTAATATAGCATAGCCTTCACACAACATAGCATAGGACACACCTGATACATAACAGATTGTAGCTGCTAACTACATGGCATGACAGCGTGGACAGCAGACAGCTAACAGCATAGAAAGCAACAACATACTACATCGCATTGACTGCAGCCGCAACATACCATAGGATGGACAGCAAGTAGGAGGAAGGAAGAGGGAAGGGCTCACTTACATGCAGGTGTGTGATGCTGCAGTTCTGGATAATGATGAATGGGCCAAGGTGCAGAGTTCCGTTCTAGCCAAGTCCTTTGCGAAAGCCCCTTGCCGCCTCCCCCCAAGCCCCCACCTTTCCATATCACTCCGGTATGCTACCAGGAGGATAATCAAATTAACACAAATCCAGCAGCCGTGAATGTTTTAATGATTGCGGGGAACCAAAGGACGGTCCGGCTTGTTTCACCCTCTTTAGGTGACTTCCTTGTGCAAGTGCTCTGCAAAACCCAGCATGTCGTTCTGTTCTTGTTATGATTGCCCCATGGAGGGCCATCCCTGATGACGTGCACAATGGCCAGTCCTAACAGGGTGGGGGCAGTGAAGGTAAGTTATAATTCAGAGAGTCGCATTCGTGACCCCGGCTAACACCGCTATCGAAGCAGGGGGCGAGGCTGGAGCTCAACCTAGCTGTTAACTGCTGGAACTTTCACCCTTATTGCTGTGCTCTTTTTTGGCTATTTGGGGTAGTTCATGCTTAGGGCAGCATAACTTTTTTTCACATAAGGTATTCAGGCCAAATTTCTGTCCTTTTCTACTAACAGGGATTCTAAAGGTACCCAGGGTTTATGGATTACCTTGAAGGGGACCAAGAAAATGGGCAAATATACCAAAAATGTTGAGCTTTGTGGGAAAATTAGGAAAAACGTGTTCTGGAAAAAGGTGCGTGTTTTCTTCCTAAAAATGGCATCAACAAATGGTTTACTGTGCTAAAGACACCATCTTCCCAGCTTTCATGAACATGCAGAGCTGAATAAAAACACCATTTTCTTTTCCCACAGCTATGGCATTTCTCAAATAGGTAGCCCATTCTTCCTATTTTTTGTGCTCTCAACAAACTTCACTTACTTTGTGGTGGAAACCAGTGTAAGACCCAAGGGTGATCCAGTAAAGCTATAGATTTTTGAAAAGTAGACAAAATTCCATATTCAGAAAGGGGTCATATGTGTAGAACCCTCAAGGTTTTTCTAAAGAAACTAACTTTTGAAATAGAGAAATATTGAAAATGGGTAGGGATGAAACGTCCATTTGCAACGATGTTTTCATTTGTAACTTATTGTAACAATGGCCAATTTACAAAGGCAATATACCATTACGTCCTCTAGACCCTTCTTGTTGCGGGGATATAGGGTTTGTAGATGGTTATGTTAAAAAGTTTTATAGAGTGCACATACACCAATTGGTTTCTTGGCGCTGTTTCTGGGAGTAGCCTGAGCCCTGTTACTTATTCATAGGCCTGAGTAAACAGCCATGTCGTGAGAAGTCTCCCAAATCTTGCGAGATCAGTGCCGGATTTGATGTCTAGTGAAAGGGTATTCCAAAATCTAGGCGCCAGCAATGCAAACCTACATCCACCTTCTCGCTTCAATCTGTAGGGGGGTATGACCAAAAGGTGCTGATCGCAGATTGCTGGTGGGTATATGTCTTCGAGTAAGACTAGAGATATATTTTGGACTGATGCCATGCAAGGATTTGAAGATGATGCAGCCGATCATGAAGGCACAGCGTTGTTGTATAGGAAGCCAGTGCAGCTCCCTCACAAGAGGAGATGCATGTTACCATCTTGGCTGCTGGAAAATCAGCCTAGCAGCCTGATTCTGCACAAGTTGCAGCCTTTTGGCTAGAATTAATGGAAGGCCAAAGTACAGAGAGTTGGCATAGTCTATGTGTGATATCACCATGGCTAGAACAACCTTCACCAGTGCTTTCCTAGTGTGGAGTCTACTGATTTTCCTTATCTTTCTCAGCTGGAAAAAACAAGTAGAGATTACCGACTTGATCTGAGTTTTCATAGGCAGGTCACTGTTAAGTGTGACCCAAGACTCTTAACAGAGGGGGATGGAGTCGGGGGGTTGCCCAGCTCAGCTGGCCAGAAGTGTGAGCTCCTAGGGTTCTGCCTGCCCCCTGTCAGAATCAGTTCAGTCTTCAACAACCCAAGGTACCCAGGGCTAACAATGGAGCTGCACCATAACATGGTTTTTCATTGTGCACCAAGTATAGACTAATTCATATGGTGAAAAATGTAGAGTAAAAAATGGGTATGAAGGAAAAAATATTTCTGAAATGGGCACAAGGTATGGAGTTTAGGAGAAGTGGTTATTTGCTGAATGTCTCTGAATTTCTGGGTACCAGTACTCGCATATGATTTAGAGGGTATTTTTCAAAATGTCTTCTTTCTTACGCACAGGCTTACATTTAGAAGGCACAAATGCAGCAAAATCCAATTGCTAATAATAAATGTTCTATTCTATGCTCCCATATGTCTTCCAATAATATTGGTACCTCACTTGTGGGGAAAGACCTTGTGCCCGTGACAGGAAATGGCCCAAAACATAGATACATCAAATTCTCAGAATTTTGAGTTTGCAAGGTGTTTTGCCTGCTTTCTGCCAGTAAGTAGACTTTTGTTTCTTGTACCTGGTTGTTGCTGCCTTCAGCACTTCTTCTTTGCATGGACAATGGCTCTGAGTTATGCAGTGATGCAGAATCTCTTCTTTTGGCCTTACCAGTAGGCTTCTGGCAGGCTTTTTGACAGTGCTCCTGTGTAGGGCATGCACTTTCTTTGAGGGCCTTGTACTAGCTAAAGCAGGGCTTTGACTCCCCATACAACAATCATAGCTTGTTTCTTGGGATCACGTTGCATACCCAAGCAGTTTGCTAGACTTCAGCAAAATATCTGTGGAAGCAGTCTTGTTTCTTTGGGGTATGTATCTCCTACTCATCACCAATTGTAGAATGTACCCCTGCTCTGGAGCACACCAATGACTACGCCACACACGAAGCCCTGAAGTACATGTCTTTATTCTTCAGCATACAACCGTTAACTGAACGCACTGTGTCATAGACTTTAATAACCACACACAGACACACTCCAAATACCTCCGAACTGATTACTTAACTTTGTAAGGAGTTCACGTAGGACCCAAGGGACCTACTGCACATAATCACACATAGTCACCTGGGAAAATTTGTCCACTCAAACCTGACCCTTTTTTTTTGCAACATGGGTAGCTGTGGATTTTGTGCGCTAGCTCAGCCTGCCCCTAAGGTACCTTAGCAAACCTGAAAACTAGACACCTGGGAGAGTCTAGGGCGGGGTCACTTGCATGGCTCACACCTGTTTTATTTACCCAGGATCCCTTGCAAACCCACAAATTTGGCCAAAACCATACATTTTACTCACATTTCTGAGATGGGAAGTTATGGAATCTGCAGGGACTCAAATCCTTCTTTCCACCCAACATACCGCGAAGTCTCATGATAAAACTGGTACCTCACTTGTGCGGTTAGGCCTAGTGCCTGCGACAGGAAATGGGCCCTAAAATGCAATATGGATACATCAAATTTTTCCATACAAAAGTGACCCTTTTCTTGCAAAGTGGGTAGCTGTGGATTTTGGGCCCTAGTTCAGACGGCAGGTAGGGAAACTTAGCAAGCTTGCACAGTTTTGAAAGCTAGACACTGGGGGAATCCAGGGTGCAGAGACAAGCGTGGCTTTCGCTAGTTTTTTTGTTTTACCAAGAATCCTTTGCAAACCTTAAACTTTGAATAAAAACACTTTTTCCTCACATTTTTATGATGGAATGTTCAGGAATCTGTGGGAAGCCACAAACTTCCTTCCACCTAGCAATCCCTATGTCTCACGATAAAAATGGTACGTCACTTGTGTGGGTAGGCCTAGTTCCCACAACAGGAAATGGTCCAGAACTCAACTTGGATACTTCACATTTTTCCACCCAAAACTGGCCCTTTTTTGGCAAAGTGAGTAGCTGTGGATTTTGGGCCTCAGTTCAGCCGGCACCTAGGGAAACCTAGTAAACCTGCAATTTTTTTTAAACTAGACATCAGGGGGAATCCAGGGTGGGGTGACTTCTGTGACTCTCGACAGGTTTTTTCCACCAGAATCCCTTGGAAACCTCAAACTTTGACTAATAAAACACATTTTCCTCACATCTCTGTGATGGAAGGTTCTGGAATCTGCGGGGAGTCACAAACTTCCATCCGCCCAGCTTTCGATCTGCCCCTGATGGGTGCAAAAAGTCCACAACACACCAAGTACTTTTAAATGGTGACAAACCAAAAAAAAGGAGTATCTGTCATACCTTGACAGACTGTATTTTGGTTCCTGAGGCGGAAGCAGGCGGAAGCCGGTAATGTGTAACTAGCGCTTTTTAAAAATTGATTTAGAATCGCTTGCATTTTAATTTGGCACTGATTTAGCATTTTAATACCCCGTGTGACACGCATTGCCCGCATTTCAATTTCTGGCCCCACAGCAGCCGATTAGGTGCTGCCTCGGAGCTGATCTTTGTTTTGCCGCCATCTTGGGTGAGTAAGAGGGCGAGCCGACTAGTTGCTCGGCCCTCCCACCCTGACCAGCATAAAATGCTCACCTCCCCCTGGACGCGCAGCGGACGAGCGCAGCGGGCGCGCCGAAGGCTCGCCCCTGGCAAGCCCATCTGCGCCTGTCCACGCCGGGCCTAGGGCCAGTTCCCCTGGCCCTTGCTCTACACTTCTATCTCCCTCCAGAGTCAACTATGATGCGGAGTTTCTCAAAGCCCTCAATACTATTCCTTACACCTGCAGCCCCACCGATGTGGGTCATTTGAACTACTCTCCTTACACTTGTTCTAACTGTCCTTTTCATATCATGGACAACCCTCATTTACTAGGTCCTTCTAAGACCAAATTCAATATGTCCTCCAAAATAATTAAAGCTGCACTTCTTAATGTAAGATCTCTTCCCAAACATAGATATGAAATAGCGAATATCATCGAGAGTTGGAATTTAGATATCCTGTTCCTTACGGAAACCTGGGGTGACCAGGTTTGTAACCCTGACTTCATCACGGCCACGCTGGAGGGATTTACAAACATTAGACATGACAGACGCGTGAAAAAAGGAGGAGGCATAGCGATAATACATCGCGATAACTACATCTTACGAACGGAGCCCCTAACTACCAGTACATGTGAAGCAATTAACTTCACGTTTTTTACTCCATACTCTAGTTCATTTAGAGGGATTTTGCTCTATCGACCCCCGGGTCCTCGCTCAGCATTTTTATCATCTCTGAGCCACCTCTTAGAGCCTATAGCAGGAGAAAACAATTTCACCATCATAGGTGATTTTAATTTCCATCTGGACATGTGTGAAGATCCAGGTACAATCACCCTCCTTGCTGAAATGGAAGCAGTAGGACTAACTCAACTGGTCCGCTCTCCAACGCATTTGGCGGGTCATACGCTAGATGGAATATTTTCCAATCTCAACTCTCTTTTTATAGAGAAAACACTTCCCCTTACGTGGACTGATCACGCAGCTGTCGGTTTCAATATCTGCCCTCCCAATCCTTCGCCTACCACACCTTTCAACACCAACACATTTAAATCAAGGAAAAGTATTTACCTTGACAACTTTAATTATAAACTACACATGATACAAGATATCAACACTTCCAATCCAGAATTAGATGCTGCCACCTACACCACCTGCCTTCGGAGAATACTTGATGCTACAGTCCCCATGAAAAAAAGATCTGTTAACAGAACATCTAATTCAGCCCCTTGGTTCAATGAGAGCCTTAGGCTGGAAAAGCAGAACTGTAGACGGCAAGAACGCAAGTGGCGTAGAAATTACGATCCGAATGAAAAAACCTGCTATAAAGAGAAATTAAGCAAATATAAACAAATGATTATTAGGCAAAAAAGCATATACTACAATAATCAAATCGAGTCAGCACAAGGCTCGGTTAAGCAACTTTACCAGGTTGTCGCCCACCTTACAGGACAGGACAAAACCACCACCAAAGAGGCATCCCAATCTATGTGCGATGCCCTCTCCATTTTTTTCAAGATAAAGTTTGTGACATCTACTCAAAATTTAATAAGCACACTAATGACATCATAAATCCCAATATTACCTCTGTTCCTATTATGAACAACGCACCTACTCTCTTTTAATCATGTCTCACCTGAACTAGTTCATAAATTTATGATGACCATCAATTCAGGCTCACCAGATGACCCTTGGCCTCCTACAATACTTAAATTGGCCCCTGACATCATTTGCCATACACTCTCTAAAATTTATAATGCTATGTTCACTTCAGGTATTTTTCCTTCGATATGGGAAAAACAGTAATCAAGCCACTTCTTAAAAAACCACTCTAGATCCGTCCAATGTCACCAGCTACAGGCCAATAGCATGTCTTCCATTTCCAGCGAAAATCATAGAAAAAATCATGAACATCCAGATCTCTGAATTCATAGACGATAACAACTGTCTTGATGACTTTCAGTTTGGATTCAGAAAGGGTCATGGCACGGAGACTGCTTTAATAAAAGCATCCGACGAAATCAGAATGATTCTGGATGGAGGAGGTGCGGCGGTGCTCAAAATGCTCGACCTTTCCGCTGCGTTTCACACGGTCGATCTTACCATCTTGATCGACCGTGTCACAGGAACCAGAATTTCCAAGAGCGCCATAACCCTTCTGTCATCCTTTTTGGCCAATAGGGAACAGTATGTGACTATGGGCGGCTACACATCCTGCCCTTTTTCTCTTCCCTGTGGTGTTCCCCAGGGATCCTCGCTAAGTCCAACACTTTTCAACATCTACGTGGCGGATTTGGCGCGGATCATTAAAGCTCATCGCCTAGCAGTTACATCTTACTCTGACGATACTCAGCTTGTCCTGGCTATCAACAACAATGGACTGGAAGTAGCCAATAACTTCCAACAGGGAATGCATGCCATCAGCAATTGGATGAGTAAAAACTGTTTAAAGCTGAACTCTGATAAAACCGAGGTCATGGTATTTGGCAAACCCACTCCTATTTGGTCCCCCACTTGGTGGCCTCAAGACCTAGGTCCTCCACCTGTTCCAGTCAACAAAGTGAGGAACTTGGGAGTGATTTTTGACAATAAACTTTCCTATATTCATCAGGCAAACTCCATAGTCTCTGCGTCTTTTTTCACATTAAAAATGATCAGAAAATTGCTACCCTATCTTCCCATAAACACCATAAAAACTCTGATTTCCACCTTGCTAATGTCCCGAGTTGATTATTGTAATACCCTGTTGCTCAATGCTCAGGAGCAGGTATTAAACAAACTTCAGCTGGTGCAGAACGCAGCCGCCAGACTTGTCACCAGAACACCTAAATTTAAACCAATCTCAAATATCATTCGGAAACTTCATTGGTTACCGGTGAGACAAAGAATTAAATTCAAGGCTCTGTGTATAGCCTTCAAAACCATACATGAAAAAGGGCCAATCTTTTTAACACACTCCCTTTGTCCATATATGCCAGTTCGCAATCTTCGATCCTCCAGGGCAAACCTTTTAGAGATAGCGAAAACAAAGAAGGCTACCTGGGGCGACAGATCTTTCTCGATTGCCACCGCTAAACTGTGGAATAACCTTCCTAATCAACTTAAGAGCATCCCAACCCTAACACTTTTTCGCAAACAATTAAAAACTTGGCTATTTAGTCAATAGATAGTGCTGCTTACTAATAAATACAGATATTCTACGATCTCTGTCCAGCGCCGAGACACCTCCGGGTATTCGGGCGCTCAACAAGTTGTATAAATAAATAATAATAATACCCTGGCATCGAGCCATACCCCTTCTCCAGAAAGGGAAATAGTATCCCCTTCTGGGGCAGCTAGGAGGTTTTCCCCAATTGGGGAAAGTCTATTTGGCCGCAATGTGGGGGAGAGCATGGGCCCATGCCTAGGGAGCTTCATACCCCCAAAATAATACTGAATAAAGGCTGCAGTGTTAGTGGGCTTCCTGCCAACAGGGGGCAAATTGAGGTAATTACCCTAATCTGCACCACTGGGGGGCGGAAAGACTGTCTTTTTTGGGTGGGAGAATGGCCATGCCCATGGTGGGCAGTCCCCCCCTGTATTATGTTTTCCCCTAGTGTCTCGAGGACTTTTTGCCCCCCCCCCAGGGAGCAGATTGGAGGTAATCACCCCCAGCGGGGGGGGGGGGGTGGTAGAAAGACTTTACCATATTTATTTTTGTGGCGGGGATGGCCATGGGTTGAAAGACTGAGGCATTTTTAGGGTGGGGCATGGCTATGCGAAGCGTGGCCCGCCCCCATCCCTGTGTTCCTTTTTAATATATATCTATTACCTAGTGTCTAGTGGGCTTTCTGCTCCCCCCCAATGGGGGCAAATTTGAGGTGATTACTCCCAACCGCCCCCTGGTGGCAGAAAGACTATTGAGGCCTATTTGTGGGTGGGGGCAGCCCCTATAACTCCTATATTTTATAATTTAATTTCCCTGGAGTATAGTGGGATATCTGCCCCTGGGTGGGGGGGGGGGGGGGCAGGTTGGGGTTAATCACCTCAGCCACCTCCCCTGGGGGTAGGGGTGGGCTGAAAGAATGAGTCCTTTTTGGGTTGGAGACATGGCTGTGTCCATGGTGGGCTTCCTCCACCCCTATGTTTTTGTTATGCCTGCTTTCTGGTGTTTAGTGGGTTATCTGCCCTCCTATGAGGGGGAGGGGGACAGAATGACAGTTGAGTCATGCCCCCCACCCCTGTATTTATTTATTTTCATTTTCCCTAGCATCTAGTGGGTTTTCTGCCCCTCAGGGTGTAGATTGAGGGTAATCAGCCCCAACTCCGCGGGGGGTGGGGGCAGAAAGACTTAAATATTAGGTGGGGATAGGGGAAGCACAAGCCCTTGCCTAAGGGGCTGCTCCCCCATTTCTCCGGTGTCTAGTGGGTGGATCCCTGCTTGGCAGGGATGCCATTGGAAATGGGAGATTCTCCCCTTCCCAATGATATCTCTCCCAAGACAATCAGTCTCGGGGGCTTCGATATGCCCCCGAACATGGTGCAGTGAAAATGAAATCGTATTATACTTTCACTTTTGAATGTAATGACGTCAGCACGCCCTGCTTACTGATCGTCAATTAAAAATTATTTTATTTAAAAGCCCAGGCTGCTCCGGAAGCTCTTCCTGAGCAGCTGGAACTAAACTCAGGAAAATTGAAATCCTTTATAGCTCTACCCACTGTTTGCTAATGGCCTATAGATGCACATAAGGGAGTAAAATCAGTCAATGTCAATTGACAACACGACTGTAGCAGCCCACACAACGTTTCAAAACCCTGGACTATAGTGTCATCTAGTGGACAAAATGAGTAAGCGTTTCCTAACAAGAATTATAAATGAGAAAGAAAATAAATTGCACAAAAAAAACAATACAATGTTAATTTTTAAAGATATGTTTAATTTTTCCCAACAATGTAACCAATTGTAATGCAACAATCACACTGAATCTGTGAAGACATACTGGATGGAAAGATTTAGGACCTCATTACGAGTGTAGTGTTCCACTGGACCGTCAAACTCACGTTGGCTTTGCGAGAACCGCCACGCTGGCGGTCTGACTGCTGCATTACGAATGGAGCGGTCCCACCATCACAGGACCACCACAATCAGCGTTGTGCTGGTTATGCTGGTGTGCCGCTGCGGCACTGCCAATCATATTGTGAGTTGCCTCACAGCCACAGTTTTCATGGCGGTGAGCCTGCCATGATAATTGCGGCAGTGAAAAAACTAAGGGGGCTCTACAGGGCCCGTCTTGCCTCTGGGCCAGGGGATGCATGCAGGGGAGCACATGGTGTGCCCCCCTGTCTGCATGCACCCCCAGTTCCTGCACGGAATGGACTTTATATTCAATGCCATGCAGGAAAGTGTTTTGGCGCTCCCATTGCAGTGCCTTTCTAACAGGCACCACCTTGGGACTGCCAAAGCTCCATCTGCCAGACCACTAATCAACTCATAATCTAGCGGGCCATGTGCGGATGAGTTTGCTGGTGTGGGAGCAGGGTGTGGTGTGGTGGCCCACTCTTACACCGCCAAACTCATAATTAGGCTTAAAGTCTTTAAATAGAAGAATTAAACTTTAATAAAAAATTCAGGAACCTTTGGAAATTTCAAAAGGAAAAATAACTCAGTTTAAAAATGTGTATATTAAAGAAATATTAAAATTCAAAGCAAAAAAGCGTCCTAACTTATATAAAGTATTATTTCACAGCTTCTACGTGTTTTCTTTTTTTTATTCGACAGGTTGGAAAATGGGAATACATTAACATAATTAAAAATACAATACAAATGTAAAAACATATCCTCTATCCATTTCAGAAGCAAACAAAAAATACTATTTAGAAGACTATAGGAGAATATTTGTTAGAAAATTCAGCACTTGTCAAGAAGGGCCACAAGTGGAGCAATGAATTAAAAAGTTATAATTGTATTTCGTAATTTTTTATAGGTAAAATTTAAAATAATTTAAAACAAACTATGTTTTATACGAAAGTGGAAATCAACCACTCAAGTAGAGGCAAACTGAGTCAAGGGATCATTGAAAGTGTGTGGATTATGTCTCTACTCATCGTAAAGGCAGAAGGGTTACTGAACGTAACCGTAACCACCCTGCCTGCAACAGAGTTAGACGCGAGAGGAAATGTTGAACAAATAAAGGCCTTAGAAGCTACCTCCAAGAGACCTGTGGTTCAGTTCAATGGGAAGGAGCAATGAATACCTCTGTACAGGAGAAATGTCTGCAATTCCAAATGTAAAATGAATGATTTACTGAAAAAAGACAGGCAATTAGCATACAGTAATAACAATGAAGTAACATTGATATTCATCCTGAACCAACAGAAACCTACAACCATAAACCAGTCCTTTCTATTATAAAAAAAACACCTCTCAAACTAATACTATTATTACCACAATACATAACACTTTTAGTCTAGAAAACAGTGAAATCTGGATGATGAATGGGACATTTAAAAGAAGCCTTGTGCATTTATCCACATTAACACCGTAAATAGTTAAATAAAGAGTACCACATTGCATATGATTTATGCTGTACTTCCAGACAAGCCATCCCCAACATATAATGAATTTGTATTAGTAATAAGAGAAAAACAATGATTAAAAGTCCTTGGAAAATAGTAATTGATCTTGAACTTGACATGTTGACCACTGTTAAGTGGAGAAGCGTGGCTCAGTGGTTAGAGGCGGCAGACCCGGAAGCTGAGATCGACCGTGGACCAGGGTTCGATTCCCCGCTTCGGCGGGTCTCGGGCTCAAAATTCCACGGACTCGACAATTCTCGCTTTGGTGCCTACTCAACTCACGGGGTCACACTCTGCGACTCTGGGCAATAGCTTGCTTAATCTCCACTACGGCCCCTCGCGGCGGGATGCCTGGCTTTCACCTTGTGGACACCCTGCCGGGGTTTCTCACAGGGGAATACCAGGACGGGTTCCCTAAGCAAGCGCCGGGACGCTTATGGGCAGCTGTGCGCTTTACAAGTCCATCACATTTACATTTACATTAATGAACTATATGCTGAAGCACAAATTCAAGGATTTTTTTCATTTTTGACAGGCATTTTGGAGAAACAAAATATCCTTAGCAGGAGAGTATATCTCTGACAGTAAACTACAGTTCGAGGTTACAGAATTAACAGGTTTGCATTTTGTATCTTCTGAGCATGTAAATGAATACTACACCTCTATTGTTCAATCAGACTTCTTTTCACAAAATGAGGCAAAATTGGCACCATTACTAAATTACTTTGAAGAGACATGGATTGGCCATCCAAACAGGTTGGGTCTCAGACAAAAACCAAATTATCACAGTGAATGGTGGATCTGTTCCTAGACCTGTTCAGTGGGAGGTGCAAAAGCAAACAATAGTATTAAGGGTTGGAATAACCCCTTCTCTATTTCAAATGGAAAACCTCACCGTAATTTTTATAATTTCCTGGATAATTTGAAAAAGGAGGAAAGTTCCCAGAAAATGAGACCACTGCAATCTTTTACATGCATTCTGCAGCCCAAATGATGTAAAAAAAAAAAAAAAACTAATGAAGTGACAGAGAGACTCATTTTTAAAGTTCAGCCATTTAGAATATTTGGGGGACCAGACTATCTGGAAAACATTGCACACATACTTCATTACTGAAATTACGAATGCAGATTAACATATAAAGCAATGCTCTAGATTAATCTCTTGTTTTAAAAAAACATGGGGTCAATTAGGATGGCGGACGGACTTTGTCCGTCCGCCATCCTGTCTGAGGACGGGACCGTCCGCCACAGGGGCGGAGGTCCCGTCCGTGGAATTGGGATGCACCCGGCACAGTGGCGGGTGCATCCCGCATTTTTAACATTGAAAGCACCGTCCGCCGCAGTGTTAAAAATGCATGTTGTGCGTTTCACAGCACAACATGACAGGCACCGCGCGGTGCCTGGCATGTTGTATTTTGAAATGCAGGGGGGTACCTATGCACCCCCACCACCCCCTTCACCCTGGGGGCCCGCAACGGGCCCCCAAAGCATGAACTGTATGCTTTTTTGTGGTGGCATAGCCCCCAGCACATCCTAATATGCTGGTGGTGTCTGATAGACACTGCCACCATATTAGAGCTTTTCCGTCCGCCACGGTCCCCCTGCCATTGTAATATGGCGGGGGGGAAATAGGTGGCGGACGGTCAAGGATGGCGGATGTCCGCCATCCTAATTGACCTCATAATTGGCAATAACAATCTTATTTACTACCCACCTTAACTTTAATTTTGAATCTGCTTTACATAATATTAGATTGATCCTGCCCAGAGTCGTCTTTCGTTAACATTTTAATTCCTTTTACCAATACTCTAAGGTAATCCGAATATAAATCCACAAAAGCAAAGCCAACCTGAATCCTTATGATAAGTTGTACAAAAGTTATTGAAAAAGTTCCATTCACAATGGGTCACCAATGCCCACCACCATCTGTTGAAAGTAATGCAATTCAATCAGTTTCCAAAAAAAAGGGCCTGCTGGAAAATCCAGAAAAAATAGAAGATATGTCCCCTTTAGCAAAGGTAAAAATACATAACAGACACCAATATGTATTTGTAAAAAAAGTAAAAAAAGTGTGATCCCAAAAATACAGGATGTGACCGAGCACTGACTCCAGTAACCTGTTCACGACCAAACATGTCAAAAACAAACAGTAACACTATTACATTAAAACTTACCTTAGACATCGACCATAGACTTTCCTTTCTTTAAATATGCATGCCCTACATTTTTAAAATGTAAAAAGTTCTTATATGAACGACACAGGGACCAACCACCGTTCTCAACCGCAAACACGTAAATATGTGGAAAGTTATATTCTAAATATGTATTCAAATATGAAGTGATAAAAAGTAAGTGCCCTATTATGTTTATAAATTATTTTGAATATTTATAAATGTTTGTAAATGTAATAAATTATTTTTGAAAAATAAAATTATTTATTCTAATAAAATAAGTTATTTTTTTTACACTTCTTTTTATTAAACAACTAGCTTATCCGTCGCGCTTTGCTGCGATCTCCGAAGAAAGGAAATTCAAGGAAACTCATTATGATAACATTCAATTTACATTGTGTCATTTTTATTGAAACTTATTCATTTTAATATGGAAAACATTTCAAAGTGTCGTTTTAATTCTATTTATTTATTCGAGTGCTTGTGGATACACAATTTTTTGTTTTTCCGTCTGGTGCGTACATCAGTATTCGAAACATTATGAGGGTCCTCGTGGGCCGATATTTTAAAAAAATGTTATCCCAGAAACCTTCGCGGGAGTATACTCAACAACTTCCCAAAGTTTCCTGGTGATCGGAAGAATGGTGTTTTAATTCTATTGATTTATTCGAGTGCTTGCGTATACACGATTTTTTGTTTTTCCGTCTTGCGCGTACATCAGTATTCGAGAGATTATGAGGGCCATGGGGGGCTGATATTTTTTAAAAAAATTAGCGAGAGTGTACTCAACAACTTCCCAAAGTTTCATGGCGATCGGATGAATAGTGTTTTAATTCTATGTATTTATTCGAGTGCTTGTGGATACACGATTTTTTGTTTTTCCGTCTTGAGCGTACATCAGTATTCGAAAGATTATGAAGGCCCTGGGGGGCCGATATTTAAAAAAATGTTATGCCAGAAACCTTTGCGGGAGTGTACTCAACAACTTCCCAAAGTTTCATGGCGATCGGATGAATGGTGTAGTAATGCATAAAGGACAAACAGACAGATAGACAGACAGACATACTTTCGTTTTTATATATATAGATAGTCAGCTTGCATAATCATGATCTCGTTCATAAGTTGGGTTACATACAATTTTAATGGCATACAAATTCCGTTTTACAAAAATATGTCATGATACTAGTAGTTCCTCTTGATTCCAGCTGTCATGTTTTCCCCCCTCCCCGTCTCTCTCCACCTAACCAGTCTATACCCCCCCAAACCCCCTGTAGTCTTCCCACTTTTGCCACATTTTCTCCCATTTCTTGGGGCATCCCCGGCTTTCGTAGATTGTTTATTGGCAGCGCAGTACCAGTCCATATCTTTTTCCCACTGGGAGACTCGAGGTGGCTGGATCGCCCCCCATTCCCCGGCAATGTTCCTTTTGGCTTCTATTGCGGCCACCTGTAGCCATATTCTCTGATATTTAGGCCAGTTCAGTTCACCGGACACACATAATATATGCCACCTGGCATCGAGGGACACTTCTTGTTCCAACACCCCTGACATAATTCTGACTACTTTCCTCCAATTTTTCTGTATGATCGGGCAGTCCCATAGGATGAGAAAAAAAGTCCCCCTCTGAGTACACACCCTCTGTGACGGATCACTGACATAATATCGACTGACAGAATATCGACTAGCAAAAATATCGAGGAAAAAATATCTACAGACAAAATATTGAGTTTGTATCTACAAACAGGTAAGTACAAAAATATCGAGTACAAAATATCGTTTACAAAAATATAGTTTTAAAAAATATCGACTTTATTAAAAACAGTGTTAAATTAAATTAAAATTAAAAATTAATTACTAAAATATACTTAAAAATACTTAAATTAACTTATAATATTTAAATCATTAATGAAAGTTATAACAAAAAAAATGTACAATCATATTTGTTAAAACATATATATATATTAACACAATATAATTAAATATTATCCAATATTATTACCGTACAATAGCAGAAGTGTAAAAAATACTATTCCTACTCCACAGAGTGCAACTGTAGGGAAAGCGTTGGATAGCGTAGGGGTAAAAATTACTATTCCCACTCCAGTGGGTGCAACAGTGAGGAAAGCGTTAGATAGCGTAGGGGTAAAAATTACTATTCCCACTCCAGTGGGTGCAACAGTAGGGAAAGCGTTGGATAGCGTAGGGGTTAAAATTACTATTCCCACTCCATTGAGTGCAACAGTAGGGAAAGTGTTGGATAGCGTAGGGGTAAAAATTACTATTCCCACTCCAGTGGGTGCAACAGTAGGGAAAGTGTTGGATAGCGTAGGGGTAAAAAATACTATTCCCACTCCAGTGGGTGCAACAGTAGGGAAAGCGTTGGATAGCGTAGAGGTAAAAATTACTATTCCCACTCCAAAGAGTGCAACAGTAGGGAAAGCGTTGGATAACGTAGGGGTTTAAATTACTATTCCCACTCCAAAGAGTGCAACAGTAGGCAAAGCGTTGGATAGCGTAGAGGTAAAAATTACTATTCCCACTCCAGTGGGTGCAACAGTAGGGAAAGCGTTGGATAGCGTAGGGGTTAAAATTACTATTCCCACTCCAAAGAGTGCAACAGTAGGGAAAGCGTTGGATAGCGTAGGGGTAAAAATGACTATTCCCACTCCAAAGAGTGCAACAGTAGGGAAAGCGTTGGATAGCGTAGGGGTTTAAATTACTATTCCCACTCCAAATAGTGCAACAGTAGGGAAAGCGTTGGATAGCGTAGGGGTTAAAATTACTATTCCCATTCCAAAGAGTGCAACAGTAGGGAAAGCGTTGGATAGCGTAGAGGTAAAAATTACTATTCCCACTCCAGTGGGTGCAACAGTAGGGAAATCGTTGGATAGCGTAGTGGTTAAAATTACTATTCCCACTCCAAAGAGTGCATCAGTAGGGAAAGCGTTGGATAGCGTAGGGGTAAAAATTACTATTCCCACTCCAGTGGGTGCAACAGTAGGGAAAGCGTTGGATAGCGTAGGGGTTAAAATTACTATTCCCACTCCATTGAGTGCAACAGTAGGGAAAGTGTTGGATAGCGTAGGGGTAAAAATTACTATTCCCACTCCAGTGGGTGCAACAGTAGGGAAAGTGTTGGATAGCGTAGGGGTAAAAAATACTATTCCCACTCCAGTGGGTGCAACAGTAGGGAAAGCGTTGGATAGCGTAGAGGTAAAAATTACTATTCCCACTCCAAAGAGTGCAACAGTAGGGAAAGCGTTGGATAACGTAGGGGTTTAAATTACTATTCCCACTCCAAAGAGTGCAACAGTAGGCAAAGCGTTGGATAGCGTAGAGGTAAAAATTACTATTCCCACTCCAGTGGGTGCAACAGTAGGGAAAGCGTTGGATAGCCTAGGGGTAAAAATTACTATTCCCACTGCAAATAGTGCAACAGTAGGGAAAGCGTTGGATAGCGTAGGGGTTAAAATGACTATTCCCACTCCAAAGAGTGCAACAGTAGGGAAAGCGTTGGATAGCGTAGGGGTAAAAATGACTATTCCCACTCCTAAGAGTGCAACAGTAGGGAAAGCGTTGGATAGCGTAGGGGTTTAAATTACTATTCCCACTCCAAATAGTGCAACAGTAGGGAAAGCGTTGGATAGCGTAGGGGTTAAAATTACTATTCCCACTCCAAAGAGTGCAACAGTAGGGAAAGCGTTGGATAGCGTAGAGGTAAAAATTACTATTCCCACTCCAGTGGGTGCAACAGTAGGGAAAGCGTTGGATAGCGTAGGGGTTAAAATTACTATTCCCACTCCAAAGAGTGCAACAGTAGGGAAAGCGTTGGATAGCGTAGGGGTAAAAATGACTATTCCCACTCCAAAGAGTGCAACAGTAGGGAAAGCGTTGGATAGCGTAGGGGTTTAAATTACTATTCCCACTCCAAATAGTGCAACAGTAGGGAAAGCGTTGGATAGCGTAGGGGTTAAAATTACTATTCCCATTCCAAAGAGTGCAACAGTAGGGAAAGCGTTGGATAGCGTAGAGGTAAAAATTACTATTCCCACTCCAGTGGGTGCAACAGTAGGGAAATCGTTGGATAGCGTAGTGGTTAAAATTACTATTCCCACTCCAAAGAGTGCATCAGTAGGGAAAGCGTTGGATAGCGTAGGGGTAAAAATTACTATTCCCACTCCAGTGAGTGCAACAGTAGGGAAAGCGTTGGATAGCGTAGGGGTAAAAATTACTATTCCCACTCCAGTAGGTGCAACAGTAGGGAAAGCGTTGGATAGCATAGGGGTAAAAATTACTATTCAAACTCCAAAGAGTGCAACAGTAGGGAAAGCGTTGGATAGCGTAGCAGTATAAATTACTATTCCCACTCCAGTGGGTGCAACAGTGAGGAAAGCGTTGGATAGCGTAGGGGTAAAAATTACTATTCCCACTCCAGAGAGTGCAACAGTAGGGAAATTAAATACTTCATATATTATTTCAATAAATATAAATTAATATCTATCAAAAATTAATTTAAAGTAATTACGAATTTAATATAATATAATAATTAATCAATTAAAATTACAAATTAAATGTAATTATTACAATTATTTAACTACTAATACAAATTAATTACAAATTAACATTTAAAAATTAATTTACAATAAATTCAAATTAAATACAATTAAATAAATTGTTTTATTTAATAATTATAAATAAATTACTTCCCATCCTATTCCCCTATAAACCCACAACCCACTACAGAAAATAAATTATTAAATTAACATAATTAGCAATTAATCAATTAAATAAAATTAATTTGCAATTCTAATTTAATTATTACCCATAAAAAATTAATTAAAAATGAATTCTAAAACAATACCAATCAATATGTTAGCATATTTAATTAATTATAAATAAATTACTTGCCACCCAGTTCCCCTATAAACCCACAACCCGCTACAGAAAATAAATTAGTAAAATTAACATAATTAGCAATTAATCAATTAATTAAAATTAATTGCCAATTAAAAGTTAATTAATTACCAAATACAAATTAATTAACAAATAATTAAAAATGAATAACAATAAATAACTTTACATCTTTAATTAATTATAATTAAATTACTTCCCACCCTATTCCCCTATAAACCCACAACCCGCTACAGAATTAAATTACGCAAAAATTAAATAATACAAATTTCATTAATTAAAATTATTTATAACATAAATACACACTTTTCACACATATAATAACATAAAAAAACACTATAAAAAATTCAATATTATCAAAAATTCGATAATTTTATTAACCTATATTATATACTTCGATATTTTAAATGTCTATATTTTTAACATTCGATATTACATTACTTACCTTAAAAACGATATTTTTGATGTCTATATTCTGTCCAGGCGATATTTTGTCCATTCGATATTTAAAACTCGATATTGTGTCCAGTCGATATTTTGTAGTCGATATTTTGACTGTTCACCCTCTGTGACACTACTCCGTTGAGATGCACCCTAACTTATCCATACGTGTGCTGGTGTAATAGGACCTATGCAATATCCACATTTGGACTAAACTGAATCGTGCCCTGATTGCTATCTCTCAGGGACTCTGTACAGCCTCTACCCAGTCATCATCCTCCAACAATCCCACCTCGGATTCCCATGCTTCTCTGACCTTGATTAGTAGATCTGGTGAGTTGTTCATAATTTTTTTTATATGTACAGGACAATGTCTTCTCCGGGATCGGATCCAATAATAATCTATCTTCTAATGGACTATACTCGGGAACCTGATCCCCATCTTTAAGATGGCTGCCCAGCGCATGTTTCAATTGCAAATATTTATAGTGCTCCGTGGGTGCCAACTGAAATTCTGTTTGTAGCTCTGAAAATGACATCAACGCCTTTCGTCGTCTCACATCCCCTAAACGTACAATGTCTATCAGTTTCCATTTAGCAAAACCCTGCAGTCAACCCACTTCCCTAAGCATGTCACTGGTCCATAGAGGAGTCTGCTCCGTCAGCCATCCAGCCCATCCCAGGAATCGATTAGCCTTAGTCCATGCCATCTGTACTATTCGGGTATGCGGGGGCATTCCGCCCTGACACTCCCTGTCGTATAATACCCGCAAGTAACCTCCAGCCCCCATCGCCCAGTGATCGACACTGTATGCCAGGTAATTCCTGTCTCCAAAGTCCCAGTCCTTAATGACCATGAGTTGCAATGCCCAATAGTACTTTCGAAGATCTTGGATGGCTAACCCTCCCTCGTACACCCCTTTCTGCAATATGGCCACTGCGATCCACGCACCCCCCTGTCCGACAGCAACGTCCTTAACTTGCTCTCTATGTCCCTGAAGAATTTTTCTGGTATGTGACAGAGGGTGTTCTGTATAATATACAAAATCCTGGGCATGGACATCATCATGAAGAGAACCACCCTTCCCATCAAGGAGATTGACAGCTTCCTCCAATGCATGACATCATTTTTCAACTGATTCAGCTGCAGCTTTAGGTTCCTTGCCAGGAACGCTGCGTCTGTTTTCTCAATCTGTATACCCAGATATTTAAAACTTGTTTAAATGTGGAAAAGTTATTTTTAACAAGTGTCTAATATTATAAATAAATTTCTAAAATAAAATAGGAAATGTGAAATAAATAAATACTCATAACCCATCATTTTGAAAGGGCCAAAATGTAAAATAAACGACCCACCGTATTTCCCTATAAACTTTGCATCCTGCTTCTATAACATGTACACATATTAAAATAAAAATGGAAACTATAGTATTACATTTAAAAAGGAAAAACAGGTAAACATGTATACAAAAAATGTAATTCCCACTTGCCAATGTACACCCCAATATATAAATAAAATCCAATGTAAAACGCTTCCCATCCTATTCCCCTATAATCCTTATATCATCTTCCTGAAACTATACAACATAAATTAAAGAAGTTTAAAAAATAATCAAAGAAATAAATACCCACACCCCAACAGTTTATACAAAACAAATTAAAAAACACGTCCCAGCCTATTCCCCTATAATTCATGCATCCTGAAACCATAAAACAAAAAGTATACACTTTTTTAAAATATCTTTTTTTAAATTAACAAAATAACTAACCACACCTAAAAAAAACACCCACACCCCACTATTTAAATTAAAGCACTTCCCACCCTATTTTACTAAAAACCCTTACATCTCGCTCCTGGAACCATTATAACAAAATACAAAATTATTTTAAAAAAAATGTATTTACCACTTTTTTCTTTTGGGGAGTAAACCCCATTTAAAGCTTGAACATAAGAAACTCCATTTTATCTCTTTTTTTCTTTTATGTGTTACACATAAAACCCCTTTATACTCCGATCCCTCTTCACCCCAACTTGCCACCACCCTACATCTACATTTACCTTTTTTTATTTTGAGGGGTAAACCCTTACAAACCCCTTTTAACCCAATACCCACCTACAACCCTATTTACCACCATCCACCAATCTGATTTACCCATTTTTCCTTTTTTGCATAAAGCCCATAACCCCATTCAACCTCAGACCCCCAGAACCAAAACATTATGGCCAACCCATACTTACCAATACAATACTTACCATGGTGAAGGCATGCTTGGTAAAGGTCATTGTGCGGTAAGAGATGTGTGGTAAAGGTACCATATTGTAAACAGCATTGTTAAGGTAAAACACCAGTTTTATTGTGTAGTTTCAGGTACTGCTGTGTGATTTAAATGTACTTTCTGGGATGGGCATTAAAGTTATTGTGTCTGTTGGTTGATTGTTGAGTGCTGAGCTCGGGTCCCGCACACTATCTCCCTGAGAACCCTGGGACTGCTCACTCTCGCTATCCTGAGAGTCAAGTGTGAAAGGGATGGGGGCGTGGCTTACGCGCCGAAGAGTAATGGCGTCTCCCGTGAGCTCCGTAGAGCTACGGGACTCCTGGTGTTATTTGGACCTTTCTCTGTAACCCGAGGAGCCTGCACCTTGGAATTCCTGTCGGCGGAACATGGTCCGCGCCCGCTGACGGTGTCTTCTGGACATTTTATGCCGTTTTTGCGGCTTAATTGAACGTTGGTGCATCTTGGCTGTCACGGGACGCGGGCGGCCGCCATTTTGTGCCGCTGAGCCCACGTCCCTTCCCTCACGGTTGCAGCACCTTGTTTCTGCCGTCATGCAGCCCTCTCCTTCGCGTTGCCTTCCTTCTTCTGGCACATAACAAGGTATGGCATAATTCGCGAGATTTCAGCTGCTTTGTCCCGGCATGTCTCCTTTCAGTGCTTCTTTTTCAATATTCCTCTCAGGATCCAGCCGCCATTTTAGTTTTTGGCACTGAGTTTTCTCCTTCACCGAAGGCTTTTACCTACCATGTTCTGCTTCCCTTCTGACACTAACAATATTCTTTTTTGGAAATGACTGTTTCTTTCTTGCTGATGAAGTTCTTCACTTCTGCTACAGTGATTCGTCCAATGTGCTTGTGCTGCCTACAGTAGTAGTAGTCAGTGATCTCATTTTATTTTTTATTTTTTATTTTTGCTCTTTTATCCTGTGGCTTCCATTGTCATTCTTTTTGAGATTTTCCATGTGGATACTTTTCCATATTTTTCATCCTCTCTGAGCCCTACCGGATTTTGTTGTCTCTGGATTTTTGTGAGTGGTTCGCACCCCCTCTGAGCTCACGTTTCTCCTAGCTTCTGGTGCACACTCACGGTGTCATAATGGCTCATGATGCTAACAACGTTAAATCTTCTCTCACCGGAACGAAGCCTAAACGTCTTAAAAATGACCCACCTTCCCCTATTCATACCTCTCCAAACCCAGTTTTGGACTCCATCTTAGAGGAAGTGAGGGGTCTTCAGCCTTTCATGGCTGCTATTAATGAGAAACTCAAGCAAATTGAAGAACGGTGGGTCATTATGGAAGGCAAGGTTTTAAATCTAGAACAACGTGTCAGTGACATTCAGGATGTCACCTCTAAGATACCTCTACTGGAAAAAGAGATCCAAAAGCTGAAGCTTCACACCGAGGACCTTGAAAATCGAAATCGTAGAAACAACCTACTCGTTTATGGTGTTCCAGAAAATTTGGAGGGGTCTGATATGGTGTCCTTCATACGGAAATTCCTACATGAACTTTTGGACCTCCAATCGTCGTCTCATCCTCTTAACATCCAGAGGGCACATCGCTTAGGTCATGTCATCTCCAATTCGTCTAAACCTCGTGGTATTATCATTCTTTTTCTTGAGTTTACTGAACTCATGACTGTTCTAAAGGCTGCACGACTCAAACGTCGTCTCATATGGTCAGGTCATAACATTTTTTATCTCTCAAGACCTTTCAAATGCTACGAATGCTCGGCGGAAGGAGTTTTTGAATCTTCGTCCTCAAATGCGACAATTGAACATTCAATATGGTATTCTCCACCCTTGTTTCTGCAAGATCACCCATAATGGCCATACACGCACGTTTGATGACCCTCAGAAGCTCCACGCATATCTCCAAAGTGTTTCCTCATCTAACATGGACACTAATGTTTGATATTTTTCATCCCAATGCAATGCTCTACTATTGCTGTTCTGTTTACTTTGACTCCCTTCAATGTTTCCTTTT
The DNA here is from genome assembly GCF_964261635.1 of Lissotriton helveticus. NCBI lineage: Eukaryota > Metazoa > Chordata > Amphibia > Caudata > Salamandridae > Lissotriton > Lissotriton helveticus. The sequence goes on from NC_136068.1 coordinate 85,123,915, forward strand.
TGCCTCAGTCTTTCCTTGAGATTTTGCCGTTTTCTCCTGCTCTCTAATATTCGATACTTTTCATCCTCCTGAATGTACCTGTCTTGCGATTATGTTTTATTATCGCTCCTGCTCAGTCATTTCCTTTATACGTTGTCCTTCCTTTGAGGCTCCATCCTTTTACCTGTTATTCTAATTCTTTTTTCTCTCCTTTTTCCTTGTCTACTGCTCGCTGGAGTCCGTATTCTCTTTGGCGTCTCTTCGCTCCCGATGTCTTGTTTTCCTCTTCCTTCTCAGACCAGGCACTTCTGCCTTGATCTGTTTATTCACTTCTTCCTTCTCGTCTATCTCTTTTCTCTCCTCTTCCTACTTTGCTTTCTCCCTTTCTATCTTCCTTTCTTGGCTTGTCTGCTATTCTATTATCCTCTCCCTACTCATTCTATCTTTCCTCTTTCTTTGTTTATATTCCTCATGTTATTCGGTACTTTATATCTGGGTGCATTTTTTATAGTTGTTCTTATTGTGTTGGATATTTTCTTCATATGTCATGCTTTTCATTGTTGTCTTTTCATTTGTACCTATTCTCCTGCAGTGTATCAACTCCACGTGTATTTCCCCTCCCTTGCCTTCCATTATGTGTAAGTTCGTCACGTGGAACGTTTGAGGTCTTGGCCATCCTGTCAAACGTCAAAAGGTATTGTCTCACTTATCCAAACTTCACTCACAAGTTGTTTTTCTTCAAGAGACTCACTGTTCTGATGTGGAATCAGCCAAGCTAAAACGACAATGGGTGGGTCAGGTTGTATTTTCTCCTGCTGTCTCCAAAAAAGGGGGTGTTGCTATCTTATTTCATAAAGGTCTATCTGTTCAAATTCTCTCTTCTCAACATGATGATGAGGGTCGTTGGGTAAGGGCTAAGGTTGTGATTCAGAACAAAACATTGGTTTTGGTCAACATTTATGGTCCTGTTCGCCCTGACCCCAACTTTTGGAATAATATTAAAATTCTCCTTTCCTTCATAGATTGCCCAAATATTGTACTGGCTGGTGATTTTAACCAATGGCTTGATCCCTTTTCCGATAGACTCTCCTCTATAGCAAATTTCACCCTGACAAAACCCATAAATATTTCCAATCTACCATTGCCTCTCGTCCCCTCTATGATGTATGGAAAACGTGTAATCCCGACTCCCTGGAATATACCTTTTTTTCAAATGTTCATCAGACCCGATCCAGAATTGATTACCTTTTGGTCAGTAAATCCCTGCTTCCTTCCATCCAAACATCCGAAATTGGTTCCATTTTTATTTCCGATCATGCCCCTGTTTATGCAGTCCTTGATCTTACCCTTACTTCTTCCAAATTTAGCCGTTGGAAGTTCAACACTTTTCTTTTGTCTGACAATGTTTATGTAAAAGAAGTAACTGCCTTTATTAACGAGTTTTTCACACTAAATAACCCATCAGACACCTCTATCCCTACCACTTGGGACGCTTTTAAAGCGGCCCTACGTGCTTTCATTATCAAATATGTCTCTAAAAAGAAGAAACTTAATAGAACTAAATATGAGGACGAACTCAAGAATATCAAACATCTTGAGCACATGTATTTTTCCTCCAAATCTCCTGATGCCCTTCAGAACCTCATAAAGGCAAAAACTGAGTTGAATAAAATCACTAGAGTGGAAGCTTGCAACACTTTACTCAAAATTAAATCTAAATTCCACGGGGGCCAAAACAAGGCTGGTAAAATGTTAGCAAATTATCTATAAATCAAATCTGAACGTAAGACTGTAGGTCCTATTTTTAATGACTCTACCACCAAACTGGTCACGTCAGATGAAGATATTGCAGAGGTTTTTCATAATTATTACCAAGCCCTTTACACCGATGATACCTGTCCTTCTGCACAAAATTTAACCTCGTTCTTTGACGGTTTACCCTAACCACCATCACTTCCTGATGAATTTGCCCAATTGTAACAACCTATTACCCCTCAGGAAGTCCTTCGAGCAATTAACTCTCTCAAAAAATCAAAAGCCCCAGGACCGGATGGATTACCCGTCGAATTTTCATGCCATATTTGTACCGAAATTGTTGCAGCTTTTTAATTCCTTCATCACTGAAGCAAAGGCCTCTGGCTCCTTCATGGATGCCCTAATTATTATCATCCCCAAACCCGACAAAGACCACTCTCAATGTAAAAATTATCGTCCTATATCCCTGATTAATTATGATTGCAAACTTTTTGCTAAAATCCTGGCTTCCCGTCTAGATTCCCTTATTCCGCATTTGATTAAAACTGACCAAGTTGGTTTTGTGAAGGGTAGACTGGCCGCTGATAATGCCCGTATGTTTTGTAATGTTATTTCCCACAGTAAAAATTTCAAAGACCCATTGGCAGCCTTATCTTTGGATGCTGAGAAAGCCTTCGATCGTATTAATTGGCAATGTATGTTCCGTACGCTGCACTGGTTCGGTTTTGGTCCCACGTTTATTTCTTTGGTTAAACTATTATACTCCTCCCCTAGAGCCAGTGTTTTTGGTAATAACCAATTTTCTAGATTTTTTAACTTAACTCGTGGTACAAGACAAGGTTGTCCTCTCTCCCCGTTATTGTTTATCCTATGTCTTGAACCATTTTTGGAAAGAATTCGAACCAATCCTAAAATTAATGGTTTCAAACTTACTTCTACTAAAACGAAAATCTCCGCCTATGCGGATGACATTTTGATTTATACGGCTAACCCTGTCACCTCTCTCCCTCCCTTTCTAGCGGAAGTTCGGTTATACTCTTCCATTTCTGGATACAAACTTAACCTATCTAAAACAGAAGTTCTGCCATTAAATTCTTTCTGCTATCAATATATGTTTAATTCTACTGATTTCACATGGTGTCCCTCCAAAATCAAATACCTTGGAATTTGGTTTTCCTCTACCCTTACTGACACACTCAAACTCACATTTGCTTCCCTCACACAGAAACTCCAATCCCTACTCAATCTCTGTTCTCCTCTATTTTTGTCTTGGTGGGGTAGACTTGAAACTATTAAAATGATGATCTCCCCTCATGTACTTTACACTATCTCTATGCTTCATATAAAAATACCCAAATCTTACTTCACTCGTATAAATTCCATTTGCGCAAAATTCCTATGGAACAACAAACATCCTCGCATTGCTTTACACAAACTCATTCGCCCTAAGAATGAAGGGGGTGTCCGTTTTCCCAATTTCAAACTTTACTACTCTGCCTTCCTGATTAAACAATCCTTTTCTCTACCCTATGACTTTGCGGATGCTCCGATACCCAGATGGATTGCTTATGAACGCTCACTATTGAAGGATTTCTCGTTTCAACATATTGTTTTTAAGTCCAACTGCTCCTTCCTGTCCAAGCACCCGGTTCTTAAGTACTCCCAAACCCTACTTCATGCCACTTTTTCTAAATATCTTTCACCTACTCAATGTTTTTTGTCATCCATTGTGTGGTATAACAAATTCCTCAAATACAAGGGCAAGTCTTTTTATTATAAACACCGGAAAGAGAAGAATATTTTATTTGTCCATCAATTTTTCTCGAATAACTCTCTTATTCCTTTTCATGACTTGCAAATTCTATATCATTTACCTGCAACTTGTCTCTCAGAATATACCAATATTACAGCTGCAATACAGTCTTACTTGTCCACCCTCTCTGCTCCTGACACCTTACCATCTTTCTCTCCCTCTACTCCCCTATATCCTTTATTTTCATTACAACAACCTAAAGCTGCCCATGTTTATAACCTTTTGTTATCAAATGTTATTTATAGATCTAAGTTGCCTATTGAGAATGTCTGGGAAACTGACTTATCTGTTTCTTTACCTACTGCTGTATGGGATCGTTTATGGTCCAAATTGTTCAAAGTTTCTATTGCTGCACACATTACCCAATCACTCTTTTTTATTTATCATAGAGCTGTTATTACACCTGTTAGTATTTCTAGGTTTTCACCTTCAGTTTCTTCGTTATGCTGGTCATGTTCTTTAGTGCCAGGCACACTTAAACATCTTTTATATGAATGTTCTTCTGTTTTCTCCTTTTGGAATTCTGTTTGAAATACGTGCATGCAAATATTTAATTGCTCACCTTCATTGTCATTTTTGAACGTGTTTCTTGGTTCTGTTTCAACTGATTTCGATATTGTACCAGCTAATGCTAGACTGCTTGATCTTTTTATTGCTGTTGCTTTTAAAGTAATTTTATCCTGTTGAAAGATAACTCCAAATTATCTGTCGTCTCCTGGTGGAATTTCATATGTGACGAACATAGGATTGCTATCGCTTCATCCTCCTCTGTCTCCCTAAAAATTAAATCTGATCTTCTTTGGCTTCCCTTTACTTCCTATCTTTCATCTAAATCTCCCAATTGATTACCTCGTTATCTTTCCATTCACTACATATCCTTTTCTTATTCCTATCATATATCCCTTTTTATCTTTTTCCTATGTTTGCCTCCTCTTCTTCTCCTCCCTTCTTCTCTTTCCTCTCCTTCCTGTCTTTTCTTTTCTTTCCTTTTCTTATACTCTTTCTCTGTTTTACTTTTCATTTCACATATGCCTTATGTTTTATATCGTTTATGGGTTTTTCTTACTTATTCCACTATAAGGCTTTGTATTGTGTTTCTTAAAACCTAATAAAAATTTCTTAAACTGAAAAAAAAAAGTGTGAAAGGGATTGCACTTGGCTCAGTTTGCAGAGACATAGTAGGACAGATACCAGGACAGCAATGGCAAATGACCCCAGCCACTATGATTGGGTAGAGGTGGACGAACCACTAAAAGTGCGAGCCAGAATTCAGTCTGAAGCCTGGTCCTAGCTCAGCCCGAGGTCCCGTTGGAACCTCGAGCCCATAACGAGCCGAGCTCTTACATGGCTTCTGCCTGCCGCCCTCGCTCTGTCCTCATGCATAAAGAGGCACAAAAAAGTATTAACATTTGAGGTAAAGAAGAGACACACAGTTACACATTTAGTTGCTGATTTTAACAAAGTGAAACCAGAAAACCTGGGTTAATCGTGGCTTCCCTGCTGAACCAAATTGTGTGATCTTAGGCAAATATTTTATTTTACCGCTCCTTCCCGTTCTTCACTGTCACATAGGAAAGTACCTTCAAATACGTGAGTTCAAATACCAGCTTTACAAAGACCTATTGTTTGATGTAATAAACTATAATGTTGCTTTGCCTATACGAATCTGGGCCACATACAGGGATCACAGGACAGCAGTCTTGCCTCTTAGTTCACTAATGGCACTGTCACTAGCGCAAGGGTGGGTGCGGGAATGGTTCTAAGTTCCTGATTAAACACTATGGGCCTGATTCACAAAGGTTCCTTTGCACTCGTGGTGAAGGCCTTGCAGTCATGGGGGAGTCTCCGCACTTGGGGCAGAATCTCCACAATGAGAATTCTCACTGTGGGGATTCCGCCTTGAGTGCGAAGGCCCTTCGTCAATCAGGCCCTATCACATTTAATAAATACTTCTCATTGCAGTGCTATACTGTGACACATTAATGTCAAATGTTTTCACATGTTAAAGAAATACACTTTATTTTTTTTATTTTGAAGAGACGTTATCATTTGTTACGTGATGTTTGTTGTATGATTTACATGCCAAACATTTTCCGGGCTCGGCTCATGCACGGGCTCTAAGAGTAAAACCAGACCCTTGGCTTAGCTATGGTTCTGCTTGCCCCGTTGATTTGTTGACTAGCCCACCTTTAGGGTTAGGGCCCAGTAGCCCTGTCTGCCATGTGGCCCCTGAACGTGGTTTGACCACATCTGTGCTGTAGAGTCAGACTGTGATTCACTTCCTCTCTGTGAGGTCTCTTCCCAGGTATCGCCCCCACCTGTCTCTAGGTTTTCTTAGTGTGGGTTGAGTCATGTGTACTAAGGATTTGTTAAACCAGGAGATCAATTCAGAGTTCTCAACTTATCGTGAACAGTCGCTGCCAGGTTCCGTGGGTCTGTGGCTCTTCGTCATCTGGTCTCAGTGATAGTCTCACGTAGCTCCTCCGGTGTTAGAAAGTGAGTTTGTGGTAGTTGTAGTTCAGCCACCATCTCTTCTCTTCCATTGTCATGAATCTCCTTGCTTTGTAACAGCCTGCTACTGGAAGGGGTTAGTGTTCCACAATAATGTGGCGACCCTGTGTCCCTCAGAACCTGGGTATGGATATAAACAAAAACAATGGTTCTGTCGGGTGTACCAACTATTTCTTATGCAAACAAAAATATTTATGTGTTATTCTATACAATCTTCAAACATTCATATCTAAACTATTTTGACATATGGAACACATAGCAAAAAGCAACAAAAAAATCAACACAAATTGAGTCTTATGTTGTTTTACATCAACTGAATCATTTAGATATACTCATCCATTTGTTAACAAGGCTGTCAACACTAAGTGAAGCTTAGGATGATGTGTGATCAAGTGACATTTGTGCCCAGTGATAGAGTACAGTGCGTATTATATACAAGGTGATTAAAATATGTACAAGGGGAAGAGGAGGCCAGAATTTTATGAAAAACACAACAGTGCCGGTGTCGAGAGTGCGTATATGGGCACTGTTAGTATTAAAAATACATCTATGTCAGAATTTCACAGCCACCTGTGGCAAGTTGTTTAATTGGTGGGAGCTCGCACGCCTGCATAGGGCATGGACTATTTGGGTGTTGATCTTCTCACTGCTCTCCATTTGCACCAGTTCTCTTTCTTGTCTAGCCACTGGGACAACCACTGCACCTGCAATGTAAAATAGTAGACTTCAAAATCAGGGACTCCCAGGCCCCCCTCCACTATGGTCTCCTTCAAGATTCTTACATTCACTCTGTGTCGATGCGTCCCAAATGAAATCTCCCATCCCCCAGTAATCCATCCTGGTCTTCAAACCACCAAGGCTTAATCCTCACCGGTTGGTTCACAAAGTGATAAAGCAATTTAGGGAGCATAATCATTTTGGATAAACCTGTGTGATCCATCACTTCGATCAGCAGGGTCTGCCAGCAGGAGATGTTACCCTTAAGAGCCTGCAGCACTGTTCTCAGGTTGCCCACCAGGACAGAAGCATTGTTATGATAGACTCGCACCCCTATATACCGGAGTATGCGGGGGCACCACTCTACTCCCCTGAGTTCCAGCTGTTCAGCAGATCAGTGTTATTTGCGTCTTCTGGACAAGAACACATTATTCCCCAGTTAGTAGCGCTGACAGGGCCCTAATTCATCCAATGGTGGTAGGTTTCTCTCAAAGTCCACGCGCCCATCCTGAAATAACACAAGCATATTGTCCAGGAACAGTTAGGTAGCGCTCTCACCGTCATACAGCTGTATCCCTCTGCCTGCATGCTCCCTGTGAACTATCGCCACAAAGGTTTCTATTGCGAATGCAAAAAACATTGAGGATAGTGGGTATCCTGTGTGGTACCTCTACATATGTCATAAGTGATAATGTGTCCAGTGAGGGCCCACACGGTGTGATGGGAGTACAGTAACTAGATCCATGGGGTCTAATTCTCTCAGATGGTCTTGTGGTGTAAGGAACTTCCAACTCCGGTATCAAATTCTTTATCTAGATCCATCGACAGCACCATGGCTCTCGTCCTGTCGATGCTAGGTGTGTCTTCTAGCACCCTAAAAAAGTGCCTAATGTTCACCGATGTTCTCCTACTGGGTATGAATCCTGATTGATCTGGATGGATTAAGCCAAGCATCAAGAGTAGCAGTCGGGTGGCCGAAACTTTACAGAATACGTTTCAATCTGTGTTTAAGAGAGACAGTGGCCTGTAGGAAGATCTTTAAATGTGGTCTCTGGGTGGCTTGGGAAATGTGACCAGCATTGCCTCACGCACAGACAGTGGCAGGGTTGCCTCTTACAGTACAGTGGTATATAATATGGCCATTGTGGGACCACGATGACCATATATGCATGGTCAAATTCTACTTGTAGTCCATCGGACACCTGAGCCTTACCTCTAGCTAAGACTAGATTGATTGCTGCTCGGACTTGAAGCTGCACCAAGTTGTTCCCTATAATCAGCAGAGATCCTTTTCAGGGCATCCTGTTGTAAGTCATTTTATCATTTGACCTGGGGCCTCCTGTTGTTGCCCGTAAAGTGCTGTGTAGTAGTAAAAGAACACTCCATTTATTTCAGTTTGAGAGGAACGAGCAATACCCTGCGAATCCATAATCTGGGTTTCGGTGGAGGTACAGAGGTTTGGCGAGCCAGGCATGCACTTTGCCTCCTTTGTCACCCTCTGTGTTATGTCACTGAAAAATATCCTGTGTAGTTTATGCACCACAGTCTCTCCACTACGGTCATGCATCGTTCCCTGGCTGCGCCAGCTTTTCATTAAATGTATCATTATAGAGTGCAATTTCTTTCTATATTTTTGAGCTGTGTATCCATGGCCGTAAATTCTTGCTCCAGGATTTTGCGGCTCCCTACCATTGTCCTTATACAATGGCCTCTTACACCTGCCTTAAATGTCTCCCATTCCACTAATGCTGATGTGGCCATGTTGGCATTTTCCTGAAAGTAGTGCACTACCACTTCTTGTGCCAGTGGTCCCGTTATACAGATGAGTATAAGAATTGTTTGAAGAAATTAGCCTTGAGTGGTATCGAGAAGGTAGAAAGTGGGCTCAACATCCTGAAGACAGGCAGTAAAGAGTTCCCGGCTTCAGTGGTTCTACCACAGTGCTGTGTGATGTAGATGTTCTGATTTTGGGAGGTTCTACGGGGCAGCTTTGCTGTTTGTGAACTGTGAATCTCTGAGAAATCAGAAATCTGTTCTCATCGTAGGAGTAATTGTAAATAGAGCACGTCTCCTATTTATCGTTACTGAAGTACTGGGTTTTTCAGAACCCAGCGGTGCCAGGGGTACACCCTAAGACTTCGGGTCCTTCCTGTTTCAGACTACAGAAACTCAGAGTCTTCTAGGTGAAGTCAAAGATTGTGTTTATTGGCTGCAACCAAGTAACAGGCATCCTAGAAGTACAACACGGTGTATATTCTCAGGAGACTGCTCAATCTTACAAACCCAGCCTTCTCTTTTTATACAAAATATTAGGCTTCAGGCAAACATTCCTTATTTTACAGTAGACCATTCACATATTTTCAATACAAAGAAAAAGCAGAGTCATGATGACAAGCCCATATTTTAGTTTGTTCAGCCCACAATCAATTACCCGGCAAGGCCCAGTATTTTCATCAGATATCGACGAAACCCCAATAAAAACGGGCGCCTCCTCCTCGTAAAGCAAGTCATAAAGAAAGAAGCAGAGGCAGGTGTGCGTAAGATTAGGAAGGGTTTGTGTGCGATGAAAGGTTTATGGCATGTTGTGCCTTGATACTATCTCACCCAGCCACTGGGAGAGGAACTGACCGAACAGGTTTGGCCCCGGGCAGTGGAGTCAGCTTGCCCAGGTCGTGTAGAAGTCAGCAAAGGTGTACGTGTCCTTCAGACTTGGTTTTGGCCTTAGTCACCGGCCTATGTGAGGGCAATCACAAAATGGCTGCCATACACAAAATGGAACCTAAGGGTTCTGGGCGAAAACTCAGAATACAGGGTGTTTTCGTCACTCGAATATGACGAAAATGCTTGTGCATAGTCTACTAGTCATTCTCGGTCTGCTGATATCAAATTCGTCATGATACGACGATGTTTATGACACAGGTCCAAAATTTTCAGTACCACAGATCCTCCTTTTGCCCTTACATAGGCAATAACCTATACTCATGCTAATCTGAGTCCAGGTCTATATTCATAAAGTCATTGAGATGTTGATGTAGCATCATCCTATTACTTAGCTCGTCCCTTGATACAGGTTTCCTTATACACGATGTAGCACAGAGGCCACATATTGCAGGAGCACACTGTACGCACAGACAGAACAGGAAAAGAATGGCTAAGATCATCCCAATGACCATCAGAATTTTCCATCCCCAGGCAGATATCAGTTCCCAGAACCATCCCATCAACGACCAATCTCCTTTATCCACATGAATAGATTCGGAAATCTTATGCAGTTTGGAAATGGCCTGGTACACTGTTGGAGCGTTATCTGGAATGAAAACACAGCAACTCGATTGGATCACTCTACATATCCCACCTCGGTCTGCAAGTATGACGTCTAACGCGGCCCTGTTCTGAAGGGTCATAAGGCGATCCGACTGGAGCTCAGCAGTCAAGTTACTAAGGGCACCGGTAGTTTCAACTATGGTGGATTCAATCACCCTTGTCAATTGCCTTATGTTCCTTCTGTTAACCATGGGTCCCCAAAACGGCAGAGAACCCTTAAAGAAGTCTCCCAATTCTTGTCCTGCAGTGTCTTCATTACTGAAAACACCTCTAACTATCCTTGTCTTGTGGTAATCTGCCGCAGCGGTGTAGGTGGGAGGTAACAGGAACGAAACAAAACATGTGCCCGAAAAGTCAGGGGGCAACCATGTATAGGCTCTATCATGGCAGATGAAATAGGTACCCTTAGCTGCTAAGAATGAAGGGGAAGTCTGAGACGCAAAAACATACGTTTCAGTGCAGGTACTCTTCCCTAACTGAGCGCTGGGATTCTTGCCATTACCTTGCAAACATAGGTGACCCTGATGGGGTACAATCCAAATCGGAGAAGATCTCTTAGCTTGCTGTTTCTCACTCAGAGCCACTCCATATCCGGTCACGTTCCATCCTATATATACTAGTGTCTCATCTCTTGGGATAGTCTCATAGGAAATATCTTCCCTAATCATATCTACTATACCGTTAACTAGAGCACTATTTTTAGGATTGTCCTTTTCAGAACATAGGGGGTAGACTTCATGTGCGTAGATGAACATTGTTCTGTATGCCCACATAGAACCATTGTGGCTGAATGGCAGGACCAGATAAGGGATACCTTTATCCGTTGTATGAGGCATAAGACCAGACACCCAACAGTTAGTCATGTTCATTACTAGTTGGTGTTGGTGTAAAAGCTGAACGAAGGAGTTATTAATAAACTCTAATCTCCTAACAGACTCATGTTCAGGAAAAAGGTGGAAAGAATGCGAGGAAACAGTAGGAGGAGGTATGGACTGTGTAGTGGGTGCAAATGTCACTTGAAAAGAGAATAAAACATATCCTATTAAAAACATCATTACACTGAACAACATAAAAATGCATGATATCAAAAAGCTTTTCTTGGTCATCATTCTACATATTTTAGCTTTAAAGTTCGTTGTTTTGGCAGGTCTCTCCATCTCGAAAAACTCCATCCTCTCTAAATGCTGCTCGCGATGGTAGGGTGTTCTATGCTAAAGAATGCTTCTGTCAGTCCAGGGCAACTCCCTTAGACCAACCAGAACTGTTGACCTAACGTCTCCAGCTGCACACCAAAGACTTGGGCAACCGCGACCCTACAGCGGAACCCGGATGGTGGTTCGAAAAACAATAATAAACATTTTTCTCAGATGAGAGAGCTGCACTTTTAGGACTTAGGCAAAGAAAAGGAAAAGAAAATGTATTAGTCCAGAGTTCTCGGCCTCAGATTATAGCGTTTCTTCCCAGGTACTGTCTGGTCCTGAAACAGGAGTTCAGGCTCTGTAGTGTCGAATCAAATTGACGGTGGCACAGCTTCTTGCAAAAGATTGTCACTTTCTTGTTCAGAAATTGTTCCTTTTATGCGTGCATCACTGAAAGGCAGAAAACGAGGCACAGTCTCAGTCTCAGAGTCAGCAACACCCTCCTGGACCCACCGGTCGTACGGCAGAGGCAAAGGGACCCTCTTGCAGTGTACGCCGTGGATCCAGTTCTTCTTCCCTTCCACTCGAACGGCTGATCTTGTTGAGAGAAGAACTAGGTGAGGGCCGGTCCACCGGGGCTGGTCATTCTTTGTCCGTTGAAAATTCTTGACCAGCACCCAGGATCCAGGATCGATATGATGTCCTGGAGCTTCAGAGACCTGAGGCAGAGTGTCGTGAACCTGTTGGTGTAAAACACGCAATTTAGCCGTCAATTCATACAAATAGTCAAGCAGTACAGGGTGTTCGATCTCACTGAATTTTGTCGGCCTTGGCACTCCCCATATGTTGGCCGGACGGCCGAACACTATTTCATAAGGACTAAGTCCCACTCGCGAATGCACAGTCATTCTTGTTGATAGGAGTGCTAAAGGCAGAGCGTCAGGCCATTTAAGACCAGAGCTCGCTTGGATTTTGGCCAATTTCAGTTTTAATGTGCCATTGTAGCACTCTACTAGTCCAGCTGATTGGGGGTGATTTGCAGCGTGGAATTTCTGCTGGATGCCTAGCCCTTCACATACTTTCTTCATCGCTCGTCCTACAAATTCACTCCCATTGTCACTCCAGACCATTCTCGGCATTCCAAATCTAGGGAAAAATTCTTTGACAAGGGCTTTAGCTGTGGACAAGGCAGTGTTGTCCTTCAGGGGGTATGCTTCTACCCATCTCGAAAAGGTACAAACAACAACGAGTACGTATTTCAAATTGTTGCACCTTTCCATGTGGATAAAATCTAGCTGCGAAGCCTCGAACGGATACGTTGGAGGCGCAAAATGACCAGCTGGCGTTGGGGTTCCCCTACCAGGATTGTATTTCAGACACACCATACAATTTTTGACCACATTCTCTGCACACTTGGGAATTCCAGCATTTTGCCATACTGGAGCCAGCACCGTACAAATCCCTTTCACACTGATGTGAGCCATTCCATGGGCCATTGTAACCACTGCAAGCACGTACGCATCGGGTAACAACCATCGCTGATGCTCTGACAATTCAAACCAACAACCATTTGCATTCAATTTACCCGTACTCTCTCTCCACACACTCAATTCTTTCTCTGTAGCTTCAGCTTGAATAGACTTCACACTCTCTATCGTGTCTTCACACATTCCAAAGTCACCAACCCATCTCGCAGGGCCTGCAACATACATTCGGCTCATCACATCCCTCGCTGTTTCTTTTGCGACTTCATCAGCAAATGCATTTCCACGACCAACATCATCAGTCACCTTCTTGTGTGCACTGCATTTTACAATCGCAACTTGCAAGGGCAACGTAAGTGACTCAAGAAGCTCATTCACCAACTGACCATGCTGTATCTTAGCTCCATGCGAAGTCAGGAACCCACGATCTTTCCACAATCGTCCAAAACTATGGGCCACACCGAATGCATACTGGCTGTCAGTATATATGGTCACTTTCATTCCTTTTGATAACACACACGCTCTTGTAAGTGCAATCAACTCTGCTGCTTGAGCTGAATTATGTGGGACACGTGCAGCTTCAACAATCGTATGCAAAGTCGTAACAGCATATGCCGCAGTCGTATCACCATTCGGAAGCTCGAAGCATGAACCATCCACCTATAAGGTACCATCACACTTCGCAAGAGGAGTGTCCTGAAGGTCTACTCTCCCTTTCGTTTCTTCTTCTGTTCTGAGAAAACAATCATGCTGTTCAGAAGCATCTGTCTCTGTTACAATCGGCAACAACGTAGCTGGATTCAACATGTTGCATCTTTTTATGTGTACATGACTTGCTAAAAGTGTCAACTCATAACCTGACAATCGAGCACTAGTTAAGTGCTGTGTCTTGGTTCTGTTTAACAACGTGTCCACTGCATGTGGAACCATCACAACCAATGTATTATTCATTACTAAACCAGCAGACTGCCGAATAGAAACAGCTGCTGCCGCTGTGGCTCTTAAGCAACTTGGCAATGCTTTAGCTACCGGGTCCAAAGTTGACGAAAAATACGCACATGGACGCTGTTTGTCTCCGAACAACTGTGTCAACACTGACAATGCACAACCTTCTTTCTCGTGGACATACAATGTAAAGGGTTTACTGTAGTCGGGGGAACCCAACACAGGAGCCGAACATAATGCCTCGCGCAATTCGGAAAACTTTTCTGACACTCTTCGGACCATGGGAGGGGATTCGACGTATCTTTACAAGTTAATGCCACCAAAGGTTTGGCCAACAAAGAAAAATTCGGTATCAATTGTCTGCAGTAAGATGTAATGCCCAAGAAAGCACGCACTTCTCTCTGTGTCCTAAGCACACTCAATTTCGCTATTGTCTGAATTCTTTCTGGGGTCAGTTTCCTTCCCTCCTTCGATAAGAGATGACCTAAGTAGGTCACTTCTTGTCGACAATATTGCAATTTGGAAAGAGACACTTTGTGATGTAAATCAGACAAATGACGCAACAACGACAACGTGGCTTCTTTACAGATTTTCTCAGTATCTGCAGCAACAAGCAAATCATCAACATACTGAATAAGGGTAGCGCCATCAGGTAAAACAATCGTATCAAGCTGTGTTTTTAAAGCTTGACTGTATATTGATGGACTTTCACAGTAGCCCTGGGGGGCGCGTTTGAAGCGGAAGCTTCGGCCTCCTAAACTGAAGCCGAAAATATCCCTACTCTCCTCGGCAATCGGGGTGCTGAAGAACGCATTCTTCAAGTCAATCACCTAGAACCAAGTCGCGGAAGCTGGAATCATAGTCAATAGGGCAGTGATATCAGGAACAACTGGAAATTGTGGCACAACGATTTTGTTCACCTCTCTAAGATCGATCACAAATCTGTAAACGGGTGGCTGAGAAGGGTCAGTACGCTTCAAAACAGGCAGAACAGGACTATTGCAAACGTTGCCTCTTGTCTCTTCAATTACATCTTTTTCAATCAAATCGTAAATGATCGCTAGCAACGCCTTTTCACCTTCACTAGATATTTTATATTGGGAAATTCGTGGCATTTTAACATTCGCTTTCAATGTCACAACATATGGCGGTATTTCCAAAAGACCCACATCATTAGGACCAGTAGCCCAAAGAATATCAGGAAGATACGACAACTCTGTTGGAAGTTTATCCTTTGACAAGTACATTGGGGAGACTACTTCCTTCCCTAGTGTAAGTTGTACTCCCGAAGGAGAACAATACAATGCCGCATACAATCTTTTCAACAGATCCAATCCTAACAAATTCTCGCCACAACCTGTTGTCAGAATAAGGGGTGCTTCTAATTCACAAGGTCCAACAGAAAGGGATATAGGACTAGAAATCGGGTTTCTAACCGGGGCGCCAGAAAAACCTACTGAAACATTCATTTCGCCAGACAAAGGTGCGTCAGGGAGTTTAGAGTGCATATTGGAACTCTTTGTAGCACCAGTATCCAACAGAAAAGGCTCTGACACACCTGATGTAATCACCTCAACGTAAGGTCCGCTCTGATCTACTGGAACTGAAACAACTCCCTCTCTTTGTCCATGGCTGTCCTAGCAATCATTACTTTCCATATTCTCATCTTCTGCATAGTAGTCATCAGCATAGTACTGAGGCGTCCTACCAGATGCATTACTCTGCTGATCAAAGCTATTCATTGAATTCTGAGGTGGAAATGGGCGCGCGTTCTGGGGGAAATTTCCACGTCCTCTACCTCTAGGCGCTTGTGAAACACCTCGACCTCTTGCAGCAGAAGCACCATTCATACGCTGTAACAAAATAGGACAACTATCCTTGAAATGACCCTCTTCTTTACAATATGAACACTGATTGGGACCTACAGGAACACGCTGTTGAGGATACTCGAACCTTTGCGAGTTCCTCTGAAACTGTTGAGGTTGCTGATAGTTACTCTGACCACCACGTGGCAGATACGCTTGTTGTAAAAGGACCTTCGTTTTTAACTCTTTCGTTTTCTTGTCTGCTCTATCCTTTTCATCTTTGTCCCTATTTTCATAGTACTGTGCAGTAGCCAATATCTGTGCTGAAGAGGAAACGGCCCCCAAACTTTCTGAATCTTTTAACTTCTTACACAACTCGGGAAGCAAATTATGCACGAACCTGTCAACGAACAACCGTTGACCACCTTCTGTACTCATATCTTGACCACTGTGGTCGATAAACGTTTCTTCGAACCGGGTGGAGAAATCAGACACGGTCTCATCTTTCTTCTGCTTACACGCAGACAATTTGTCCCAATTCACTCGCATTGCAGGCATTAAAGTCTTCATGTACGTAATTATCCTACCAGGGAGGTCTGCCACTAAAGGTTCGGGTTTGGCACCACCAACTTGTCTGCCATCAGCAGCAGCAATATTAACCCATGTATCACCTAATTCCTGATCATGATCCGCATGACGAATCTTTCCCCATAAAGGCTGTGGAACAACATTTCCAAACAACATGTCTATATCCGCTAAATTCATAATGCAAGAGCTTGCAGTCCGAGACAATTCCTTGTAATACCCTGCAGGATTTTTACGGGGATCAGGCAATGTCTGTTTAAGGGCCAATACTTCAGCGCGCTTCCATGGAACATGTACCCAAACACGCTGAAAGTGTGCCGGTATAGCTGGGGCAACATTATTCAGACCAGCCGCTACTTCTTCCTTCCATACTGGAGGTACTTCTCTCATCGGATATTGTCTCGCTTTCCTTTTAACGGAGGAATCATGCTCAAATAATGACCGGGAAACACCCTCACTCCTAAACGACAATAATGTTGCAACCGCTTTTTCAACTTCAGAACCCACAATTGTGCCTTTCCCAAACTCATACCGTACACGACATAACTCAGGCGGATTGGGCTCCAAATCATGCTCCTCTAAATCTTCACTAAGGAAAGTACACATTTTATCAAAAACGTACCTCTGCTTTGGTGCTTCCCACTGATGGAAGACATCCATAACAGATTCTAGCTCATATCTTTTCGGGTCGGTAACCCGTTTATGTGCCAAATAATCCAATGTTTCCCGTTCTCTAGAGTCAGGCAGTTGACTACGCAACTGTTTGTGCGTTGAAACAGGGGTCATACTAGATGCCCCAAATAGAGGATATAGGAGACTAGCGACAGTGTCAGTCATTCTCTGTCGAACGGAAGGAAAAGTCGACGAGAGAACAGGAGGAAAAACAGGGTGAGGCAAGGCAGATGCAGATGCAGACGCAGAGGCGGTATCAGGAAGAATACCAGAAAGGGTAGTCGATGCAGTAGGCAAGATCGTAAGAAGTGTAGGTAGAGCAGGTAGCAAAGTCGGCGGCCCTTGCGGAGGCTGCGCCATAGGAGTAGGAGCCAACTGAAGAGGAGCTGGCGGCTGTGGAAGATCTTGAGGCACAACAACCGGAGGTTGCACAACTAAAGGCTGCGGAGGTGCAGTAGCACTCTGCGCATAGGGGGGTGGCGAACTCAATAAGTGTGACATTAGGGGGTCTTTTTCAAGTTCTTTTGCTGCATCTTGCTGAAGAGGCGGCAAAACTGGATAACATTTATCAATCGCCATTTTACGTTGCCTGTGCAACTGCTCACTTGCCTGTTCTTCTTCATCATCTTTATACTGCATAGCAGCTTGCATTATCGAAATACCCTTTTCTCTTTTATTCTTTTTAGCTATTTTGATTTCTTTCTGTTTGGCTTCCTTTCGCCATAGGCGGAAAGAGTCAAACATCGCCGGCCGGGCTTTCTTCTTAAAAAGTCTAACCTCGAGATTATCTAAGATTTCCGTGTCAAAGCTACCATATTGGGGCCATTTTAAAACACCATCCTTTCTGGTGTTTCAGATCCATACTTCATTATATGTGATGGGGCCTACGCCATGTTTCACATAGAGCTCATAGGTTGGAGTTCCAATCGGAGGAACCGGACACGAGTCCTCCAATCGGGAATCCCTATTGCAACCAAGACAAAACAAGTTTCCAAGTCTGCTAAGACCAGGCATCTTCGCTCTCTAGTCTAGCTTCAAACTTCAAAGGATTATCGAATACGATAGTCTCGTGAATACACGAGTCCCTCGGCTTTGGTACTTGCAAGTTCCAAATCAAAGATCCCAAGGGGATACCCAAACTAAGAACCAAACTAAGGACTGGGAGACGCTCCACTTATACTTAACTGAGGTATCGATGACGTCACCAGAAGACTCGTCTATCGTTTCGCTCTACAAATCATCAAGGGTCCAAAACAGGGCGATAGTCAGGGCAGCAGTCCTTCGTAGCCGTCGGGAAGCGGGGAACCTCGCAGCAAAGACTTTCGGACCACGTCGACATGCAGGGGTCGATGAAGTGGCGGCCTTCCTCCAGAATTTTCACACGAAGCTCTGGCTTGGACCGGTACCGCTGAAATCGCCCAACGTTGGGCGCCAACTGAAGTACTGGGTTTTTCAGAACCCAGCGGTGCCAGGGGTACACTCTAAGACTTCGGGTCCTTCCTGTTTCAGACTACAGAAACTCAGAATCTTCTAGGTGAAGTCAAAGATTGTGTTTATTGGCTGCAACCAAGTAACAGGCGTCCTAGAAGTACAACACGGTGTATATTCTCAGGAGACTGCTCAATCTTACAAAGCCAGCCTTCTCTTTTTATACAAAATATTATGCTTCAGCAAACATTCCTTATTTTACAGTAGACCATTCACATATTTTCAATACAAAGAAAAAGCAGAGTCATGATGACAAGCCCATATTTTAGTTTGTTCAGCCCACAATCAATTACCCGGCAAGGCCCAGTATTTTCATCAGATATCGACGAAACCCCAATAAAAACGGGCGCCTCCTCCTCGTAAAGCAAGTCATAAAGAAAGAAGCAGAGGCAGGTGTGCGTAAGATTAGGAAGGATTTGTGTGCGATGAAAGGTTTATGGCATGTTGTGCCTTGATACTATCTCGCCCGGCCGCAGGGAGAGGAACTGACCGAACAGGTTTGGCCCCGGGCAGTGGAGTCAGCTTGCCCAGGTCGTGTAGAAGTCAGCAAAGGTGTACGTGTCCTTCAGACTCGGTTTTGGCCTTAGTCACCGGCCTATGTGAGGGCAATCACAAAATGGCTGCCATACACAAAATGGAACCTAAGGATTCTGGGCGAAAACTCAGAATACAGGGTGTTTTCGTCACTCGAATATGACGAAAATGCTTGTGCATAGTCTACTAGTCATTCTCGGTCTGCTGATATCAAATTTGTCATGATACGAAGATGTTTATGACACAGGTCCAAAATTTTCAGTACCACATTATTCCATCGTCTCTTGTATCTTACTACCCCACCAGTCCTGAAGACAAGGGGGACAGATTTACAAGGTCTGGTGCATCTCTGCAAATCAGCAAGGAAGCGCCAGGAAACTTGTGACACGCAAAACTACCCTTGCGCCTCCACAGATGCGCCACATTTACAATGCAACGCACTGTGGCACACGGGTAGGCAGATGCATGTCGTATCTGCCGGCGTAAGATTGGCGAAGTGCTAGAGTCGTGTTGCGGGCACCACGCAACTCCAGCACTGTTCCAACCCAGCCTATCTCTAACATGCTGCGTCACACCTGAAGCCTGCTTCAAGAAGGCACAAGGTTTTGACGCAGCGGCGTCCGAAAAGTGACTAGGTGAAATCTTGTAGATTTCACTCAGGCACTTTTGCAAGGCTTTCCTGTGACGGACCGCCCACACTGCAACAGTTCGCCCACATTATTCCTGACGCCGGTATAATATGGCGTAGGGGTTTACGGCGTGACGCATCTCCCTAGATGCGTCACATTGTAAATCCGTTGCAACATGAAGTGTGCTTTACGCCGCCGCTGCATCACAGAATTGACTCAGTGGTGGCGCTAATGCGTCTCAAGTGCCTAGTAAATCTGCCCAATGGCCTCTCCTAGATTGCGTAAAGTTTCGCAGAAAGCTTGTTTTTTAAACCTATTTTTAAATCCTATTTTGCTCTTTCTCCTTATTGACACTGAAACTTTAGAATGATCTCACTGCTATGTTCACTTTCCAATATCGGTACTGATACTCAAGAAATACTTGAAAACTTGAAAATATAATCTAATAGACGCACTATTGGAGGCCGAGCCTTTTCAGCCTTGGCCCCTCCCTCTGGAAGTGCGCAAGACCTCTTATATTCCATTTCAGGAAGAAACTTAAAAATCTCTTGTTTAACCAAAAGGTCCAAAGGAGACAGCTGTGCTTCATATGTTTCTGCAATTATTTTCCTAACCTAGCGCCCAGAGACCTCAGGAGTCAACAAGCGCTTAACGAAATTTCCCAAATATAGCAATAACATGTATGCATTTCCACAATCATTTTCTGGTTTATACTTGCTTGAACTAAGATTTTGCACTGTGCCTTTCATGTCCACCTTGCTTTGCAAGAAATTCAAATGAATAAAACAACTACCGTTTTCAAACCGATTTCTATTACCTTATCTGTTTTATGATAATCACCGAGGAAACATATCCTTTCACTATTAAGAGGCCTATTAGGATGGGGGACCTGCGTCCATCCGCCACCCCCGAGGTGGAGGGACCGTCCGCAGGGGCAGCGGCGGTCCCTCCGTTGCAATTAGGATGTGACCGCCACCCTGGCGGTCACATCCCGTATCTTTAACCTTGCGGTGCCCGCCGCAAGGTTAAAAAGTGCATGCTTTGCATTTACATGCAAAAAGCAGCAGGCACCGCGCGGTGCCTGCCGCTTTGTGCATGTAAATGCAGGGGGGTACCACAGGTACCCCCATGTGAACCCCAACCCCCCCTTCACCCTGGGGTCCCGCAAGGGGCTCCCAGAAGCAAAGTTCCACATGCTTTTCCACGGCAGAAAAGCATGTTTAAACACACATCCTAATTTGGCTGACGGTGTCTTGCAGACACTGCCACCAAATAGCGCTCAACACCCCACGGATCAGCGCCGGACGGACCTGCCGTCCGCCGCTGTTCCCATCGCCATCATAATCTGGCGGTGGGTGTTTTCTGTGACCGCGGCGGTGAATCCGCATCCTCCGGGCCAGCGGTGGCTTCCACCGGCCCGGAGGATGCGGATTCTCCGCAATTATAATCGACACCTAAGTGTTTACGATAGTAAACAAAATGCACAAATTAGACAACCTTCACTCTATAGAAAATTGCCAAATATTTTTCAAATAAATCACTGCCTTTCCACTGAATAGGGTATGCATGAAATTGGTATTTTTTCCTCATCTCTTAAGCTCAGGCTCAGGAGTGTGTTGCAACATAATTCTGGATGTTGTAAGAGGTTTATTTTGTGTTCGGTTTTCCACATGCCAGCGAGGCTGGGGGGTTGAGTACACATGAGAAATGGCGGAATTTTGTAAAATGTGTATTGCTTCATGGCTTGCTGGGCCCCAGTATGTGTCCCTCGGTGAACTCTTGAACCCACATTGCTTTCATAGATCACTCCCTCCAGTGGGGGTTTCTAGGAAACTGAAACAGGGGAATGTCACATAAACATGTACTTAGCCGCCCACGACCTTCGGTATTTTAAGCCTAATTACATTTTCTGCTACAGTAGTTGCACTTGGGAAGAAGCAGCGAGATGCATTCCCATCGCTGACCTATTTCTTTATGTTAAGTTATCACACTTGTCACACTAAGTGCAGTTGTGCTGTGTGTAGGTGTTCCTGAAGAGACCTTTAGCTAAAGAAACAAGAAAGGAACAAACGTTGTAAAAAGTGCCCTTGTGTTCGGCATGAAGAGTAAGGGACAGATTTCAGAAAATCAGCAGGGATGCGCCAGGAAACTTGCAACACGCATCACAATCCTTGCGCCACCACGGATGCGCCGCATTTGCAATGCGGCGCATCATGGCGCAAGGAAATGCAGATGCGTGTCGCATCTGCCGTCATAACGTTGGCGCAGTGCTGGAGTTGTGTCGCGGCCTATCTTGCACATGTTGCGTCACACCATACGCTTGCTTCAAGCAGGCGCAAGGTTTTGACGCAGCTGGGTCGGAAAAGTGAGTGAATGAAATCTTGTAGATTTCACTCCGGCACTTTTCTGAGGCGTTCCTGCATCGGTACGCCCCTCCCCCTACGCCGGAACGCCCACATGAAACCTGATGCAGGTTTCATGTGGCGCAGGGCTTTACAACGCGATGCTTTGTAAATCCCCCGCAACATGGCACTAGCTTTACGCCGCCGCTGCATCACAGAACTGATGCAACGGCAGCACAAAAGTGGCGCAGGGGCTTGCAAATCTGCCCCTAAGTGTGTGCATAGTTCTCGTCTACACAGGGTGTGCTTACAACCTACCCACAGCCTACCATTAGTTGGTTTCGTTGTTACTCTTTCGATTGCTTAACTCCTGTAGGCTTCCCTTCCTTTCTAGTGTTAGCTCCTCCTGGGAGCATGGACCATGTATTTGTGTTCTTCCTCGTCTTTTTGCAATACACTATTTTTTTATTTTATAAGCGTTTTGGTAGTATTCACAGACAGACAGTGTGCTTTCTTTTAACACAGGCATGCGACTGATTATTTACGTTGCTTTCATCCCATCTGCCGTCTCTATTGATGCTCTAGTTACTTACACCCATAATAGTACTACCCTACGCCACTCCACTCTATGCCACTCTACACCACTCCATCTACTTCACACCACTCCAAACCACTCTACTATATGCCGCTCTACTCTACGTGCCTATGTTCCCTGTAAGCTGCACGCATGCATGTGCAGTCTACCCTCCCCTCCAGCACCTTTATAGTAGCACGCACAGCGCATGAACTAAAGCATCTCATCAAAAGAAGTGTTCTTCTTTACAGAGACTATTTAACCCCTCCCACGCTGGTGACGGAACCGCTCCGTCACGCCCCTCGGGTGGGCTGTGCTGGTGAAGGAGCGGTTCAGTCACGGCCCACTCGCCGTGCCTGCGCGGCGCGTTCTATTGAGTGGTTCAGTCACCAGCGTCAGAGCGCCGTGCGGTCCCCACCGCCAGCGCTGCGGCGGAATTGCCGCCGCAGCGAAAGGGTTAAGTGAAGGATGGCGAATTACATTTGTACATCAGAATGCTTTATTTTTTTTTGAGTTTCAAAAATAAGTTTATTAAAAGGAAAACAAGGTAATAATACAAAATAGGAACATAATATTGTGAGGAAAAACAATAAGGGGATGGGAAGGAAAAGGGAAACATATGACGATTAAGTGAGAAAAAGGAAGAAAAACAATGCAATTTGAAATGAGCAATTCGAAACATAATGAATTAATCATGGGTATCAATAGGTAAAAAATAAAGGGTATAATAAATAAGCAATAGAAACAAATGCAATTAGAGCTATGCAGTAAAACAGGTTAGCCGAACATGAGGAAATGGAAAGGGTATCAAGGGGGTTTAGGAACCTCCTGCTGAGCAGGTCGTGGACGAAAGGAGCGGATTGTACAATTATCCAAATACAACGTAATAGGAAGCCATAACTCAGCACGTTTAGCTGCCAACTGTGCAGGAAAAACAAAAGCATTATCAAGTCTATGGTTGTGACAAACATTATACCACCAAGCTTTGAAAGTGATATTGGACGTAGACTTCCAGTTGATAGTAATTTGTTGAAATGCAACCGCCAATAATAAGTCAACAATGCGAACATTGAGATCATTCTGGTCCCAACAAGGGAAGAGACTTCCCAAAAAGATTCGAGCATGGGAAAATGGAATACTAGTGGAAAAAATAACATTAATTTGAGCCCAAACTTGTAACCAGAAGGCATGTACCTCCTTGCAAAGAAACAACATGTGAAACAAAGTAGCATTAGGGGAAGAGCAGGACCAACATGTATCTGGTGTGGTAGGGAAACGTTTGTGAAGGGTGGAAGGAGTATGTAATAAACGATTATAAATAAAGAATATAGATTGCGTTAGAGAAGCAGCTCTGGAAGTTTTACGAATCTTCATCCAAATCTTATCCCAAAAAGAAGTTGGCCAAGACAAGGAAAGATCACTCTCCCAGTGCTCCTCCACTTTGCTTTTGAGTCTGGGAAGAGTGTGTGTATGAAAGTGTTTATATAGGACAGAAGCTTTTGGAAGGGTTAGTAAAGTAGAATGAAGTTGAGTAATAGGATCAGGGGAAGATGAAGAGGGGTGGGATTTGGGAAGTTTATTATAGGCCTCCATAACTGATGCTTTAAAGAGGAAATATTGGGGAGCAGAAGAGAGGGGTAAGTCAAAGGTGGAGCGAAGGGTATGAAAAGGCAAGAAAGTGGATTGTGAAAACAATTGTGAGATCCAAAGCAAACCCTTGGCTCTCCAAGATTTCCAGAGAATAGGCTTACCTCGGAGTAAAAGGTATTTATTGTGCCAAATAGTGGAGGAAAGGAAATCAGTAACACAAACAGGAGAAGGAGGATGAGAGGATAAGAGGAGTTTGAGAGGGAATTTATGTATAGGAGTAAGAATTGAGGAGGGCTTGCGTGAAAAGGAGATACATTCAGCAAAAGAGAAAGGTGATAGTAAAAGGCGCTCCACCTTAGTCCACAAAGGGCAAGGAGAATCAGGATCTTGTAACCAAAAGGAGGATTGACACAACAAAAAAGCTCTATGATAGGCCAGGAAATTCGGAAAATTAACACCACCTTCAGAAACAGGACGAGTGAGTCTAGCAAGGGACATTCTGGGTTTATTCTTATGCCATAAAAAGGAAGATAAAACTGAATTTATATTTTTTATAAACTTAGCTGGAATAGCGATGGGAATATTGGAGAGAGTATAGAGAACAACAGGGGAAAGCATCATTTTGATAGTATCTAAGCGACCCCACCAGGACAAGTAAAGAGGGTGCCACTTAGCCGTAAGGTCAGATAATTTCTGGATACACTTGGTTAGGCAAAGGGAAACAGTATCAGGGATGGAGGGGGTAATATGCAATCCTAAATATTTAATATGAGAAGAACTCCAGGTGAAATTTGAGGCGCTGAAGTCATTCTTAAAAGTGAACTTTGTCAGAGGCAGAATTTCGCATTTATCATGGTTAAGTTTATAACCAGAAATTGAGGAATAATGCTGTACTTCTGCTAAAAAAGCGGGGATGGAAACAGTAGGGTTCGAGATGAAAAGTAAAATGTCGTCTGCATACGCACAGAGTTTTATGGAAAGATCCTTAGTCTGAAAGCCGTGAATATCAGGATTTTGACGTAGTCTGGACAAAAAGGGTTCTAGGGCCAAGTTAAATAGAAAAGGTGAAAGAGGGCATCCTTGACGAACACCTCTACCAAGATTGAAATAAGGAGAAATTTGGCCATTAGCAAAAACTGCAGCTCGTGGACGGGAGTATAATAACGAAATTAGGGAAATAAATTTAGGGCCAAACCCAAACCAATTAAGAGTATGAAAGAGGTAAGGCCATTCTACCCTGTCGAACGCTTTTTCAGCGTCTAAGGCTATTGCCGCGAGGGGGTAATGGAGATGTGAAGATTTTGTTAAGATGTTAAATAAGAGTCTTGTGTTATCAGTGATGTGACGTCCTTTAACAAAGCCTGATTGTTCATCTCCTAGAAGGTCAGGAAGCAAATGATCTAATCTAATCGCCAGTGATTTAGCAAAAATTTTGTAGTCTATATTAACTAGGGAAATGGGTCTGTAGTTTTTACAATATTGGACATCTTTCCCGGGTTTAGGAATTAAACAAATGTTTGCATCCGAGAAAGTGCCAGAGGAAGAACCTAATTCAGCAAAAGAGTGGAGAAGGGAATGGAGTTTTGGAATGAGTAATTTTGAAAAGTGAAGGTAAAACTCAACAGTAAAACCATCAGGGCCAGGAGCCTTGTTGAGTTTTAAACGTTGAAGGGCAGCAAGCAATTCTTTTTGTGAAACG
The DNA here is from genome assembly GCF_964261635.1 of Lissotriton helveticus. NCBI lineage: Eukaryota > Metazoa > Chordata > Amphibia > Caudata > Salamandridae > Lissotriton > Lissotriton helveticus. The sequence goes on from NC_136068.1 coordinate 85,149,500, forward strand.
TCAGATTCTAAGGAAGAAAGGTCAAGAGGGAAAGAAGTAGGGGTTTGAATGGTAGAGAAAAAGTGAGCAAGAGATTGAGGAGAAGATTGGGTGTCTGAAGTGTATAAAGTCTCATAGAAATGGGAGAAAGTAGCAAGAATGTCAGCATCCTTGTGTTGTAAGCGTGCATCATCATCATAAATCGATTCAATATTTACTTTATTATGCTTAACCTTTAAGTAGTTAGCAAGAATCTTTCCAGCTTTGTTCCTACCACCATAAAATTTGGCACTAGATTTAAGCAAATATAAAGAAGCATCTTCAGTAGACTTTTCATTAAATTTGATTTTAGCAGCGACCAGAGATGTCAGACTATCCGAGGAATGTGAAGTGAAATAGGCGTGTTCCAATCTTTTAATGTCATGGAGGAGGTTTTTGGTGAAATGGCGAGCAGTTTTTCGTTTTTTAGCGACAAAAGTAATAATGAAGTCGCGCGCAGCTGCTTTAAAAGCATCCCAGAGAGTATGTTTTGAAATGGGTGGGATATCATTAAAAAGGAAAAATTCATCAAAAAAGGTAGAAAAGGAAGTGGAAAACTTGGGATCGAGAAGGAGGGCATTATTAAAATGCCACCTTTTAGGACCATCAAGTTTGGGTAGAACCTCAAGACTGACCACTACAGGGGCATGGTCAGAAAGCAAAATCGGACCAATTTCTGCCGCCTTGAGCATTTGAGTAAGTGCGTGGGAGACAAAAATATAATCAAGACGTGATTGGGAACGGTGATGGGGTGAGTAAAAAGTAAACTCTTGCAAAGTCGGGTTACATAAACGCCAGGAGTCAACAAGCTTATGTTGCGAAATGGCTTGAGTAAAGAGTTTGTGTGGTTTTGTGGGAATATAAGTGGCATCAGACTTTCTGTCCAGAAAAGGATCAAGAGGGTGATTACAGTCTCCCGCAAGGATAAAATTATCATCCATGAATTGGGTGATGCGGGGAGAAAATTCAGCCCAAAAAAGGGGTTCACCGTTGGTGGGACCATAAACATTAAGGAGGGAGATTGGAACACCTCTAAGCGATAGTCTGACATGATTCCATCTACCATTAGTATCTGAGTCTTGAGATATGATTGTGAGAGGGAGCGACCTGCGACATAAAATAGCAACACCATTACGTTTACCATCACCCTGTGAGTAAAAGACTTCACCCACCCAACCTCTCTTAAGTTTCTCAGATTCTATATCTGAAATGTGAGTTTCTTGAAGAAATGCAATGTCAATATTTAATTTGGCTAGGTGAGATAAAATGCGCTGTCGTTTATTTGGGGAGTTAATACCCTTAACATTCCAGGAAACTATATTTAAAGACACAGTTTACACAATAAAGCCATGAATTGGTGAACGAAGAAATCCAAAATATAAGAAATAAAAAAGAAGAAATCAGAGAAAAAGAAAGAAATAATCAGAAGTGTAAGAAGAGAAAGAAGAGTGAATTGAACAAGAAGGAAGCAATGTGCAAGGAAAATAAACGCATGAGTAGGAAAAAGACCCAAGATTAAAAAGTAGAAAGTAGAAAAAAGAAAAGCAATGTAGAAGAATGGATAGAAGAGTAAAGAGTAGAATTTTTCGAAACTGAGGAGAGAGGAAATACAACTTGAAAAAAGAGAATCATCATCATTATGCAAAAAAGGAAATCGATTGATAGAGGTCGGATTTCTTCCAGTAAGAGCTCCATAGATACAGGTGTCGATGGCTTAGGCGGTGAAGGAGGATGTTTTTTTAGTCGTTTAACAGTTGTTTTTCCTGATGATGGCTGAGAGGACGGCTCCATGGCTGCCTCCGAACCAGATGAAGCAAGGGAGTCTTCTAACTGGGAAAGAGCTGAAAAAACTTTTGAGTTCTTAACAAAAGCCACCCTTGTGGTCGCTTTGGAGGAGAAGCGAGACATGTGTTTTTGTCGTCCCATATAAAGAAGCTGAGAAACGAACAGGAAATGCAATGTAATAGCACTGGACAGCAAAAAGAAAAAGACACTTTGTATAGCGAATATAGTCGCTTGTAGGTAAGTCCAGTTATGAGGCGTTAAGCATGAGTAATATGAGGGAGGGGTTTAAGCATGGACAGCCAATATGAATGTTGAGGGGATAAGTCAGCCAAGTCAATACTGCAAACAAGGAGAATACATATTCTTAGGGTGGATTTGTGCAACCAGCTGTGTCATAGAAGAAGTTCAACCAGCTGAGGGCGAGAGAACATCCAAAAAGCAAAGCCTGCATTAAGTAGTTATCACAAAATCGCCTATAAAATGAAAAGTAGCCAGGAAGGAAGCCTCTACAGCGTTGAGGTATTTCTCATGAAAATGTATCTACTGGTAGGGACAGCAAGTAATCTACCGCCTCTACTCTGCATTGAAACGATGAATTAGATTAATGAAATCCTTCCAAAAAGTGACCAAAAGACATTATATTGTGCCAAGTAAAGCCATAAGGCGCAGGGAATGCGGAGTTAACATACCAACATGCAGGCAAAAGTACTCCGAGGTGCACAAAATGGCGGTCGCGCTGTGTAAAAAGATATTCAGTCACAAATACACATCGCCTCTGAAGCAGTGCAGCTAGCTTCGACCTCGTGGGGGTTGCAGAGGTGATCCAAGAGTTCAGTGACTTGCAGGTGAAGAAATAAAAGCAAAACGCACTCGCCTTTAGGAGAGGGACGCACCGTGTCGGGACCTACAGGATGGCGGCCGCGAGCACCGGAGCGCCCTCAGAAGCAGAGCAGCGATTATCTCCGTCTTCCGCATAAACGAGAACGTCTCAGGAGTCCCGAAACATAGCGGAGGTGTTCTGACGTCAGGACCGGACGTCCGACACAGGAACTGTGGGTGTTGAGAGGTGAGTCTCCCGGTGCCGCGGCGGAGCTTCACTCAGGCGCCGCCATCACCCACGGCACCAAGCCACGCCCCCCCCAGAATGCTTTATTTACTTTGCACTGCGGAAGACCGACCGCATGCTCTCTCAGCTCACACACTGCCCTTTAATCTTCACCTTGTCCCCTCTGCTTCAGCACCTGAAAAAAGGGGGCAGGGCTATTTATAAAAACATTTATTTATTTTCTTTCCTTTTCTCTCACCGTAGTGCAGCTTTAGGTTCCCATAAGGTCTATACAATTGACAAGTATTAATGTAATAATAAGGTCAAATCTGGTTACAAATATTGCAATTTACTATTACTGTGGTATACAACCATGCTGTAGGGTGATGATCAAGGATTATGCACCTTCGCTAGGTTATTCAAGTCACCTTCCACCCAGATCATTTGTTTTTAATCCTGCCTTTGCTGTACCTGTGGAGTACAGGTGCTACTGGAGTCAGGTATGCATGTCGACTCTGGGGTGCTTGTGAGACCACTTTAGTCCTTGACAGTGGTGGAAGGTAATTTTAGCAGGGAGGGGGAAGGGCGCACCCGCCACACACACACTCACACCCATGCTTTCACACATGGACACGCACACACACCCATTCACAACAGTTACTCACAAACACACATACCTTCAAACATACATGTACGCATGCACCAAACATCAAAATACATAAAACTTACCTTCACTGCGTGTCCATTTGTAGCATTTTACATCGTATTTGGATATCTTGCACTATGTTATTCGTGCTCTAATATGATACATCATTTTAGGTTTTTGAAGATTTGGCACTCGTTGCATATTCTCAGCCATAGGGGGAGGGGAAGGAGGGGGTCGCTACACATTGTATTTTTGTCTTCTATGCTTTGTATTCTGTGTTCACTGCAAAGAATAGAAGAAAAAAAAAAGGAGGTGTTCCATGAGCTTTGCGTGGGGTTCCCACGCAACACCCATGTATTTTGGCGCTGCCCGATATTTACAAAATGACGTAAACCTGGGGTGGCTCCAAAAACGTACGCCTCTCTAGTGGAGCCGTAACAAGGAGAAATGTTTTTTATTTCTACTTGTTTTTTCCGCTTTCCATGTAGACCGCATTCTGCATTCTGTGATAGGTAGCAAGTTTTGCGCCAACATAAGGGAAAAGGACAGGAATGCACCGTATTTCATAAATACTGTGTATTCCAGCCCTTTCACATTGGCATAGGGCAGCGCAGCAAGAAGACCTGTGGAGCTGCCCTACTCCAATTCCTCATAAATGAGGCCCTTTGTTTTTAGCTACACCTTTGACTATACCACCACGCTCACTGACCTTTGGTTTGCTAAACACTGTTTAATATTATTTCCCCACTGTAAAAATTATTTGCTGTGGGAATTGGGGGGTGTTTATGGTTGTCAATAGTTGTTGATAAAGAGAAGTACCAGGTTCTAGAAATGTTTGTCAGAAAAGGGTCCTTATGCCTAAAAAAGGTTGACAAAGGGGTCTCGGCATCAAAAAGATTGAAATCCTCTGATCCAGGGCATGTCACCCTAACCAAAATCTAGGGTATGCCACCCTAACCATAACCTAGGATATCCCCTTATTACCGGTGATTGCAGGCAAGTGCTCTGGGTGCCCTGGGATTGCTGGGTGTTTCAGTCATTGAACATTCAGACCAGTGACCAGGTATACTTGAAATACAGCTCCCTAAAGTTCTGTGACAACTGTAATGTTTCATATCAAATTATTTAACACCAGACTGCCCAGGTCTTTGATTTCACCAGTTTGCTCTAGAAGGTGACCCCTGGGGCCATATTAATTATTCAGCGCATTTTCCTGGTTTGCACTGGGTGCACTTTTCAAAAAGGTTCGCCCAGCGCAATCCAGGAAAATGCACCCCATAATGGTGATTGCGCTGCTCTGGGGGCAGAGCATTCAGGTGAAAAACGGAGCAGCTGCTTTAAAGCCGATCCGTGTTTTCACCGTGCATCCGGCAACCCGCCTGCACTTTTAAAGGGGATTAGAGATCTCATTGCATCCGGGTGCAGTCACTGACTGCACCCGCCTGCAAGGATATGTCTGGGGGGGGATCCATGGGAGCCTCCTGAGAGCTTCTTTGCCTCTGTACTCACGTCTTAAATACGGCGCGGGCACATATGCTAAGGGATTTCCTCATTTGCATGGGCCAATGCAAAGCAGGCACACACTCTCGAGAAAGGGCTGGTGCTGTTTCTGCTCCAGCACTTTCAGTATTACAGAAGGGGACGCACCAGCGTCTGTGATCCCATCCGTAATAGAAAAAAGTGCACCAGGGTGCACAAAGCGGGTGCAAAAGCCCATTGCAGCTCTGGGGCACCTTGTGTAATACAGCCCCTGAACTGCGTCTGGACATTTCATTGTATATCTGTCCTCTAGGTGCTACAAGTACCTTCTGGATTCCTGTGTGTATCTTGGTTCTAACTGCAAATAAATGCTTTTTTTACAGAATGTCACTCGTTTTACACTGTATCTCAATCCCCAAAGTCAAACTTTTTATTATGATTTGGAATTCAAAGAGATTCACATAATACATACACAAAGCTTTATGAAACCAATTCACATGGTGTACAGTATACGAAATTATAAAATGCACAAAAGTGTTGTTCAACTTACAACTATACACTACTTTGATTTAAAAACATGGACAAATAAAGTGCAAATGTGCAGTTGAATCAATAAAGAATAATTCTAGAGACTACAGGAAACTATCCGAGCATAGAAAATGTAGCAAGTGAGTAGTGCAAGAATATTTTACAGTGCAACACTAATACATTACTTCTTAACACAATGTAATCAGATTTACAGAACAATACAAGTACTATAAATCAATTGATTCTGTGCAAAATCTTATGACCTTAAAACCCCTAGTCCACAAATGCGGAGCAAAGTGCAACTAATATAGAATTTCAACTTACAGACAAATCTAGAAAATGTTTAAGAAGTGTTTTTAAAATTTAAGTATTTTGAACAGGCTATTTTAGAAGGTGGTGCAAAAAAATATTTTCAGGCATCTAGTACTGCAGTGATATTATACTTTAAAATCAATGGTCTTAAAAAGTGACGTCATAATGGAAACAGACAAATAACACATGATTTAAATCTTGGACATAATTACTACAGGGTCACCTAGCCTCTCATCCCTAGGTAATCGTTCCAAGATACATTTCTCATTGTTTCTCGCCCCCTAGGTGAGCAAGTACCTTCTGGATTCCTGTGTGTATCAGATAGACCTGCTTTTACAGACTGTCACTCATGTTACACTGTATCTGAGTTCCAAACCCTCATCTTCTGAAGAAAGTCTTGACCACTCGCCTGCACTAGGCCTTGGAGAGCCTGGATCCAAGGAGGAAAACATAGCATATAATGAGTGGTCAAAAGCACCGGTGACTCTGGGACAACAGTGGTAAATAAAGTGTTACTCGCCTGAGAACTGTCCAGTTACTACAAGCTGCCCCAGGATCCAAAAGAATGCATTACACATTTTTACAGCTGCTCCATGTACTGTGTCTCTCCTGGGTGTATAAAGAAGCACACATGATTCCTGCTTGTATTGCACTTATCTTGCATGTAAGTAAAAGTGTGTCTGCCTGTTGTCCCTGTTATTTGCATTAGTGAGGCTTGATAGAAAACATCTTCATGGTTCGAAGAACCAGAGGTAAACAAGTCTTTAGGAAATGAAGACTAGTCGAATGGAAGGTTCTGGGGCACAAATCTCAAGAAGCACATGGCTTGCCAATGTAAACATTATTGGTAATATCTCTCTCACATAGATAGACCAGATATTTGTTGCAGTGCTGTAGATATGCGCCACACTAGCCGGACTGGGAACCCAAAGCAGCTGTGGCAATTTTATTGGACCAGCTCCACATGGTGGTGGGGGTGCAAGTGTGAAGCACTTTTACATTTGTTACTGCAGCACTACTACAAAACCGGACCCCACCCTTCCATCCTCCTGGGGAAATGCCCGATGCCTTGTACAGCCTGTCCAGCCCTGTACACCACTAACCTATAGAGAATCACTATACTGGAATTGCAATTGATCCCATGAAATTCTGCATCATTTGGTTTATGAATGTCTACAGATTCATAAGCTTAGGACAGGTGTATGGGATAAGATTTTAAAAAAACTCTCAATTGATGAATTTCCCTTTGCATTTATATTTGTCCCTATTTTAAATCATTTAATTTAATTTAATATTATTTCCAATGGTGTGTATTTTAAATCCCTGCCTCCATTATTTTCTATGGGAGGGTGTTACAGTGTCAGTGCTTGGCCGTGTGAGGTGCTGGGATTACTACTCATCCTTTTGACAGGAGTAACTTTCAATTACCTATTTGGATGAACCCGTTTCAACAGGTGGAGATATGTAAATGTACACTTTTGAGTAACTTTACACTTATAAATAGTGAGAAGGCAAAAGTAGTAAAATCATCAGAAATGTAAGAGCAAACTTTCATTTTTAAATTACTCACGAGTGTAAAATATCTTTGTCAATAGCCCTTCATGGATGCAGGAATTGTAAATTGAGTCAATTCTTTAATACTCTCTCCTCTGGTCCTCACTGACTCCCAGCCTACTCTTTCAAGTTCAGATTGGCTTACATGAAGAGTTACCCAGGTATCACTGACAAAAAGCTCGTAATAGCTAATTTTTAGGTATGGCTTGGCAGCGTAGATGCCTGGAAACGTTTCGTAATTTCAGAGTAGGAATACAGATGAAGTATTTGTGGTCTACCCAAAGAGGGCCGGTAGAAGAGTATTGGGAAGTCAGTTCGATACTTTGAGATAGAACACTCAGGAAGATTCCAGGGCATATTATCAAGGGCAATATCGCCACTTTTGCTGCACTTTTTGCTGAAAAAGCAGCGATATTTTAATCGCTCTATTAACAAGCCTGCGCTAACAGGCGTGAGCACAGGATTACAGGCGTTAGCTGATTTTTTTTCTCCACTTTGCATGTCAGCGATATATCGCTAATGACATGCAAAGTAGGTGTTCCTTACTAACACGTCATGGAAACACTCGCAGTCACAACTTCGCCTTATTATCAACGCGGCCCCAGAACCGTAAAGTGATTAAAAAAGCTGCGCTAACCGTGGTTATCGCTGGTAATTAACGTCAGCAAAAATCCTGACTTGCCTATCTCTATCATGGGAGGTGGATTGTTCGGCTAAGTCCACACCTCCCTATCAATAAGGATTCCCCTATCGCTACAGGTTTATCGCTGGATTCCCAGCGATAATCCTGCATTTCGCCGCTATCGCCGGATGTTTAATCGCCTTGGAGATATGCGTTGATAATAACGCGATATCTCGGCGTTTAAATCCAGCGATAGCTGACGTTGACCAAAATCGCGCAAAGCGGGAAATGCGATGTTTATTGCGTTTCCTAGATAATATGCCCCTAGATCTCAAGGCTATGTGTGGATATTGCACATATCTAATACTAGCAGCCCGTCCCGACATTGTCCGGGTATGAATTGCTGCCGCCCAGTAGTATATTGTTTTGTAGGATTTCGTTTTGATAGCATTTCTTATCTGTGACAGGCCTGTGAAATGCTCCGATTCACAGTGCACTGCTGATGCACTTAAGAGTGCACGTTCAGTAGTGTGTGAACTTGAGTTTCCCTATTTTATTTTTCCTTGCAATATTATATAGCTCGAACTCGACAACATGGCATGAGCACAATTTACATTACAGAAGAACACATTCATTTGTGGTAGACACGGGGAGACAAAGCGATTTGCCTGGAATCACAGGATGTTGAGCTGATGCCGAGATTCGAACGTAGCTCCCCAGATCTAAAGTTCGCAATTCTAGAACTTGTGGCGGGAGGTGTGTCTAAAAGTGTATGTCGGTGCTGGCCATCAATGAGAGAGACCTGTGCATTTTTCAAATCGGTGGTGAAAAAATATGAGTATGTTGCTGGAGATGTGGGCCGCCGTGCCACCAATGTACTTACCGAGGGAGGGTAAACACCCATTATTCCGCAACTTTCTTTCTGCATACCATCACTCCGCATACTTTCATTACGAAAGTACCATGACTCCGCAATGCCATTATAATGCATGGCATTACATTTTATATGCTTTTACCACGCATACATTTACAACGAAATTCGTTGTAAATGCATGAATGGTAAAAGCATGCTTTTTTTAATGTTTGGATAAGGTAAGTATGGGTATAGGGTTATATGTTTTGGGATACTGAGGTATATGTTTTGGGGTGTTTGGGTATTTTAAGGGTTCAGATATAGTTTTGAATTATGGGGTACAGGGGTAGTTTTATGGTTTAGGGATAGGTATGGGTGTTGGGGTACAGGGGTATTTTTAGGGTTCAGGGCTAGGTTTGGGTTTTGGGGTATAGGGGTATTTTTAGGGTTCAGGAATAGGTTTGGGTTTTGGGGTGCAGGGGTATTTTAAGGGTTCAGGGCTTGGTTTGGGTTTTGGGGTACAGGGGTATTTTTAGGGTTCAGGGGTAGGTTTGGGTTTAGGGGTACAGGGGTATTTTAAGGGTTCAGGGCTAGGTTTGGGTTTTGGGGTACAGGGGTATTTTTAGGGTTCAGGGCTAGGTTTGGGTTTTGGGATACCGGGGTATTTTTAGGGTTCAGGGGTAGGTTTGGGTTTTGAGGTACAGGGGTATTTATAGGGTTCAGGGCTAGGTTTGGGTTTTGGGGTTCAGGGGTATTTTTAGGGTTTAGGGATAGGTTTGGGTTTTGGGGTACAGGGTATATTTATAGGGTTAAGATGGGTTAGTGTTTAAGGGTGTTGGGGTATTTTAAGGAGTAAGGGTGGGTTATGATTATGGGGTGCAGGGGTATTTAAAGGGAGCAGGGTGGACACCCGGAGCTTTTTTCCGTAATCCCGCACCCTACACACGCCCACGCCCCCAGCACACGCCCACAGCACACGATATGAGACATGGCATGAAGGGCGGAACGTACCAGCATTTGTCACGCCCCCAGCACACGCCCACAGCACAACACAGACACACCCACAAGGGACTACTTTTCTGGCACGGTTCTTTTACCTTTTAAATGTATATGGTGGGCGTCTGCATAGCCTATGTCCTTCTGCTGCAACTGCTGTTTCCAACGCTGTATTGGGTGTTGTGATTGGTGCTGTGGTTCCTGAGATTACCCGCCTCAAAGGTTTGGGCTCTCCCTTTATTATATTAGTATAGATAATATTTAATAAACCCAAACCTTCAACTCACGTTTTACTCGTTTCTTCCAAAGTTGTTCGAACACAAGGCACTAGAGAGCTTTGATCACGAGTACCTCGGAGAACAGGGGTTGTTTTTTCACATCCGTTATGTACTAATCCAGTGGCTTCCAGATTAACAGGTGTAATGAAAAACATCTATTACAAGTTTTTTGAATTGCAAATGGGGAATAACATTTTTTTTGCATTAAAATCCACATGGCCCCTTTCATCTAGTAAATATTGGCAAGTTTGAGCAGGCGATATTTTACTTGACAAAAACTCTGAGAGGCGGGAAAAGTCCGATCCGCTCACATTTCCGAAACGTGCTCAAAGGGTTTGCACGTGTCATAATTTAAATAGGCCTCGCTCTGCTAAAAACCCCACAGCTGAAGGTATTTTTGTGTGTGCCTACGTGCCTCGCATCTTTGAAAATTACGTTTTACGCAATTCCCCCTAAATTACGCCGTTTCATAATTTGTGTTGTCCCAGTTCCTGCATCTATCAGTTAATGCCATTTACTTAAGGCAGTGTTCATTTGCTTATTTCACCTTTGTTAATCTACATAAAGGTATTTGCAATAAAAGTGGCCTGAACTAACAAAAAACAATTTTCTTTGTCATCGCTAGTGAAAGTGAGAACATTTGAAATGAATTGAATACAATTGGACTGTTGCTAGAACAATACAGTAATTTCTGTTCCTGTAGTCCAATATACATTTTAGATAATTTTTGCCTGCAAACTTCTCCTCACAGGATGTCAGCCTACTTATTATGAATGTTGTTTCAGTAACACCGTCGGTCGCACAGTAAGAATGCCGCTGCTGCCGCTAATAGGCGGCCCCAAGCAGGAGTCCTACTTTGCGGCCCCACTACTCGCCGACTGGTCCCGCTGTGGTATCACGGACCTGGAGTCACTCTTCGAGGAAGGTCAACTGAAACCGCTGGACCGCCTGATCGCGGAGTACGGGCTCTCCCCAGGCCAATTCCTTAGGTATAGACAATTACTCGACGGATACCGACCCCATTTCAATCTTCAAAATGGCGAGCCAGACACGCATCCAGTAATACATACTATTCTACATATGGGGGTGGGTCGCCACCTGGTCACATGGCTCTACAAATCCATCCGGGAACTCTCATACACCCCCCTGGCGACCCTACGAGCTGCTTGGGAAGAGGACATAGGCCGTATTTTGCACGACTCGGAGTGGACTAAAGCTCTCGAGGCCCCTAAGCGCGTCTCTAGGAACGCCCGCTTCAAAAATATTCAATATTATATATTACACAGGGCATATCTCACCCCAGCGCGATTACAGAAGTTCTACCCCTCCACGCCTTTCCTGTGCCCCAGATGCTGTATCCCAGCTGCGAACTTCCGTCACATGTTCTGGGACTGTCCCAATCTTCGACCTTTCTGGCAAGGGGTACACAACACACTGCGGGAACTAACGGGCCTCACTACACTAGCCACCTGGGAGACTAGTGCATTAGGCATCCTCCACATCTCTAAGCGTGAACCGGTGCGACGGCGCTTCGTGTCCTTAGCGCTCCTACTAGCCAATAGATGTATAACCATGCGCTGGCGGTCCCCAGAGGGTCCCCCCATAGCACAATGGAAGGGGGCGGTTAGCAAATGGGCGGCAGCGGAGGAAGACGCTTTAAGGGAGGAAGAAACCAAGGGCGCGCGCAAACTTCCCATCTCCATGGAATGGGCCATGCTCCTTCACAGCTTCCGCCAGTCCACACAGGCTGGTGACCCGCCTGACCCTTCCCCTCCCCCCACCCAAGGAGACCAGTAGCCTTCACCTGAAGTGAGTCACCCCAGAGTCAGACCCTGATAACCCTCTACGTCCTGGGCAACCTCTTGCATGTCCGGCCATCCGTGGGCTTCTTCCCCCCCCCCCCCCGCCTCGACACCCGCTGCCGTCCTCCCCCTACTTAGACCCTGCTAGCGCCTGCATGCTTCCCTCCCACAGTTCTGTTACCCCCCGGTTCACTGGTTACACTGTTATGTGCACGGTACAAATCCAGATCCAGTGCAGTTGTGGCATGAGAGTGCCCATCTGATCTTCTTCATCGCCCCTATGGCGATACCGTCCCATTACCGCTCAGCCTGCAGGAGCCTTTACGTGATTATAATGCACTGACTCGTCGAAGTCATGTTTATGTGTACCAGTTCTATGTAGCAAGAAAATGTTGCGCACATAGCTGATCGTGGCTGAATGTTGAGGCCACATCGGCGGACTGTTTATGCTGTACTGAGATACTTTACTGCAACAATAAAAACAAATTTAAATAAAAAAAAAAAAAGAATGTATTGTTAATAGACACTAGAGGGCGCCATACCCACATCTTTTTTTAATTTTGACCAGGCGAGTTTTTCAAATTCATGAATTGCACCTTTACTGGATTGGCCGATTATATAATACCCACTATTAGAAACGCAAGGGCCTCCCAATTAAAGTCCCATTAGGATAATTCAGTTTTTTGGTGTTGTGATACAGGAGAGACGTGGGGGCCTGCAGTCTCCAATCCAGGCTGATATTGCATCCCTCCAGGGGCGGCCTTAGGCATGTGCAAGCTGTGCACCTGCACAGGTCCACCAAACCCCAGGGGCCGCTACGCCAATCACGCCAATGTATATCCTTAATATAATAATCCTCTGAGGATGGATACATATTTGTGTGGCGGCCCCGGGCAGGGATTTAGCGGCCTCCGGCTCTGTTCCACTTCCAAACACCCTGACCCCCCCCCCCTCTTCACTGGCCTCTGCGCTCTGCCCCGCCCGGACCCCCTATTTACGCTCCCTGCCCAGGGCCGCCATGAGCCTAGAGCCGCCCCTGATCCCTCCATCAATCAATCTAGGGTTTATATAGCGCCGCTGCTCACATGCAAGGGTCTCAAGGCGCTGAAGGGGGGGGGGGGATGCTGCTGATCCGTCTGGGCGTAGGGGTTCAGTCCCAGCCAGGTCTTGAGATACTTCCTGAATTGGGTCAGCGACAGCGATTCCCTGAGATGTAGAGGCAAGGTCTTCCCGGTCTTGCCGGCGAGGTGGAAGAAGGATCTTTTTCTGGTATTGGTCTTGTGGATCCGTGAGACGGTGGCCAGGTCAAGTTGGGCGGAGCAAAGGGGTCTGGCGGGTACGGGGGATGAGAGGTGGTGGTTCAGCTATGTGCTGTGGAGAGCTTTGTAGACGTGTGTGAGGAGTTTGAAGGTGACTCTTTTGCAGACTGGGAGCTAGTGGAGTTCTTGCCAGGGCCGGACTGGCCCTAGCGGGCACTGGGCATTTCCCCAGTGGGCCACTAGGGTGGGGGCCGATTTTGGGCACCTGGGGCCGTTTTTGTTAATAATAATAATAATAATAAAAACATTTATTAAGCGCCTGAATACACCAAAACAGTGCGTCTCCGCGCTAAGATGCGGTCCAACACCAAGAGCCAGCAACAGGCCACGGGGAGGAGGGGGACTCAGAGAAGAAGAGACTATTCATCCGGAAATAAATGAGTCTTCAGTTTCTGCCGGAACCTAGATTCCGACGGCTCCATACGCAATTCGACCGGAAGGTCATTCCATAGTTTGCTGGCCAGGAATCTAAAAGATCGACCTCCATCCGTGTTTTATATATGCGAGGAGTCGTGAACTGCATGCTGCCCATAGATCTCAACAGTCGCCTAGGGCGATGGATGGTTAGCAGCTTTTGAAGATAAACCGGACCCCTGCCATGTGCAATACGATGACTAAAACACAAGATCTTAAACCTGATGCGTTCCCTTACGGGGAGCCAGTGTAGGCGCTGGAGTGCCCTTTTACCTGAAGACCTCTCGGTAGCATCAGCACAAGCCTGGCCGCGGCATTTTGAACGCATTGTAACTGGGTCAATCCCCTTTTACTGAGGCCACAAAGCAGGACGTTCCCATAATCAAGATGGGACGTAACCAATGCGTGGACCAAAGTTTTCCTATCTTTCATAGGTAAGAGATCCAAGATCTTCCGCAGGATTTTCAAGATGCCATAGCATCTCCCTGCTATCTTACCTATGTGTTGGGAGAAGGTAAGCTTGGAATCCAAAAGAACACCCAAGTTCTTCACAGTGTCAAAGGGGATCGGAGTAGGACCCAGATCAGTAGGCCACCAATCTGATGACCAGATTGAAGGGGAAGGGCCAATCACAAGCAGTTCCGTCTTATTGCCATTGAGGCGTAGGCAGTTATACTTCATCCAACTTGCTAATGCCGCAAGACACTCCGTGAACTTACCGGCCGTCTCAACTGGGTTGTGAGATAGAGTGACCACCAGTTGCGTATCATCTGCATATGATACGATATCCACCCCATACGATTCCCCCAGCCTGGCCAGAGGTTCCATGTAGAGATTAAACAATACCGGACTTAAAATGGAACCCTGCGGGACACCTTGATTGAGAATTCAGGGAGTGGATTTGAAGGGAGGACAATGTATTTGGAATTGTCGGTCCGCTAGGAAGGAGGCCATCCATTCATATGCCGGGCCGGCCACTCCAATTTCCCTCAAACGAGCTAGCAGTGTTACAGGGCCATTTTTGCAGCATAGCTGCAAAATCGGCCCTTGTAACAAAATAGGCCGTAACTGGCCCTGGCAAACAGCTCAGCTGCTCCCAGGGGGGCCAGCCGAGCTCTTTGCCAGGGCCAGTTTTGGTTCCCAGTCCGGCCCTGGTTTTTCGCAGGTGTTCAGTGATGTGGCTGTGGCGGGGGATGTTGAGGACCACACTGGCCGCGGCGTTTCAAACGTTTTGTAGTTTGCTGAGAAGTTTCTGGGTGACGCCAGCGTGGAGTGCGTTGCCGTAGTCGAGTCTGCTGGTGATGAGTGTGTGGGTGACCGTCTTTCTGGATTCTGTGGGAATCCATCTGAATGTCTTTCGAAGCAGGCGGAGCAAATGAAAGGAATATGAGGATCCAGGGTTGATCTGGTGGTTCATAGTGAGCGAGGAGTCCAGTATGATGCAGAGGTTACGTGCGTGGTCCATAGGGGTGGGTGGGGGTTCCCAGTGCGGTGGGCCATCAAGAGTCGTCCCAGGCTGAGAGGGTGGGTCTCAGGATGATTACTTCATTCTTGTCCGAGTTGAGTTTGGGGCAGCTATCTTTCATCCAGGTGGCAACGACCTTCATCCTGCTGTGGAAGTTGATTCTGGTGGTTGTGGGTTCGTTGGTAAGGGAGAGGATCAGCTGGGTGTCATCGGCATAGGAGACAATGTTGAGTCCGTGGTTCCTAACAATGGCAGCGAGGGGGGCCATGTATATGTTGAAGAGGGTGGGGCTCGGGGAGAAGCCCTGGGGCACTCTACAGCTGATCTCTGTAGGTTCTGAGGGGAATGGAGGTACTCTGACTCACTGTATTTGGCTGGTAAGGGAGTAGTGGATCGAGTCCAGGGCCTTGTCATGGATGCCAGAGCTGTTGGGTCTCGTGATAAGGGTGCGGTGGGAAACTGTATAGAAGGCGGCTGAGTGGTCCAGTAGGATGAGGGCTGTGATTTCCCCTTGGTCGAGGAGGGAGTGGATGTCATCGGTGGCGGGGAGGAGTGCGGTCTTGGTGCTGTGGTTGCTCAGGAAACCGGATTGAGAGATGTCCAAGATGTGGGTACCCTTCGATGGCCTTCTCGATGACCTTGGCTGGGAAGGGGAGCAGGGAGATGGGTCTGAAGTTCTTGAGGTCTGTCTGGTTGGTGGATGGCTTCTTTAGCAAGGGGTTGATCTCGGCATGTTTTCAGCTATCGGGGAAGGTGGCTATCTCGATGGAGCAGTTGACGGTACGGCAAAGTGCGGGGGAGATGGCGATGGCTGCTCTATGGAAGATATGATAGGGACAAGAGTCTGAGGGGGCTCCGGAGTGGATGCTCTTCATGGTCTTAAGTGTGTTGTCTGTAGTGAGCAGAGTCCAGTTGAGCAGGATCGGTTGGGGTGCAGCATGTTTGCGTGCAGTGGTGTCGGTCGTGGTGGGAGTGTCTAGGGTGTCAAAGCTGTCTTAGACCTGCCTGATCTTGTGGTGGAAAAAGGTGCCAAGTTTGTTGCAGAGATCTGGGAGGGTGGGATGTCTGTGGTCTCGCTGTTGGGCCTGGGGAACTCCTTGACAATTGGGAAGATTTATTTGCTGTTGAGTGCGTTCGAGGCGATTCGGTCTTGGAGGGTCATTTTCTTTGTGGTTTAGAGGAGGACGTGGTGTGTGTTGACGGGCGTTTTGATGGTTGGTAAGCTTTCCGGGGTTCTGTTGTTCCTCCATCTCTTCTCAAGTTGTCTACAGATGCGTCTGAACTGGTGGAGTGTGGGAGTGACCAGCTAGCTTTCTTGAACTGGTGTTTGCCGGGGGCCTTCTTGAGGGGGGCCAGAGTGTCAGTGCGGTTTGAGATCCATTGGTGGAGGTTCCGTGGCGAGGTGTTAGAGTCTGCTGATGTCTGCGGTGTGGTAGTGCTGAGGAAAGTAGTGAGATGTTCTTCAGTGACCTTGTTCCAGCTACGATGGGAGGGGTTGGTGAGGGTGGTGGTTTACAGTGGGTGTGGTCAGGGGCGGTGGGTGACATTTGAAAGTGGTGGGCGCAAAGTGATTTGCACACAGCACCGTAGCGAGCGAGCGAAGCCTGAACCCCAAAAGGGGGGTTTGGTGGGATTACCCCCCCCCCCAAGAACATTTTTTAAAAAAAGAAGAAAAATCGTGCATTTTCAAGCAAATTTGAGAAAGCAGGAAGGTTAATAAAGCAATTGTGAAAGTGCAGTTATTACATTAATAGATGGCATAACATAGGTAGCTGCTTATTCAGTATAACCACAGAGCTTCATACATTCCGTCCTATTACGCTCAGGTGCTGAATTCAGACTATAAGACTTTCATGAAAATCTCAGCTCTAAGAGTAGAAGAAGTTGCACAGCAGTTGGGAAACAGCCTTCACAAAGCATTAGGAAAATGAGAGGCAATTACTTGAAAGCAAACTGAAAGCAATGCATCAAGTAGTAACTTAAAGCAATGTATCCAGCAAAACAGTGCATGCAGTCAACCATACAAAGTAAACTAAAGCAAGTGTGAACCTGTGAACTTCACTTTGAAAGCAGGGTGCTAGTCAACAGGCCAGTCACATACATTTAAACTGAAGAAGAGTACACTTCAGCATGCAGGCACCAACATAAAAGCACCAAGCAAGTCAAACAGTTTAATGAAAGAAAAATGAAAGCAATACATCCAGCAAACTAGACAGTGACTCAAAAAGTAAATTGAAGCAAGTGCACACTGAAAGGAATGCGCAGTCACAAGTCAGACATTCACATAAAAGCAACTTACCAAGACACCCAATCAATTACATGGGAAAAAACTTGAGCCAATGCACCTAGGAAACCAGACCAGCACAACAAAGCATCCCACCCCTGATTGGATGGCAGCTGTGCTCTTAGGGTCACCCCTAAGTTTTTTGGCAGGGTTGAGCACCCCCCAGTTGTATGCCCTGTGCGCCTGAAGGGAAGACAGGCAAAAGGGGTCATAATGGGACATCTGGCACAGCCACTTTGTAATCGAGGTCACCCACCCAGCTCAAGACTGAGTTACAGGCTGATCTTAAATCTTTAAACAACCACAAGGGTCTCCAGCTAGTTGGTTCTTGAGCCAAAAGAGTCCTCAGCTCACTGGGAGTCTTAACATCGCGCCTGAGATGACATGACAATGTCCCTTAATCCGGAGCAACTGTGGGGACTGGTCTGGGTCTGGAACTGACTTGGTACGAGCAGGATACAAAAAGTAATGGGTAGGTGGTAACCCACTTCAAGTGAAGGAGCTGTAAGGAACCTAAGTGCACTGGTGTTGATACCACTAACAGGGCAGCTCTGGCTTTCTCAGGGTGGGTGTCAGCTGTGTGATGAAACCAGCATGTGAAGCCGTTACCTCAAACAAACTAAAACCAATGCACTCATCAAGACAAGAAGTTACATGAAATCAAATAGAAAACCACCATCAAGCCAGATAGTCACCTAAAGGCAAATTGAAGTGACTGCACACTATGGGAAGTGCACTTCACCAGCCAGCCTATTACACTAAAGGAAAGTAAAAGCAATGCTCCCAGTAAACAAGACAACATAAATTGAAAATGTTTCCCCGCAGGACCAACAGTCACAAAAAGTAAAGAAACAGAACGAAGTCAGAGGCACTCCAGGAATCCAGGAGAGTGGTCTGGTGGACTGTTCATGAAGGCTGAACCTGGTTCCCCAGAACGAAATTCGGCAGCTCTGGCGTAGTGCCACATCCCCCAATGAACACCATACTATCCCACTGAGACACCCACACTGCCTTCAGCGACAACCCAGTTGTGCCCTGCTAGGCTGCTACATATACCTGGATGCGGCTCAATTCAAATTATGCACAAGAGTGATATGCTGCCTGGAAAAAAAGTACCTTCCTGGAAAAAGCAAACCCTCATATGGATGCAAGATTAAGTAAAGCATATGAAATGTAAGTAGAACAACATGGCTACCTTAACACTTTTATACTTATTATTCAGAAATCAAGAGAGTTTTTTACTGAAACTTTAAGCACCACTACAGATCCCTGGGGGGACCAGTATCACGGTGTATTGCTTATATCCTGTGAACCGTGAGCAGTATGGTTTTAAAAGACTACATTACTCAACACAGAGCCACTGCTTGTTTTTCTTTTTTTTTCCTGTTTCATTATTCTATGTGTACCTTAAGTATAACAACATATGTGCTGCTTTGCAGGAGAATCCAGACAGCTATCACTGCAGAGTCAAGGAAACAATGGGACACTTGGCTAATTTTTATATGTGATAGTATCTATGGCCCAGGGACAGAGACTAGAAAAGGCAATGGCAGATAATGATACTACTTAGCACGATCTGGTGAACTGGTGTGACCAGGAGAGAGCCTATTAAAGATGGCAATAAGCAACATCGGTGCAAGGCCATAGAGACGGGAGCGCCAGGACTGAGTTAGCAACAGATGGGACTATCAAGGCAGGAGTACCAAATCTAACGCTGTGAGAAGGAGCAGGACTGGTGTGCTGTGAACCATTCCTCGGAGACACGGGTAGGAATTGAATGGGTGAGAGAGCTTTGATGGTTGTGCGACTGCAAGCGCCCCCTCCCCTCCCGTGATAAACTCATGCGGCCTTAGGTAGGCATCGAACATATTGCTTACAGGAAGTATACAGATTAGGTACTGTATTTATGCATGTTTTAAATGCACATTCCACCTTGATATTTATCAGGTAGACCAATTAGGTTAACAAGGAGTGGTTAAAGGGATCTCACTTTGGTCTTGAAGAAAAGCCTAGGGGAAGGCTTGAAACATGTAGACCAGGGAGGAAACCACTCCTCATAGTGTACATTTCTCTACTCCCCTTTTTAACAATACCAGCCACAGGAATGAATAAAGTGTAGGTTCCACATAGCCAGGTATTTTAACACAATTTTTCTGACTCTTCAACTCTAACAATAACACATAGTATCACTTCACAAAAGTGCTCCCACGTCTTCGGTGGTCGCAGCACGCCCCGTCCCGCAGCGGGTGGGAAGAACCCTATGATGAAGTATGCCACCAAGGGACTTTTTGGTGGGGGAGGTTTATTTTAAGAAAACTAATCATTTTCTTTGACAAATTTAAAGAAATCACTGGAAAGACAGTTTTTTTTCCATGAATGATGGGTGGACTTTTTGTTTTTTCTTCATTTCTAAAGGAGGCGGAGCCCACAACGTACCCAACCTCTTTCTTCCTCCCTTGCTCTTTGTTGGAAATAGGGATCCTCAAGCTCCACGGAGCGCAGCCAGTCACTCTATAGAGCTGCCCATATTAAAGCTAAAGTGAGCTTCTTGAACTTGTGCAGGAGCGGGATCTGGCTGACATATAGCGTCGAAGCAGGTACTCTGTTGTTACTTTAAACAAGGAAATAGTGAGAGTAAAGGTTCTGCTGCCCTTGCAAGAGTGGGGACAGCATGAGTTATCCAGAACGGAGCAGCCTCCAGTTCCTGCAGAAGGCATTTGAACCTTAAACAGAAGGTCTCACTGCATCACCCGCAGTGTGGGGCACCGAGCTGGGCAGTCAATACCCTGCACTACTACTGAGAATGAAGAAGAACCTGGATGTTACCGTAAAAAGCCTTACCATTGTGAAAACATATTGAGAATCTGTATATTTTATGTTCATATATTCCTAGGAAGTGTCATGTTAACCACATATGTAGTGATTAATGTATTAACTAATAATCAAAAATAGCTGTTGCCTTCTATTTGTTTGAGGCTTCTTATGACATTGAGTTGTTTGCTAGACTTTTACAGCCTTAGCAGAGCAGGAAGCCACAGAGCTCAGTATTGCACTTTGCACATTTTCAAACCTGGCAAGGGAAGAGGTATTTTGAGAATAATGAGGCCAGTATTGTACATATAACTTCCCCTCATGACCATTCTGTGCTCCCTTGAGGCGAAGATTCGGACACGAGCACATTAGTCAAGTTTTTGCTGAGTGTTAACACCTTATGTAACCTGGCCACATTGCATTCAGAGAAATTGTGTATATCTACTAGGTTGATTTTACATTAAATTAAGCTCTTTCAACTCGCCGTTTTCTAGCAAGAACCAGGGTCGCTTGAAAAAACAAATGCCTTTTAAGTTTTGCTTTGCTTCTTGCTGTGTTGCATTATCCGCTACTTGGACTTTAGGCTACCAACGTGCTGTGTTTTTACTTTTAACACCAATTTCCATACCAGGGTAACGTGCAATTAATTGTCTTGCAGGCCAGAGGCACGCATCACAGGGACGAGGAACATTCACACATCACAAGGAGAAGAGCTGCGCAACCGTCATATAAAACATGTTTGAATGTTTAATAAAGGTGGCAAAGCGAACTTTAATAAAAGACAACACATAAATAAGCGAGCCAAATGAAGGTGGCACATGCTAAACAGTGTCAAAATGTAATGAGATTTCTTGCAATTATTTACATGATTAATAAAAAATATTCTACCACGGCAGTATTTGCAGCACGAGTTTAAGGCATATTTACAACGCATCTTTCATAAAATATTTCACGAGATGCCCAATGTGAATCGCTCGCATCAAGCATGTATTTATAGCCTTAGACATTTGAAAATTAATTAATCTACGTTTGATGGCGAACTACAACAGCGTTACTGCCTGCAGCATTATTTCACAAACAAAATAGGCACCATTTAAAGACTATCATGCACAGCTTATATATCCCCTTCTATACCGGAAGGTTCCCTCGTCCAAGCTGTCGGAGTTTGTTCCACCTTCTATCACTGACACTCTTGCCGTGATCAAGTCTTTAAAATCGGGGTCTCCTTCTGACCCCTGTCCTGCAAGAGTGCTGGCCGCTGCTGCTGATGTGGTGATTGAGGAGGTGACGCACTTAGTTGGCCTCTCCTTCAAAACTGCCAGTCTGCCTGCAGAGTGGAAACAAGCTAAGCTCCTACCTCTGCTGAAAAAGGCCGGCGCTGATCCGGCGGTACTGACCAACTATCGGCCTATATCGCTGCTTCCTGCCTTGGCTAAAATCGGTGAGAGGCTGGCCTTCCAACAGCTTAATGAGTTTGTGGAAGGATCTGGAGCTCTGCACGAGGCTCAATCCGGGTTCCGCACTGCCCACAGTACGGAGTCGGCCCTGGTGGAAATCTCCGAGGCGGTCAGGGAATGTTTGGATGGGGGCGGCAGAGCGGCTCTAATTTTATTGGACCTCTCTGCCGCGTTTGACACGGTTCCCCACCAACGCCTCCTGTCCAGGCTTGCCGACATCGGTATTTGTGATCTTGCCTTAGACTGGCTGAGCTCATTTCTGTTGGCTAGATCTCAACAGGTTTGGCTCCCTCCGTTTTCATCTTCGGCTAGACCACTCCATACAGGGGTCCCGCAGGGCTCGACATTGAGCCCCTTGCTCTTTAATATATATCTGACCCCCCTGATTGATCTAGCTGAACATTGGGGAGCCAAAATTATTGCATACGCGGACGACACGCAGTTGTTGTTCACTTGGCCAGGTGATGCTCTGGATACAAAGCAGATCCAAAATTGTCTGTCCTCAGTCTTCAATTGGCTAGCGTCATCTCAATTGAAGTGCAATGAGGACAAGACGGAAATCTTGCTCTATGGCCAGTTCCCCCCTGACTTTAGGTCACTATTGTGGCCAGATGGCTTCCCCATTCCATGTACCTCAAACACCTTGGCTAAGAACCTCAGGGTCTGGTTTGGGGAGGACCTCCGCTTTGAGGGGCACATTAAGAGGCTCACTGGAAGCTGCTTTGGGACCCTGAAGTCTCTTAGAAGGTTTTTTCCGCTTCTGCCGGCCTCTGCCCGCGAGTCAGTCGCGAGAGCTTTAATTCTCTCGCGCCTGGACTACGCGAATGCTCTGTTCAGTGGTTCTCCGGCTTACTTGATAGGGCGACTCCAGGTTATTCAGAACGCCACTGCTAGATTGCTGGGGAATATCTCCAAGCGGATCAGCGTTAGGACTTACCTGGAGAGCTTGCATTGGCTCCCGGTGCAGCATCGAATTACCTTCAAAATCCTGACTTTGGCCCACAAAGCCATCAATGGGCGCGGCCCCGTCTATCTGATGAAACGATTTCTGCGGTACACCCCCAATCGAGATCTGCGCTCAGCTTCTCAACACCTCTTGCAAGTACCGCGCTTTCGGCGCATCCGGCTGGGTGGGCACTCTGTGACAGTGAGAGCTGCGCGAGCATGGAATGCGCTCCCAGTTTCTCTGCGCAGCACGGTGGACTTCACGGTTTTTAAGAAAGCACTAAAAACCCATTTGTTTAGATTAGCTGTGTAAATTGTTATGTTACTTCAGTGCTTGGCTGCTTTACTTCTTTTGTTTTCCTTCTTTCGCGCCAGGATACTCCGGCAGTAATTGTGCGCGCTATAAAACAGCTTAACATAACATAACATAACATAACATAACGGTCAACATATCTAATTAGCATTGTCTTCCATTAGAACGGCAAATGCAAATGACATCTGTGAAAGAGTTTCAAATGTTAATAAGGCAACTGTTTATTACGAACAACGTTCTTTCTTCTAAGCCATCTGTAAACAAGTTTTAAATGAACAATGTGCAGATATCGGAACAAATCATGGAACAGTTGTACTTTTCCTTAAAACAAAGTGACGGCTTGCTTTGAACATTCGTTTGTGGTAATCGGAATTTCAGATTTAAAAGCATTAATACGATCTTGCAGGCTTGCCAACCACTAGCGTAGAAGTGTTTGTGAAATGAAACTGAGCAAAATTGTCCTGAGGGCAGAAGAAGGTCTTTAGGAGTAGACACCCGCAATCCTGCAGCACATGACCGCAACACAAACCTTAACCTACGAGGCTTCACTGTGGACTCGGAGCGACAACAGTCAGGGGGAGGGGGGGGGGGGTGTCTCGCAGGGTTGGGGGCCTGGGGGGAGCTTTAAAATAACAGATCCTACCTGACCAGGTCCGCGCCGCCTCGGGTCCGTTGGCTCTGAGTCCTGAGACGAATGCCGGGCCACCCCCACGCGCGGCATCCAATGGGATGCTGCGCCGGTGGACCAGCCAATCTGATTGGCTAAGGTGGCACATTTGCTGCTCGCCCTTTCGCCCTTAGGAAACCCGGGCTGTGGCAGGCGAGCAGCACTCTGAAGCTCCCCTGGGTCCCGCTGGGGAACTTACAGTGCGCATGCTTGAGAAAGTTGCCAACTTTCTCAAGCATGTGCACTGTAAGTTCCCCAGCAGCGGGACTGCGCACTACGGTCTGCTGCAGCCTGAGTGTGTGGACTGTCACTCAAGCTGCAGCAGGCCACACCCTCTGTGCAATGTATTTTATTTGGAGATACGGCCGGCGGCCGCGCCATGGTGGCTGCTGGGGCTACGCCCCTTCGCCCCAATGGACGCACCGCTGCTGGGTGTGGTGAAGGTGAAGTGCACGCAGTGGTGGTCAGTCCATAGGAGTTCGATGGTGTGGCTGTTGGTGATGTTTCTGCCTGTGGAGTGGACGGGGGTGTGCTTGTGTCCCGCTGTGTGCGTCGGACCAGTGAATTGCTTCAGTCCGATGCAGGCGGTGTTCTGGTCACTGGGGTTGTCCAGGTGAAAACTGAAGTCGCCGAGTAGTATACAATCTGTGGATGTGAGAGCCTGGGGTGCGATGAGGTTGATAATGGCATCAGTGAAGGGTGGGCGGGGGCCCCTGGGGCCTGTAGTCATGGGTGCTGCGGAGGTTGATGTTGGGGTTGGTCTGGATCTGGAGAGGTGTTCCATGGTTGTCGTTGGTAGGCCTGGGCGTAGTTTGTGGAGTTTTGCCACGCGGAACTCCGCGAAGTTACAAAAAAACTCAGCGAGGTTCTATAAGTGGCGTAGTGCAGTGCGAACTGCAGTTTGTGCTGGTATATCTGCCGCTCTGGTAGAAATTCTACCCAAGCGGCAGCTCACAAACTTACTGTTCATGAACTTACTATTCGCGTTCGCGAGCGGGGAAAAAAATTCCGCTGCACATCGCGACACAGAGTTTTCTGCACTCCGCGGAGTGCAGAAAACTCTGCAAATTCCGCAAACAGAGTGTAGTTCACCACCCAGGGCTAGTCTTTGGGTCGTCTGAGTGAGTTGTCAGGCGCAGGGTGATCTTGTGGATGATGGCAATGCCTCCTCCCGGTCAGTTGGTTTGGTTCTTGTGGGTGAATTTGTATCTGTCAGGGATGGCGGTGGCGATGTCTTGGCCAGAGCTGGGGTTAGTCAATGTTTCGTGAGGAAGGCGATGTAGAGAGAGACGGCGTCGAGGAGGTCCCAGATTTCTGTGGCGTGTTTGTGGAGGGAGCATGCGTTGAGGAAGATGCAGCTGAGCCGGTCGTGTGCTCTTTTAGGTGGCTGGGCTGCGAGAGGAGCTGGTGTGGAAGTGGGTGAGAGTGTAGCTGTAGTTTCGGCAAGAGAAGGGTCCTTGGGTGCCCTTTGGTGATGCGAGGTGGCAGGCAGAGTGAGTCCTGTGTTGAGGGTGAGGAGGGTGCTGGTTTCATATCAGTAGGAGTTCCAAGAACCAGGGTCTGTGGCTCTGGACGCAGTCCAGGCGCAGACGGGTGCAGATTGTTTTGCCTTTGGCACTCCACCGGCGCGGCCACACAGCGGCTGCCATTAAGTAATGTGCAGGGGTGTGTGACAGCTGGGAGGTGGGAAAAGCACTGAGCAGTAAAGAGTCACAGGAGGGGGCGGGGTAGCGGGGATTGCAGCGGCAAGGGGGAGGAAGCAAAAGAAAAAGTGCAAAAAGAAATTGAAAAATGGCAAAAATCTGAAATAAGGCAGAAGCAGAGAGAAGGCAAAATGAGGCAGAAAAAGCAGAAAAAATGAGTCACAGCCGCGACGCTCTACCACTAGACCACCACGGATAAGGCGGTGGATAAGTGCCTGAGAAGGCAAGTAGCAGCCAAGAATTGTCACTTGCCAGATATTGCTGGTATTGTTTTTTATTTTAATATAGTATTTGGGCATTGCAAGCTTTTTGATATTCCTCGGTGCAAGAGTCAGCGTGCGCTGGACCAGGTCATCCCAAGATGAGTCGCGCGCACGTGTCTCTAGCAACACAGTGGGCCTCATTTATGAGGCTGTGCGTCACTTTTACGCCGCCGGTGCGTCACTTTTTGTGACGCACCAGCAGCGTAAAAAATGTGCCTTGTTGCACCATATTTACAAAGTGACGCATCTAGGTAGATGCGTCACTTTGTAAACCTCTGCGCTACATTATACCTACGCCAGGTATAATGTATGCAGAGGGGGCCTTCTGACGCAAAAAAGGGTCATAGAAGTGACGCAGTGAAATCTATAAGATTTCACTGCGCCACTTCTAGGACACAAATGCGTCAATTTCTTACGCCTGCCTCACAGCAGGCATAAGACTGATGCAGGCCCTTTCACATGGGGCTTGCCCCATGTGAAAGGACATATTGCCGGAGTTGCGTCACTTTTGTGACACACTCCAACAATGCGTCACTTTTGCGCTTACAGATACGTCAGAAATACTGACGTATCTGTAACTCCTTGCGACATGATGCGTCATATCATAAATATGACGCATCAATCATGTCGCAAGGAGTGCGCATTGAGAAGTGACGCATCACTGCTTTTACGCAGCGATGCGTCACTTCTCATAAAGGAGGCCCATTGTTTCCTAAAGGTTCCTGGCGCAGGAGGACACAGCACGTCTGCCCCTAGCAACGCCTGGCAACATTAGCTCTCCCTCGTTCTGCTTCAATAGCCTCCCCAGCAATTTGATGTAACTGCTGTCATTTCATGTGATGTGACAAGCACCGTCTCTGGCAAAGGAAACAAGCCTTGATCAATACAAATTCAAGCCTAACATTGATCCAGCAGAACAATTTAAGAGTAAAAGAAATACTAAACTGTCAGAAGAAGTAAAGAGTCATGACAATGGAAGAATTATTTGCTTCCACAACATTCCAAAATATAACAGGAGCGCCCACAATCCTGTGGGAGGACTGGAAATAAGACTTTGAAGTCTATGTGATGGCAGTGGGATGGGACATATTTACAGCAGCGCACAAAACTGCAATGCTTAAGCATTGTTTAGGGGCACTAGAACGTTGAGTATTAAAGCATCTTACGTCTTTGGACGAAGAGGAGGAAGACAAATTGGATGAATGTGAAATTGCTACGTGGAGTTTAGACATCAATTATGGGAAGAAAAGAAATGTGGTGGTGGAAGGATACAAATTCTTGAAGAGAAGTCAGCGATCTGGCAAAACGTTTGAAAACTTTATGGCTCCAACTTGCGATTACAGGAATTTCTTGGATGACATGTTGAAAGATCAGTTTGGGCAGAAAACTGGAGACTAGAAAACGCAAGAGAACTTGCTAAATACTGATGTATGATGGTATGCAAAAAGAACAATTGATGGACAGAATGCAGAACAATGTCATACGTTCACCCCAGTACAGAGATCTGGGCCTAAAATCCATCATTTTTTTGATCACCATACCATTCCAGTTTGGACCCAGTCATATGCAAATCAGTCTTGACCCTGTGCCCAATGGGAATAGTCCAGCCTGAACTGCCAGGCCAGGTCCTCCCTGGACTGGAAACAAGCATCCTAGGACCGGTTTTTGGGCTTTCAGCCTTCATCAGCCAGGATAGCTTGACTCCAGTGGCATGGAGAGCACAGGACCCACGTCTGGGGCTACCCGTCCCACTCGGGGTGACAAATGCAAAAACAACAATTGATGGACAGAATGCAGAACAATGTCATACATTCACCCCAGAACAGAGATCTGGGCCTAAACCCATCGTTTTTTTGCTCACCATGCCATTCCAGTTTGGACCCAGCCATGCACAAATCACTCATGTCCTTGCGCCCAATGTGAACAGTCCAGCCCGAACTGCCAGGCCAGATCCTCCCTGGCTGATGAAGGGTAATACCCAGAAACCAGTGTTGTATGAGGGGACATGTTGCAACTAGTTCCGATTGTCCTCTGGTAGAATAGGTATGCCGGAAATTCAAATCCCACTGACATTTTACCAGGGTGTGCAAGGGTAAAGTTGGAAGTTTTGCCAGCAAAACAAAAAACCTGATTGCCCCTTAGAGCGGAGATGATGAGAATGCAGTGCTACAAGAATGCCTGTTGCAAGTGAGTGAAGTGGGAGCAGTAGGTCATTCAGATAACCAGTTTTGCAGAATGACTGTGGACAATGCGGAGGTACAAATGATGGTGGATTCAGAAGCAAGCTACACACTGATTGGAGAGCAACACATGAGCAAATTCCCTGGAAAAGATGTAAAACCACATATATGTCAGATTGATGACCAATTGATCTGGTGGGGTACTTTGAGGTTCCAAGGTGTCTCAACTTCGTCAAAGGTGTACTTCACGAAGGATGGATCTTGTTTATTGGGTTGGCTGCAACACATGGAGTTGCAGATAAAATTGGATCCTAATCATCCTGACTAAGTCATTGGGGGAATCCAGTTTGAGGCCCTGTGTCAATGGAGTATCGTAGAACAGTTGGAAAGGGAAGTTTCCTGAAGTCTTCAGTGACAATTTGGGATTATTAAAATGATTCAATGCTAGGATAAGATTAAAGGACAATGCTATCTACATCCAAAGTATACAAGGCGTGTCCTGTGCCATTCATCATGAGACAGTCTTTGAAGAAGGAGTTGCGCAGGTTGTGTGAGTAGAATGTTATAGAGGAAACAGAGGCCTCAGAGTGGCTGGCTCCAGTTCTGCTGGCAAAGAAGGCTAATGGAGATCTAAAAATGTCTGTAGATCTCTGGGATCTCAATGCAGAGATATGGGTAGACAGTCATCCGTTGCCCAACCCTGGTTGTAGGTTTCAGAATGACGTTCTGATATTTGGCGAAAACAAGGAAATGCATGACAAAAGATTGCATGGTGTGTTGTCAAAATTGCATGAACGTGGTTTCAGGATCAAATTGGACAAATGTAAGATTGAGAAGGATGGTGTGGAGTATGTGGGAAATTGGTTGGTTGAGCATGGTGTGTCACCCAAGCTAAAGGTAAAGCCATTAAGATGCCTCGGCTCCTAAATCAAGTTAATTCTCGGGGTTAGCCAAATATTATTCAAGGTTTATTCCAAATTTTGCGTACAGGACAGTGGATATGAGAAAACTACTGACAAAGAATGCCAAGTTTAAATGGTGCGAGGGATGTGAACGATAATTTGCGCAGTTGAAAGAGAACATAGTGTCTGCTCCTTCACTTAAAAGTGTGACACAGTTATTAGTTGTACTGATGCCAGTAGTTTGGGTTTGAGGGTAGTGTTGATGCAGCATCAAGGGGAGAGAGAGGTGACACCAGACCATTGAGGGAAGCGGAATTGGCATATTCCACTATTGCGCATGAAGCCCTGAGTGTTGGTGGGGCATTTGTCATTTTAAAAGGTTTATGTGGGAACCTGAGTTTGTACTCCATACAGACCACCGCCCGTTAGTGGATATTTTTACCACAAAGCTGTTAGGCAAAGCTTCTGCCAGGACTGTATTGTGGATGATTAGGACGATGAAATACACATATGTAGTGGAATATCTGCCAGGAAAGAGAAATGTGGTAGCTGACTGTTTGTCGAGGTTGCCAGTCAATTGGTTGGATGAACGCGATTTGGATGAAAAGGATTAGATGGTGGCTGGACTAAGTGCTGTGGATGGAGGTCGGATTTAGCAAAAAGAAAGGGTGAAAGCCTTGAAAAACAATGAAGTGTTGCAAGAACTGATTAAATATGTGGGAGATGGGAAGGTTGTGTCAGGTCCAATTAATATCAGCAAGTAGAAAATGGACTATCATTAATTGAAAGGGTGTTGTGGTGGAATGCAGTGTTGGTGGTGCGGGGGCAGTTAAGGAGTCATTTCTTGGTTCTGGCATATGAGGAGCATTCAGAAATTAGTGCAATGTGGCACAGGTTGAGATCTGAATACTAATGGCCTAGAATGGACTGCGAGGTGGAGCACAGCATTTGCAATTGTTTGGCGTGTGCATGGAACGATAAGTCGCAGATGATGGTGACATACCTGCCTGTGGTAACAGATAAGATAGATGCTCCATGGAAGAAAATAGGATTGGACATTTGTGGACCTTATAGAGTTTTAGGTGGATGGTCTGTATATGCTCTGGTGGCCGTGGATTACCATTCCAGGTGGCCAGACGTGAAGTTTCCTAATAAGGTCAATACACAAGAGGTGATTGTGTTTCTGGAAGAGCTATGGAATGGAGAAGGGGTCCTGGAGGTGATAGTGACAGATAATGGTGTGCAGTTTGTGTCATGGGAGATTTCTTAGAAAAATGGGGTGTGGAGCATGATTTGTGGATGCACATTAAGGCCCCATCTTGGACAGCGCCCATGGTCTTCATGGCCAGTGGGTTGCCGCACTTTTATCAGCCTTTCAAAGATGCTCAGAAGGGCTTTACCTACCTGGGGGTATGGAGGGTCATGGGTCAGGAGGTGAGCAGACAATCTCAGTGGTATGAGAAAATTTGATGAAGGAGGTGCAGGAGGAGAGGATGGCGGGGCCTTACAATGAGTGCCCAATTGAGTAGCTAATTGTGTCCCCAATCGGCGTTGTGCCAAATAAAAAGAGAAAGGATAGTTTTCCTTAATCCAACATTTGTCTTGGCCAGAGGTACAGTCAATTAATGACTACATCCTAGAGGATATTAAATCAGTTTCCTATGCCTCGGTAGATACAGCCATTGCACCAGTGCAGCAGGTGGGAGCTGGGGCATTTATGGCAAAGAGCGCTATCAAATCAGCCTTTCACCTATTACTAGTACACCCAGTAGATTCTGAACTGTTGGGCATACAATTTGATGGCCAGTTGTTCGTAGATAAATCCCTACCGAAGGTCTGCTCTATCTCTTGAGCACTGTTTGAGAAGTTTAGTAACTTCCTACAGTGGCTTTAGCTATGTGACTGGGGCATGAACGGCGACGCACTATTTGGATGACTTCTTTTTTGTGGGAGAAGCTGGCTGCCAGTGCATGCTGGACAGTTTTCAGGAACTAATGGGTGACCTGGGAGTTCCTTTAGCGGAGGAGAAAATGGTTGAACCTGCAAATGTTTTGGCCTTTTTGGGTATCGAAATTGACTCTGTGTCCATAGTGGCAGGGCTGCCAGGAGAGAGAAAGATGGTCATGGTTGAGTTGATTGATGACATGATGGCAAAGAAGAAGGTTCAGGCAAGGGAAATGTAGGTCCTACTGGGACATTTGAACTTTTCATGTATGTAATGTAATGTATGTGTCTTGTAAAGCGCACTGCTGCCCTGAGGCATCGTGGCGCTGTAGACCGTTGGGGAACCCGTCCTGGCTATCCCTGTGAGATGGTCCCTACTGGGTATCTCCAAGGTGAAACCAGGCATCCCCGGCGAATGTGGGCGGCCGTTGTAGAGATGAGGCAAGCTAATGCCCAGAGTTGCCGAGTGTGATCCCTGGTTAGAGTAGGCACCGAGGCGAGAATTATCGAGTCCGCTGACCCTGGTCCACGACCCTGCCGCGTCGGGAATTAAACCCTGGTCCTGGGCCGTTCTCTGCTTCCGGGTCTGCCGCCTCTAACCAGTGAGCCACACCACTCCACATGTATGATGGTGGGAGTAGGCAGGACTCGCATGAAATTGGCAGCAGGTGTCAGGGAGGACTTGAGAGTGTGGAAGTATTTTTGTGCTACATTTCAACGTCGTAATACTGGTAGGTCTGGGGGAAGAGGTGGAATGCAATGTTCACATTTTTTCCGATACAGCTGGAGGTGTGCGGTTTGGTCTGTGCTAGCTGGGTCTTTGGTGTGCAGAGGAATGGCTGGCTGTGGACAGCTGAGGCATTGGCACGGAACTGTCATAGCATTCTATCCAGAGCACTAGCCCTCCCTGATCAGTCTGGGTTTCTTCAGATTTCAGAACAGCCTGAAAGGGTCCAACTTTTCCCCAAATTCCTCAATTCCAGTAGAGTCATGGGGTCTCTATGCAGATTGTCATTAATGATTACCAGTCCCATTGACATGGGCACTAGTTACTTAGATCTAAAATTCTTGAAATGTCCTACTTTACACCTCTAGGGCACGTCCATAGATGCAGCCAGTGTTTTTAACCAACGAGTTTGCTGTGATATGACTGATCCCATATTCATTTCTGTAAGACCGATTGGTGATAAACATTGCTTTTTTTCCTCTGCTCAACGAATCTGTTAGGCCGGGTTTTATCTGTAGGCTAAATTGTACTGTAAATTGCACTCAGAAGGGTGTGTTTTTCAAATATATCCTGGCAACAAAAAAATGTGAGATCACCATTCGCCAAAGTTATGAAAATGAAACTGACATGTCTCCTGATTTAACTGAGTTAATTTCAGAGGTAGGTCTATTCTGCGATCCACCCGGGCCAACGGTGTGGGGTTCATATCTATACTAATATAATAAAGAGAGAGCCCAAACCTTTGAGGCGGGTAATCTCAGTAACCACAGCACCAATCTCAACACCCAATACAGTGTTGGAAAGGGCAGTTGCAGTAGAAGGACATAGGCTATGCAGACGCCCACCATATACATTTAAAAGGTAAAAGAACCGTGCCAGCAAAGTAGTCCCTTGTGGGCGTGTCTGCGTTGCGCTGTGGGCGTGTGCTGGGGGCGTGACAAACGCTGGGGGCGTGTGGTACGTTCCACCCTTCATGCCATGTCTCATATCGTGTGCTGTGGGCGTGTGCTGGGGGCGTGGGAGTGTGCGGGGCACGGGATTACGGAAAAAAAGCGAGCGTTGTGCCCAATATTTCATTGTTTTTTCTTCCCAGGTTCTGTACATTCCAGCTCCGGGTGTCCACCCTGCTCCCTTTAAATACCCCTGCACCCCATAATCATAACCCACCCTTACTCCTACGCCCTTAAACACTAACCCATCTTAATCCTATAAATATACCCTGTACCCTAAAACCCAATCCTATCCCTAAACCCTAAAAATACCCCTGTACCCCAAAACCCAAACCTAGCCCTGAACCCTATAAATACCCCTGTACCTCAAAACCCAAACCTACCCCTGAACCCTAAAAATACCCTTGTACCCCAAAACCCAAACCTAACTCTGAACCCTAAAAATACTCCTGTACCCCAAAACCCAAACCTAGCCCTGAACCCTTAAAATACCCCTGTACCCCAAAACCCAAACCTACCCCTGAACCCTAAAAATACCCCTGTACCCCAAAACCCAAACCTAGCCCTGAACCATAAAAATAACCCTGTACCCCAAAGCCCAAACCTACCCCTGAACCCTAAAATACCCCTGTACCCCAAAACCCAAACCTAGCCCTGAACCCTTAAAATACCCCTGTACCTCAAAACCCAAACCTACCCCTGAACCCTAAAAATACCCCTGTACCCCAAAACCCAAACCTAGTCCTGAACCCTAAAAATACTCCTGGACCCCAAAACCCAAACCTACCCCTGAATCAAAATACCCCTGTACCCCAAAACCCAAACCTAGCCCTGAACCCTTAAAATACCCCTGTACCCCAAAACCCAAACCTATCCCTGAGCCCTAAAAATACTCCTGTACCCCAAAACCCAAACCTAGCCCTGAACCCTAAAAATACCCCTGTACCCCAAAACCCATACATATCCCAAAACCCTAAAACTACCCCTGTACCCCATAACCCAAAACTATATCTGAACACCTTAAAATACCCCAAAACCCCAAAACATATACCTCAGTACCCCAAAACATATACCCCTATACCCATACTTACCTTATCCAAACATTAAAAAAAACATGCTTTTACCATTCATACATTTAATGTATGCGTGGTAAAAGCCTATAAAATGTAATGCCATGCGTTATAATGGCATTGCGGAGTCATGGTACTTTCGTAATGAAAGTATGCGGAGTGATGGTATGCGGAAAGAAAGTCGCGGAATAATGGGTGTTTACCCTCCCCCGTTAAGTACATTGGTGGCACGGCGGCCCACATCTCCAGCAACATACTCATATTTTTTCACCACCGATTTGAAAAATGCACAGGTCTCTCTCATTGATGGCCAGCACCGACATACACTTTTAGACACACCTCCCGCCACAAGTTCTAGAATTGCGAACTTTAGAGCTGGGGAGCTACGTTCGAATCTCGGCATCAGCTTAACATCCCGTGATTCCAGGCAAATCGCTTTGTCTCCCCGTGCCTACCACAAATGAATGTGTTCTTCTGTAATGTAAATTGTGCTCATGCCATGTTGTCGAGTTCGCGCTATATAATATTACAAGGAAAAATAAAGTAGGGAAACTAGAGTTCACACACTACGGAACGCGCACTGTTAAGTGCATCAGCAGTGCACTGTGAATCGGAGCGTTTCACATGCCTGTCACAGATAAGAAATGCTATCAAAACGAAATCCTACAAAACAATATACTACTGGCGGGCAGCAATTCATACCGGGACAACGTCGGGACGGGCTGCTAGTATATATATATATATATATATATATATATAAATATATATAAAAAAATTCAATCCTCTTCTCCCGCCGATATCCAAATACCTGACTAACATATCCACCTCTCAAATTACTTTCATATTTCAATATACTAACTCAACACTAATTCTTTATGGGTTCTGGAGTAGCATGCTACTCACTGAAAAAATGCTTTGACGCCTCATCTGGGGTAGGAAGTATTATATAAATGCAATTACAATACTATATTATATATATGTGTGTGTGTGTGTGTGTGTGTACGTATATAATTTACAAAACATGATTAGATGGACAGGCTCGTATGGGTATGTAAATATGGTAATGTACATGTAGATTAATCCATGTACATACAATTATGCTTTGTATAAGGATATAACAATTATATATGCAAGATTTTTTTATAAACGCTGTGCATATGACAGTAAATTGATGCCTATGTATTACATATATGCGTATGCCATAGTATGTAGAAAATATCTATGCATATGAGTGCCTGTATCTGATTCTTGATGATAAATTCAATCTCAATAAACAGGTTCTTGTCATCATATCCTCCTCTTATAACACTTTAAGAACTATTAAAAAGATTCTTCAATATATACCTGTCAACTCTAGGAAAACAGTCATATCCTCCCCCATTCTATCTAAAATTGACTACTATAATGGTCTTATCATCAATCTACAGAAACAATTAATCAATAAACTGCAGGTCCTCCAAAACTCCACCGCCAGATTACTCCTTGATCTTCCTAAACATCACTCAGTCTCCCAAGCCATCCAGGAGCTGCTCTGGCTCGCCATCAAGAATCGGATCAATTTCAAAGCCCCCTGCCTCACTTTAAGGCCTTGCATGGCATGGGTCCTGAATTCCCGAAACAAGCTATCTCCTGGTATGTTCCTAGCAGGAACCTCAGATCTCTGGGAACCTATAAAGTTACGACCTCTAGGTTCAGGAAAAACAAATTGGGTGCCAGCAGTTTCCTTGCTGGAGCTACTAGACACTGGATTCTGCTGCCTCTCCACATTAGATCCACCTCATCGCTACAGGTTTTTAGAAAACTTCTCAAAACTTGGCTTTTAACCTTTTAACCCCTTCCCTGCGGCGCAAATTCTGCTGCGGTGCGGGGATTTAATTAGGGGGCATAACCCCTTGCGACACAGGATGGCCCCCGGCCGTCCTATGTCACGGTAGGCGTGTACGGAGGACGGCTGGGGGCCGTCCGAACCTCGCCCACTAATGAACTCTTCCGCAGAGGCAGGGAATTTGCACCCCGCTGGGGAATTGGCGGCGTTCGGACACCCCCCGGTCATCCTGAGCACACACCCACCGTGACGTAGGACAGCCAGGGGCCGTCCTGAGCACGCAAGGGGTTAACTCCTTTTCCAAGCTGCCTCTCATGTACCCTGCTTAGTTTTCAGCGTCAAGACACCCTCAGGTATAT
This sequence comes from Lissotriton helveticus, assembly GCF_964261635.1. Lineage (NCBI taxonomy): Eukaryota > Metazoa > Chordata > Amphibia > Caudata > Salamandridae > Lissotriton > Lissotriton helveticus. The sequence continues at coordinate 85,185,016 of NC_136068.1, forward strand.
GTTATCCTATATACATTTTGAACATAAGGTATATGGGGTTATGCTTCTTTGTTTGATATATATCAAAATATGTTAAAATTATTATAAGGTAAGTACCTGTACCTATGCATATGGGGGTTTATGCTTTCCATGAGGGTATAACAATATATTTAGATATTGAAAAACAAAAACAAAAAACAAATGCATGACACTGCTTCTATGTTGCTACATGACAAACTATGTATGTCTGGGTATGTAGAGGAGGTTCTATATACATGTGTGCATTGATATGGATGTATGCTTCTGTTTTTATAGTTACACACAATTTACAATTACATATGAGATAAATGCTAGGCTATTTCTAAATGTATTTTTTTTTATTTGCTATATATGCTTCCGCTCCATTCATAGTGAGTATACTGCATCCTCTGCTTACTTTAAGAGGCTTTGGATCAGCCTTCTTCAGCTATTGGCCTTTTATGCATAGGAACTTGGAAGGAATTTGCTTGAACATCGAAATCAACATCACATCTTGGATAAGCCCATATGAATTGTATTAGTGTCATAATATTTTTCTTGACTGTTTGGAAGTGTCAATTGAAAGGAATGAGGGACTCTCGGCCAGATGTACGAAGATGTAGTTTTGCATTTTCTAAAAAGCGATTCTGTAGAACTCGCTTTTTACTAAATGCAAAATTAAATGTACTAAATTTGCGATTTCCTAATAGCGATTCTTACAGAGTACGAATCACTAATAGCAAATTGCAAATAGGAAATGCCATTGCATTCCCACCTATGGGTAAAATAAGAAATGGTTTGCATTTCTTAAATTGCGATTTCTTAATAGAAAATAGCAATTTAGGAAACCCAAACCCAAGGGTGCCTCTGGCCTTAAGGCCCTCCTGGAGGCTGCCTGAAATGCTTTGTGCACATGTAAGTGCATATGCCCTAGGGGCATATCTGCGCTTCATGTCACATTAAATATTTTATTTTTAAATGCATTTTTTAATTTTGCACATGGTTACCATCAACTTCAAGTCGATGGTAATAACATTTCCTAAATACCCAATTCGCAATTAGGAAATGCTATGTACATGTGCATTAGGAATCGTAATTAGGGGATCCCTAAATACGATTCCTAAATCACGGTCTGAGTTTGTGATTTCTACCGGGTAGAAATCAAAAATTGCAACCGCAAATGGGCCTTTGTGCATCTGAAAAGACCATTTAGCATTTCTTAATGGGCCGAAATAGTGATTCGGCCCCTTAATATATACTAAATCGCTTTGTACATCTGGCACTATTTTACTTCTCAATTCAGTCAGCAAAGGCCTGGTGCCACTGGAGAGTGAACACTAAGAAAAAGCATCTGAAATATGGATACCACCGAAAAGAAAGCAACTCTTTTCCTATGAAGAATCTGGTACTTTAGTCTGCACTTGCTTCTTAGTACCACATCAAGCATTGTCAATATCAATAGGTTGACATTTTTGTGGTGCACGGGATGTCATTCCCACACACCAAACAAACAGCAAACCTACTGGTTTTAGCAAAACGTGTTATTTGTTTACATTTGCATGCTTGGCAGATGGGCTCCGCTTTGATGTGTTCAACAGACATTCTCCAGTCCACTTCATTCTGATCGAGCAGTGTAGACTAGCACAGCCTAAGGGAGGATTAAAAGACTTGACATGTCTTTGACCATACTTGAAATTACTCCCATTTTTTTTATAAATTATGAAAAATGCCCGCGTATTTATTTATTTATTTTAAAAGTTTTATAAAGCGTGAACATAACCCTTACGGGTATCAGAGCGCTGTACAAAGTGGCGAAAGCAAGAGTATATATGTTCTGGCCTCCACGTGGATGTCTCTTGAGCATCACTTCCAGGAGCTTTGTTTGGGGTGCCATTTCCAGAGTTGCACCCACTACCTCTCCCCTCTTGCTGCCTTTTCTTGATCTGCTCCAGTTGAACGATGCAATCTCGGATGGAGGAGTAGGGAGGCAGGGTCTCACTGGCACCTAATACTCTTTACTATCATTTGCCAGATTAAAAAAAAAGAAAAATCATATAGACTTGTCAATATTGCTGATATATATATATATATACACATACATACATACATGGGTCTCTCTCTATCTTTCAATTTGCATTCAAACTAATCAAACCTCAAACGTAATCAAATAGGACACCAACAATGTCACAGTATTTTGTTTTGCAGACCACAGAACTAAAAATAGAACCACTTTATTCTCCAAATTATACAGGTGTGCGATTCTGTTTCCATTCTTCTTGTAAATGCAGGTGCCCCTTGTGTGAATTTTCCATTTAGTACACTTTAGCTTATGGGCACACCCGGATATCTGTATTATGTTCATCAGGATTATAGTTTACCAGAAAACCCCAGAAGTGGATCTGGTTGTAGAGCTCGGTTCTAAAGCAGGGTATATTACACGTATGTCCAACCGGAAGCGTATGACTCTGGACACAGAGCCACCCTACATACAGTAAATACTCCGTAGCTAAATCCCTGAACCATCCCTGAGAAGAACGAGTTTTAAAAGATCTTCACACGTATAAGAAAAAACAAAAAAGTATGCACAGAGGAGGTGTTTGCAGTGCATCAGGGCCAGTCCTGCTGTCCAGACATCTGCAGAACCCTGAATATTCTGTTTAACCACATCGATGCTGATGACGGAACCGCTCCGTCATCAGCCGCGGTGGCGCTGTGCTGATGACGGAGCGGTTCTGTCATGGCCCGCCCGACGCGCCTGCGCGGCGCTGATTTCGCATCTGCGCGGCGCGTTCTATTGAGTGGGCAGGGCCATTACGGAACTGCTCCGTCAGCACAGCTGACCCGAGGCTGGTGACGGAGTGGTTCCTTCACCAGCGTGTGAGCGCCGCGCGGCTCCCCTCCCCCATAGCGCTGCGGCGGAATAGCCGCCGCAGCGAAGGTGTTAATGAAACAACAAAGAGATCCTCCTTTGCAGATTTGTATGACAAGGTGGGAAGTCATCCACACCAGAGGTATTGCTTTATATCCGTTCTTTTGTCCTCAAAACACCCAGGGCCTCATTTATGAAAAGTGACGCATTGCTGCGTGAAAACAGCAATGCGTCACTTTTCACTGCGCCCTCCTTGCGACACCAATGATAATTCATATTTACTGTATGACGCATCATGGCGCAAGGAGTTACAGATACGTCAGTATTTCTGACGTATCTGTATGGCGCGAAAGTGACGCATTGCTGGAGTGTGTCACAAAAGTGACGCAACTCCAGCAATGTGTCCTTTCACATGGGGCAAGCCCCATGGGAAAGGGCCTGCATCAGTCTTACGCCTGCTTTGAGGCAGGCGTAAGAAATTGACGCATTTGTGTCCTAGAAGTGGCGCAGTGAAATCACATAGATTTCACTGCGTCACTTCTATGACCCTTTCTTGCGTCAGAACGCCCCCCCTGCATACATTATACCTGGCGTAGGTATAATGTAGCACAGGGGTTTACAAAGTGACGCATCTACCTAGATGCGTCGCTTTGTAAATATGGTGCAACAAGGCACATTTTTTACGCTGCTGGTGCGTCACAAAAAGTGACGCACCGGCGGCGTAAAAGTGACGCACGGCCTCATAAATGAGGCCCCCAATATTTATCTTTTCTAATCTACTTGCACTGCGCCTGCTGTTAAGGGGGTCCAAGCGTGGCAATATATTGTTCTTAATTCTTGAACGATTTACTGGTTCAGGCTGAGGCCCCAATATGTCCCTTCTTCTGCTTTAGTAATCCACCTCTAGAGCCCTGGTCCCATATATTCTCAACTGTGTGGCGAAGGCGTGTGGGGTTCCCCGGGGCTTGCCTTTATCCCAGTCTAGTATATTTAACATCTTCAAGAAGTTCCTCATGGAAAAGGCCCTCAGAGTCCAATGTTCTATTCTGAGGTAGATGGCCCTTGCAAAAGGTTGACTACACTGTCACCAGCACCCCCCTCTGTGGAGTTGCCAGGGAAACTCCAGTGGCCACAACAGGGTCACTGATGCCAGAAGGCAAGGTGAAGCAGCAGCATTAGATTGCTCCCTGTAAGTGGTAGCAAATAACAAGAAAAGGCCTCAAAAATAGTAGCAAAATAAATGCTATATTATGGATTTGAAAATCCTTACACCATTCATCGGCCCCAATCCTTTGAGGAGCAGCGAGCCTGCTGAAAACCCCAGCATGGCCATCTCAACTCCTATGAACAGCAATGGCAAGCAAACACAAACTCATGGGATTGTCTTGAAATATGAAGCCCAAGACTTCTGCTGTGGGTCTAGGGCTCACTCCAGTAGCATCAGCTCAAATGAGCCTAGACATACTTTTCCCAAGAGGAGCACAGGTTAGTTATGCAATGCCAGATGAATGTAAAACTAGATCACGCTAACAGTGAATATGCAGGGCTCCTTGCACAAGAGATCCATGGTGGGCAGAATGCCAAAGCCCACTTGGTCCTGTGGATGCATTTGGTTTCCATTTGGTTTCCCACACCTCCCTCCTAGCACAGCCTAGCTGACTGACCAGGACAGGATCGTCTCCGAGGCGATGCGTTTCATATTTGAATGTGTTCATCAGGTACTTCCTGTGAATCTGATATTCCACCAGCTGGAAACAGCGTTTACAAGGAGGTTTTTACCACATTGTGCCTTTACCACATATTTTTTTCTACACATTATTATCCCATGTATATGTCTTTACAACACATGCCTTTACCATGCATTTAAGGTAAGCTGGCAGGGTGGTCTCACCCCAAAAATATTTTTTTTATAGATATAAATATATATAAAGAATGCGTGGTAATGGCATACATTCTAAAGAAATGCGGGGTATAACCTTTTCCATGCTCATGAGGAGCTGAGCTCGTCATGAGGCACGGTGCTCCAGTGCTCATAACGAGCTGAGCTCGTCATGAGCCGTGGAACGCTCAGGTGCAACGAGAATTCCCCTGCTGTGCGGAGCGTTTCACGGAGCCGGTGCACCTGTGACGAGCTCAGCTCGTCATGAGCACAGGAGCGCCCTGCCTTATGATGAGCTGAGCTCGTCATGAGCATGCGGGCGCTGTGTCCGCCCCCCTCCCCCCCAGCACAGCGGGGGAATTAACCCCGCAGCGAAGGGGATAAAATGCGTTGTAAAGGCATGCAAAACATTTCCCTGCGTTGTTCTGTCATACAACCTTCCATCAACCGCTGGGATCATGAAATCTGCTATGTATTTATTGTTCTCTTTACCTCCTTTACTTCTAGAGCCCCTCCATTCTTCTCTTAAATCATTCACACCTGATCTTGGAGCTCGCCCAAATATACACTTCCATTTTTACAAGCTCATTCACAGTAAAGAGTGGGGCTCTCCCATATAGTGCCTCCTTTTCTAAACTCACAGTACAGCCAGGGGGTTCCTAATGTATCATTCTCTTTAAGTCGTCCACTCCAATAGCTTGGGGCCATGACTTGTTCTCATCGCCTCTTCATCCCACCCACCCTTAGATTATAGGGACCTGGAAGGTAATCTCTCCTTCAGTTTATACCACACACCCCTAGGGTGCCGATATAGTCCCTCTTGCTAGGCGCTGAGTGTCCCCCCACAGTCTCCATTTTAATTTAACACATTAACCCCAGTGTTTGTGGACCTCTATTTTTGTTCTTTCCAGAGTTCTTCATCAAATCTGTTCTTCGACCCTAAGTATTCCACCTGTCTAAACCCTGAAAACAAATTTGGAAAATATTTTGAACCTGAGGAATTGTCCACTGTTGCCCCCACACACTGCATCTCCCCAACTTGCACAACTCCACTGACACCTGTTCAGGAAACGACATGCGTTGAGAGTAGGATGTGAGGTCATGGTGGATGTGAGCACCAGAGGTTTTGACAGTGTGTGAGTTTTTCATTCAGAGGAACTGGTCATCTAAGAGATCTCAGATCTGAGGGTTTGCCCAAGATCCATCTCTCCATCCTCTTCCATGTGCAAGCTTCTGACAGGCTGCCCATACCAAGCTTCTTCATTCATGCTTTCTGGTGTTGCCAGGTGCATGTCTTTCCCCTCTTCCTGCTGCGGTGCGACACAATGCCATGCTGGCGCTCCCGGAGAGAAAGGCGGTGGCCGATTGGCTGGGTGGTGCCCCTCTTCTGCGACGGAGGTGGGCATGCCGCCAAAGTCCTGCGTCACTTGTACTGGTCGGGCACTGCCTTCTGTGCTTGATGGTGGACCCACCATCGTCTGAGGGAAAATGTAAATGTCACCATTGATAGTGACTTCCTTGCCTTCTATGTGAACTCCATTATTAGCGCCTAGAAAGAAAGACGCAAAAGGAAAAATGTTAGGAGCTGATATAGTAGAATGTCAGCATTGAAATTCGAGATGGTTTTAAGGCATACTTTTTCGCTTTTTTACCTTTACATTGTAATCAAATTCCTTTCTTAGTTTGTTATCACCAGTCATTCGATGGTACACACATATCATATTTATTAGAGTTTATTGTGACTCTATTGCAGGCCATTTTGTCACCTATTGTAAGAGTTGTAGTAAAAATGAATTTTACTGGACGGATCGAAATAACAATTGCAAAAAAAAATAATCCTGTAGATAAATATTAAATCTATTTAGTGGCCACAGAATACTGTAGAGTTTTATTAAACTAATTTTGCTCACTGAGAGAAGAAAACTATAAAATTAAATTGTGTCTACGGAAAGTGGAAAAGAGAACATAAAATCTATTTATTGGGAAACAGCACGCAGTCATGTGTTATTTACTTCACCGAAAAGTATTTCTGCCAATTGTATAGTATATATTTTTTTACATCACTTGTAGTCTCACTTGCATAAGGTTATGTTGTGGCCTGTGCTTAAATTGAGCCGGTGGTTTCCGGTGCTTGGCACCAGCGCTTAATTGTCAGCACCTGCACATATAATGGGGTGCCACATGTTGGCGCTGTTTGTCTAATTTTGAAATGAGCACAACAGTTGTTCAATTTGCAATACAAATGACTTATACCTGTAAAACGACCTCTTGGAATCACTCAGGACTTTTCACACGCCCACGCGTGTGTTTTTTTTAGCATTTTTCCTATTGGGCTTTGCGTGCGAAGACAGAATGCAATTGGGCAAAGGCGGGTGCATGTCCCACCTTTCCCAGGAAATGTATCCGCCCACGGCCTACGGCTTGCAGTTACAGCTCAGGGGCCATCTGTTTCTAATTAGCGCCCTTTCACTTTAGCGGCCGGGCGGCCGCGCTTGTTTTCATTTAGCTTTTCGTTGCGCGCAGGGTGCCATCTGTTTTGTATCACACTTTCACTTTCAGGGCTGTGTGGCGCGCTTGTTGTTATGGTAATCCCTTCATGTTCCTTCACTATCGGTGAGTTCAGTGGCCTTTTGATGTATAAGTGTGTCTATTGTGTGGCTATCGTCTCGCCGACGGCATTGCAGAGCCACCGCCTCACACACTGCCTTCTGTGAACACCTCTTGCCTGTGCTCAATCTGCAAGATGACACAACGTTTGAGGCCCGTCTAGACAAATGTGCCTTTCGCCTCTCTCTTAAAAGGCCTCCCGCCGTATTACCAGATGGAGGCGCGCTGTCATTTCAGCAAAGCCTTTCCTTTTCAGAGATCACGGGGCTCGTGACAGATGTGAGGGAAGCGCAGTCTCTTACGCTGTACGTCTCTGCGGAGGCGCTCTTCTTCAATAAAGCAATTTGTAAAGGCACCTCCTTTGCTGGCAATGATCTAAAAGTGCATGTAGAACTTACATATCCCACGGACGTTTTTCAGTGCCGTCAAGGTGCTGCCTGGCTAAAAACGTATAAGTTCTCAAAGGTGAGACCTATTGGCTATGCCAAAGCTCTTTTATTTAGTTTTTGCTGCCCCACCAACAGTTATTACTCAGGCACAATTGGAATTTTGAATTCTCAATAAATTCAATGTAGAGATTCACGAATCTGCATTGGTAAAAAAGTGGTTTTTTTTTAATGGTCTTTGAGTTAGGGTAACAAGCATGACCTCTTAATTTGGTGTATGTTGGACTTCATATCTGAATCAAGACCCTCCCTGATTTCCTCTTTTTTTTCACCCACTCTTGATTCACTTGAATATTCTCTTCATGTCTTATCCACTGGTGCCCTCCATATTTTCTTCCAATATCATCCTCCCTGCCTTATTTGTTTGCTTTTGTTCCATCATCCTGATTGCTGGATCTCCCCCAAAAACTTCTTATCTTCTTCACAAGCACTAGTGTTTTTCTGAGCTATCCTCACCTGCAGAGATCTGTGTTCCATTGCTGATGTCTGCTGCCTGCCGTAACATCTTCCGGGTTTGTTCAGGGTTCTCCGCACTCTTCTCACCAGACACTGCTACTTGGGGACCTTGGGTGCCAGGTCCTGCAGAGGGTGACATCGGTTCGGTCTCTTGCATGTACGGGCCTCCATCGGTGAATTCAGGTTGGGCTTCTAGCTGAAGATTTTCACGCATCATTTTCAAAGCAAAGCATGCAGCTATTTCTGATTGACTTGTAGGCACCTCCGCAGTGGCCGTCTGCGTTCCACTAAGAACTTGCGACAACAGAGGTTCAGTCACAGGTGGTCTCTCCAAATTTTCCTGGTGATGTGGATTTGCTGTCTGTAAGGAAACACAATGAAGCACTGTTTTTATAAATCTTCCTACACCAAACAATTGCTTTTTAATCAAATCTCTGTCCGCTAGCTAACCATTTAATTAAAACATTTGGGCAAGGGTTAGTATTCATTTTTTGAATATACAGTATTCAATTTAATTTAGAGCTGGACTTAGGTTTTGTGTTAGAATAAAGTAACGCATTATTTTAATTATTTTAATATAACTACAATTAATGTGGTTAGTTTTTAGGTGAAGGCAATGGTTAGTATGATTAAAATTAATTAAATTACATTCCAAATATCATTTGGGAAACATAATTAGGGAAAAATTCTGTGCATGTGGGGCAAAGTAAAGGTAGGATAAAGTAAAAGTAGGAGGAAAAAGGACATGAAATAAAAGGAGGGATGTGGAGTGTATGTGTAAGTAAAGGTAGTTCAAGTAAGCAACAAGGCTATACTACCATAAAGAAGCTACATTACCCTGTCAATAATGTTTGTCCAGAATACCCCAATCTTTTGTTTTCAATCCTAATGTCTTCCTTGGGATCCTCCCTTGATCCATCTCCATCCAAATGTTGGAACTCTTCTTGCTAACAATTTAGAACCAACTTATATTCACCACTTTTCCACTCCAATTATGCATTCTTCTTTAATCCCAAATCCTCACAAAACCAAACACACATCAACTATGCAATGCCTCACCCTGTCCCATTACCACTTCCTAACCTAAACTGTTAAGAGTCCAGCGTCCATTCATCAGTCCGCACCTCCTCCTGTAAACTTCCTAACACTCACCCCAAAAATCCACATCCCTACCATTTTCAACCATCACCGATGATGGAGCCCTCATCACAGTTCTCTGCTTCTTCACCATCTCTAAGAACTACCTTCCTTCCTTCCGCACAACCCACACTCTCATACTATCCCATGGCATATGCTTCAGTAAACAGACCACTTGCAAAGTCCTAGAATCTGAGATCAAAATGGTCTGGCGTAGCCCCCTGCATCTTTTCTCTTGTGCTCCACCTAAGCATCTTGAGTCCATCACCGGGGTATCCGTTTAGGCAATCTGGTAAGAGGTCTACACTTCGAAACCAGAGTCTGAGCCAAACAACACAAGGAGGTCCATTAGGATGGCGGACGGACAAAGTCCATCTGCCATCCTGTCGGGGGCCGGTACCGTCCGCCACAAGGGCAGAGGAACCGTCCCCCAATTAGGATGCATCTGCCACAGTGACTTCCGCCTGATGAACTCCATCCACTCAGGATCCCCCACAGACCCATGTCCTCACCACATCTTCAACAAAGCAGACTCCGTCATAGCACCGCACCTCCGAGACGTCATCAACTGCTCCTTCAACTCCGCCACCTTCCCGGAAAGCTGGAAACACGCTGAACTCACCGCCCTTCTGAAAAAACCCACAGCGGACCCCACCGAACTCAAAAATTACCGTCCCATTTCGCTCCTTCCATTCCCGGCCAAAGTAATCGAGAAAGCTGTCAACAACCAGCTCGCCGCTTTCCTCGAAGCCAACAAATCCCTCGACTCCTCACAATCTGGCTTCCGAGCAAAACACAGCACTGAGACCGCCCTCATCGCAGCAACAGACGACATTCGAACTCTACTGGACAATGGAGACACAGTCGCCCTCATCCTCCTCGACCTCTCTGCAGCCTTCGACACAGTCTGCCACAGCACCCTTTTACAACGCCTCAGAAACATCGGAATACAAGGAAAAGCACTTGAATGGATCACCTCGTTCCTCACCGGAAGAACCCAGAGAGTCCGCCTTCCACCATTCAAGTCCGAGGCCACTGAAGTCATCTGTGGCGTACCACAAGGATCCTGACTCAGTCCCACCCTCTTCAACGTATACATGAGCCCCCTCGCGACCATCGCCCGCCAACACAACCTCAACATCATCTCTTACGCGGATGACACTCAACTGATCCTCTCTCTCACCAATGACCCCAGCACCGCCAAAACTAACCTACACGAAGGAATGAAAGAAGTCGCCGAATGGATGAAACACAGCCGTCTGAAACTGAACTCAGATAAAACAGAAGTCCTCATCTTAGGTACTTCCCCCTCTGCATGGGACGACTCTTGGTGGCCGGAAGCCCTTGGAAAAGCACCCATCCCGACAGACCACGCACGAAACCTAGGCGTTATCCTGGATTCTTCACTCTCAATGAACAGACAAGTCAGCGCCGTATCCTCATCCTGTTTCAACATTCTTCGCATGCTCAAAAAAACATTTCGCTGGATCCCCACCGAAACCAGAAAAACAGTCACCCATGCTCTGGTCACGAGCCGACTGGACTACGGAAACACCCTCTACGCAGGCACTACCGCTAAACTCCAGAAGAAACTCCAACGAATCCAAAACGCCTCAGCCAGGATCATATTAGACATCCCGCGCAACGAACACATCTCTGGTCACCTGAAAGACCTCCACTGGCTACCCGTCAATAAGAGGATCACTTTCCGACTGCTAACCCACGCACACAAATCACTCTACGACATCGGGCCAGAATGCCTCAACTCACGACTATCCTTCTACACCCCCTCCCGCCAACTACGTTCTTCCAGCCAAGCCCTCGCCACTGTACCTCGCATCAACAAGACCACCATGGGAGGCAGATCCTTCTCATACCTGGCTGCTAAAACCTGGAACTCACTCCCCACTTACCTTCGCCTTACCCAGAACCACCTAGCATTCAGAAAGCAACTTAAAACTTGGATATTTGACAAGTAATCCTCCTCCCCTCCCTAAGCGCCTTGAGACCCTCTGGGTAGGTAGTGCGCTATATAAATTCTTTGACTTGACTTGACTTGACAGTGGCAGGTGCATCCCGCATTTTTTACATTGCGGCGGACGGTGCAAAAAATGCACGTTGTACATTTCAATGCACAACATGACAGGCACCGCGCTGGGGGGTACCATAGGTACCCCCATGTGCACCCCCCCCCTTCACCCTGGGGGCCCGCAACGGGCCCCCAAAGCAAAGACCGTATGCCTTTCCGTGGCGGCAATCCTCACCGGCCATCCTAATATGGCTGGCGGTGTCTGATAGACACCGCCACCATATCAGGCCTTTTCCGCCACGGTCGAAAGCGCGGCGGAAAAGTGGCGGACGGTCTTCCCCTCCGCCATCCCTGCCCATCCGCCACCTTTCTTCCCCCCGCCATATTACGATGGCGGGGGGAAGAAAGGTGGCGGACGGGCAGGGATGGCGGACGGATCGCCACCGCCTGCATGGTGGTGGCGATCCGTCCGCCATCCTAATGGACCCCAAGGTGAGTGCCAGGGCATGATCTACAGATTTATGAATGTTTCCTTCTTGAACCAGGACACATCTGCCCTTCTAGAAGCCAGAGCTCCCAGACAAAATTAAGAAGACTGGGCCTACCAGCACCCCAAAGCCTGGGATCTCCTTCATCTCGTAGTCCAGCAGGTACGTGTTTTAATTAAGGACAAGCGTAAAAGAAAAGTATGAGAACATGATGGTGTTAAGGGAAGGAGGTTTCAGTCTTCTTTTTCCACGGCTCTCTTTAATGGAGCAATCCTCCAACAAGCTACCATTATGTGCAAACCCTTGGCTGGCAGGCATGCACACACATGTGCACACACTCACACACACAAACTCACTCACAATTAAATATGATTCACATTTTCCCTCTCACCCCCTAATTTCTCCCACCCTGCTTTATAGAATCCTCCTACATTCTCTCTTTCCCCATCTTCTCTTCTGTCCCAGCCTTGTCCCTTCCACTTCAATCCTCTCCAGTTCAGCAGGCCAGTTACCAAATGGTGCAAACTCACGACATTTTGAAGAAGAATATTTTATTCACAAAGCTTATTCCTCATTCTCTCTCGAAAGTTTCCTTCTTTCCACCTCTCCGCCCCCTGACATTTCATGACAGCCTCGGGGATGCATAAGGTGTTTTAGAAGCAACAGGAATGGAACCCAATATCCCACTTTTTATACCTAGAGCACCAAACTTTATCTGTCACTTAACCACCCTTGCTTAACAAATTCCAACCCAAACATGTTTGAAAACCACCCATATTTCAACTGTATGTGATTTCCTTCCAGTACTCAACAACCAGCTATCTACATACATACACATACACACACACACAAACACACTACATTTTAAACTCCATTCTTCATTTTCCAAATCTGAGGTTTACCAAAGCTGGCCAAAAAGTCCAATATTGACCAAAAAAAATGAAATCAGTTAATCAAGGAGAAGAAAAAGGTTGCACAATACTGGAGCAGGAGAAAATAAAACATCTTCTCTATCTTTATCTGGATTGAGCAATCAATTGATGAGGGGTAGCCACTGTGGAGAAGAGGCACAGTGAAGAGAGAGAAAAGGGTGTTGTGGAGTGACTAGAGAGTAATAGAGTATTGGTGGTGAGAAGAATGCAATGGATAGAACCCACTGATGATCTCATGGGGTCCTTGACAGAGTAGGCTATGAAGATCTATACATACACACATTAGGGGAGACAGAGTTCTAATCATTAAAAGAAATACCATGCTAAATGCAATATCCAGAATATTTAATCATTTTATTATGATTTAATGATTCTTGTCTACTATTTTGTTTTCACGTTTTTGCATGGGTGTGTCCAGATATCCCTCCAAGTTCTCTGGAGGAAGAGGTGTGGCGCCGCGGCCAGGGCGACTGACTCCGGAAGCTGGGGATCACGGTTCGATCCCTTGCTCCGGCGGCAGATTAGTCCAGCACCATGTGACTCTGGGCAATAGCTTGCTTAATCTTCCCGACGGCCCCCAGCGCCTAGAGACCCTAACGGGTGATTGTGCGCTTTACAAATGTGGATTATTATTATTATGTGTCTGCCAAGCAGCCAGCATGATCCCCCAACCCTTCTTTCTTTGTTTTTACTGCTGCAGTGCACTCATTATCCTAGTCCACTTCACCTCATCAGTACTGCTGCACAAGGCGAGAAGTCTGAGTAGTTTTGATAACTTTATGACTTTTTGTTAACTTTAACCAACTGTGTCAACTTCATGAGTCTGGTGAAGTTGACATGTAACAGTGTACAAAACAGCCTCCCAAAACTGAGGATTTGATATAGAGTTTGGGGGACTCTACTGCAAACACGAGGTAGTACCCGGTCACCAAACTCTTGGTCCACCTGCCTCATATAGAGGGGAGCAGGTAGTCATTCATATTTTGATGCGGACCCAGTTGTGTTTGTTAACTAAATACTTCTTCTGACTGCATGACAGAGTAGGGGCCGTAGGGGGTAAGACTTTATACCATCTGCTATTTTATTATTTTTTAGGGTGGACGGTGTAAACCTTTTTTTACTGTCAGTCACTGCTGTGAAAAACCTGCCACAGGGACAGAAAAAGAAAACAAAAATCGCACCCCCCCGCCCTACACCCTTGGTGAAAACTCCCAGGAGTTGGGGGTGGGGCATTGTTTTTTTTAGTTTAAACAAACTCTCACTTGGGGGTCTGTTTTTGAAAAACAAAACAAATTTGAAATCGTTGTCACCTGGGTCTTCATAGATGACACTACCATCAGTCAGACTTTCTTAAGTTGACATTGACCGCCATGACAGCCGTTCTTGTCAATGTAGGGAGTTGTGTGGTAGGCTGGCAGACAACTCTACATTTTGCGGGTGGACTTCCCATGGGATGATGATGGAGATATTGTCCTTCGTCATCCTAAAGGAGTAAACTCCGTCCGCCAAACTTTAAATCAGGACCTACGTCGTATAGGAACAAAACCCTTCTAAAACTGCAACTATACGCAAGGACATTCCTGCAACAAGCTTGCGATTTTAATTGCCCTGATAAACATTTTTGCATGCAATGTTACCAGCAGACAAAGCTTTGTCGTGGTAACAAGGTTTACAACTTTCAAATTGTTCTTTGAGTTGTGGCCTTCCTACTTGGTTGTGCCAATGTGGTTTGGGACATCCCTGTGCTCTCACACCCAACCCCACGGTCTCTCTCTGTCACTATAACCACAATATTTAGCTGGTGGGTCAATTTTATCAAGAGGGAGTAAATAAGTTCACCAAGAGAGACAGTGAGGGGAAAGCAGGAGTCACATTGCCTGCTTGGAACATATTGCAGTGAAATGTATGCCTATGAACGTTTAGCAAAGTTGAAAGGACTTGTACTCACTCACCTGGTGTCCCTGCCGGAAAAGCATCCCTTTGAGAGAAAAAGGAAAAAGATTGAGAAAGTTTAGCATATGAATGAACACTGACTTTAGACTGAGTATGTTATAGAATTGTTGGCACAAGCTGTGACTGATCAACCCAGAAAACTCTTGTGCCACATTCTCTTGAAGATCTTTTAGCTTCTGGGGACACAAACAGTCTATGAGTCAGCCAAGACTTGTGCTTAAATCAAAGTTGAAATATTCCAGGTAAGACAGATGGCAGAGTGTCCCACAGTTCATATTGGCTCACAGGCAATGATAATACAAAATATAGAACAAGGTAGTATGTAAATTAATTGAAAAGAAAATAATAGACACCCATTTATACTCTAAATTCCATTAAGTTGCAACACAAATGAATAGAAGTTCAATTTGGTCGAAAATAATAGTAAATGAACCATGAACAATTAAAGCATAAACTTAGTAAACTAAAACAAGAAAAAAATAGTTCTTATCAGAAAAAAGTTGTGGATCCCATAGCAATTTCCAGCCCCGTAAGATAGTTAATACTAAATTAGAAAAAACGCTTATGAGACACACGTAGCGGGAGGAAGGGCCAGTGAAGAGCTAGGAGGAGAAGTGAGAGTGCAGAGAAGTGAGAGTGCAGAAAAGGGCTCCACAAAAACAGAGAACAGACCAGCATTGAGACTGCAATAAACACATTTTAATAATGAATGAATGGGCCGGATGGGAGTGTACCCACCCCTATACCCCTCAAGGAAAATCACGTTGACGGGTTGGAGAAAGTGAGAAGGAATAAGAGAAAAAAACTGTGGAAGGAGGGAAGAGTGTGACAGCACCTGGGAAGGGGTGAAGGGAAAACACTTCTGGTATAAACATAGTAGAAAAAGCATTGGCATAGCCAATATGTCTCGCATTTGGGACCTTAAAAGTGTTTAGCCATGCAACAGTTGGTGTTGTTGCACCAAGGATATTCTGCTGCATAACTAATTACTTATAGGGTCCAAAAAGCGAGACCTATTGGCTATGCCAATGTTTGTTTGTGTTTTGTTGCTGTTTTGTTTAAGTTGCCAGATCTACACCGATGGCTGGTGGTGTGTGTGCCCGGTGAAAACGTGCACTGACGGCTGGTGGTGTGTGCCTGGTGGAAGCATGCACCGACGGCTGGTAGTGTGTGATGGCTGGTAGTGTGTGTGCCTGGTGAAAGTGTGCACTGACGGCTGGTGGTGTGTGTGCCTGGTAGAAGTGTGTACTGACGGCTGGTGGTAGCGTGCACTGACGGCTGGTGGTGTGTGTGCCCGGTGAAAGCGTGCACTGATGGCTGGTGGTGTGTGTGCCTGGTGAAAGTGTGCACTGACGGCTGGTGGTGTGGGTGCCTGGTAGAAGTGTGTACTGACGGCTGATGGTAGCGTGCACTGACGGCTGGTGGTTTGTGTGCCCGGTGAAAGCGTGCACTGATGGCTGGTGGTGTGTGTGCCTGGTGGAAGCATGCACTGACGGCTGGTGGTGTGTATGCCTGGTGGAAGCTTGCACTGAGGGCTGGTGGTGTGTGCCTGGTGGAAGCGTGCACTGACGGCTGGTGGTGTGAGCGCCTGGTGGAAGCGTGCACTGACGGCTGGTGGTGTGTGCCTGGTGGAAGCGTGCACTGACAGCTGGTGGTTTGTGTGCCTGGTGGAATCATGCACTGTTTGGCTGGTGGTGTGTGCCTGGTGGAAGCGTGCACGGACGGCTGGTGGTGTGAGCGCCTGGTGGAAGCGTGCACTGACGGCTGGTGGTGTATGCCCGGTGAAAGCGTGCACTGATGGCTGGTGGTGTGTGTGCCTGGTGAAAGTGTGCACCGACAGCTGGTGGTGTGTGTGCCCGGTGAAAGCGTGCACCGACGGCTGGTGGTGTGTGCGTGGTGGAAGCATGCACCGACGGCTGTGTGATGGCTGGTAGTGTGTGTGCCTGGTGAAAGTGTGCACTGATGGCTGGTGGTGTGTGTGCCTGGTGGAAGCGTGTACTGGCGGCTGGTGGTAGCGTGTACTGACGGCTGGTGGTGTGCGTACCCGGTGAAAGTGTGCACTGACAGCTGGTGGTGTGTGTGCCCGGTGAAGTGTGCACTGATGGCTGGTGGTGTGTGTGCCTGGTGAAAGCGTGCACTGATGGCTGGTGGTGTGTGTGCCTGGTGGAAGCGTGCACTGATGGCTGGTGGTGTGTGCCTGGTGAAAGCGTGCACTGATGGCTGATGGTTTGTGTGCCTGGTGGAATTATGCACTGAAGGCTGGTGGTGTGAGCGCTTGGTGGAAGCGTGCACTGACGGCTGGTGGTGTGTGCGCCTGGTGAAAGCGTGCAGTGACGGCTGGTGGTGTGTGTGCCTGGTGGAAGCCTGCACTGATGGCTGGTGGTGTGTGTGCCTGGTGGAAGCATGCACTGATGGCTGGTGGTGTGCGTGCCTGGTGAAAGCGTGCACTGATGGCTTGTGGTGCGTGTGCCTGGTGAAAGGGTGTACTGACGGATGGTGGCGTGTACCTGGTGGAAGCGTGCACCGACGGCCAGTAGTGTGTGATGGCTGGTAGTTGGTGTGCCTGATGAAAGTGTGCACTGATGGCTGGTGGTGTGTGCCTGGTAGAAGCGTGCACTGACGGCTGGTGGTGTGTGGGGCCTGGTGGAAGCGTGTACTGATGGCTTGTGGTGTGTGTGCCTGGTGGAAGCGTGCACTTACGGCTGGTGGTGTGTGTGCCTGGTGGAAGCATGCACTGACGGCTAGTGGTGTGTGTGCCTGGTGGAAGCGTGGTCTGACGGCTGGTGGTGTGTGTGCCTGGTGGAATCGTGCAGGGACGGCTGATGGTGTGTGTGCCTGGTGGAAGCGTGCACTGACGGCTGGTGGTGTGTATGCCTGGTGGAAGCATGCACTGATGGCTGGTGGTGTGTGTGCCTGGTGGAAGAGTGCACTGATGGCTGGTGGTGTGTGCCTGGTGGAAGTGTGTACTGATGGCTGGTGGTGTGTATGCCTGGTGGAAGCGTGCACTGACGGCTGGTGGTGTGTATGCCTGGTGGAAGCATGCACTGATGGCTGGTGGTGTGTGTGCCTGGTGGATGCGTGAACTGAAGGCTGGCGGTGTGTGTGCCTGGTGCAAGCGTGCACTGACGGCTGGTGGTGTGTGCCTGGTGGAAGCGTGCACTGACGGCTGGTGGTGTGTATGCCTGGTGGAAGCGTGCACTGACGGCTGGTGGTGTGTATGCCTGGTGGAAGTGTGCACTGACGGCTGGTGGTGTGTGTGCCTGGTGGAAGCGTGCACTGACTGCTGGTGGTGTGTGTGCCTGGTGGAAGCGTGCACTGACAGCTGGTGGTGTGTGCCTGGTGGAAGCGTGCACTGACGGCTGGTGGTGTGTATGCCTGGTGGAAGCGTGCACTGACGGCTGGTGGTGTGTATGCCTGGTGGAAGCGTGCACTGACGGCTGGTGGTGTGTGTGCCTGGTGGATGCGTGCACTGATGGCTGGTGGTGTGTGTGCCTGGTGGAAGCGTGCACTGACAGCTGGTGGTATGCGTGCCTGGTGGAAGCGTGCACTGACGGCTGGTGGTGTGTGTGACTGGTGGAAGCGTGCACTGATGGCTGGTGGTGTGTGTACTTGGTGAAAGTGTGCACTGACGACTGATGGTGTGTGTGCCTGGTGGAAGTAGGAGCATTCACAGTGATAGAAGACACAAATGAAACTGACGAAGAGTGAGAGGGAGTGGGAGAAGGGAGGGGGGAGTGCGAGCAGAGGAGCATGATTCACAGCTAGAAGACACAAATGAAGCTGACCAGGAGGGAGGGGGAAAAGGGAGGGAGATAGTGCAAGCAGAGGAGCCTGATTACAGCAATAAAAATACAGATGGCAGCTGTGCACATGCACAAGCTCGTGAACGCAATCTGTAGGCCAGCAAAAGCCTCTGGTAGCACTTTTAAAAGCCACTTACTACATGTCTCAAAGAGACAGCTCATGCGCTGTCTCAGGCGAGACCCAAAAACCTCATTTTTCAAGAATAATGAGAAATATACCTTTCATAAAAACATGTAAAAGTACATTAAAAAAAGGAATTCTCTGATAGGGTCAATAAAATGGTAGATTTATTTTGAAAACGTTGATTAAACAGTTTGGGTAGAATGGACTCTCTAAATTGGTATTTTAAGAAATTGTTCATCCATAAAGTCACATACCGCCATAGAACAATCCTCAATTTGAAATACTATGATGTTACGTTAAATGGCTCCCCGAAGGGACAGCTCGGCGCTCTGACAGGCAGGAGGTGAGAGAGGCAACTAGTTAGAACAGCCATGTTTTAAGATGTTTTTTAAAACCAGAAAACTGGGACATGCATGAATCAACCAGCTGGCTCACTTAAACCGGACCAGTTTCAGAAATTTCTACCAATGCTTTTACCCATTTGCTGTGAACTGATAATTCTGTCTTTGTCAGCAGTGGCACCGGCGCCGTGGAAACATGCCAAGGTTATTCCTGTGTTACAAAAAAAACTACTCTTGATGTATCCAAGCCAGAAAACATTTGCCACATTTTCCTACTTCCCTATGTGGCAAGAATTACAGAATCCCACATCAACTCCCTTTTAACTGAATTTGTGGAGTCCAATGAAATCTTTAGACCCCCCCACAACACTGCATGAGGGCAACACCTCAGCTTTGATCTTACTCGACCTAAGCGCAATATTTGACACGGTTTCGCATGAGATAATTTTGCAACGCCTACATGAGGTAGGTATTGAAGGTGCCGCTCTAACTTGGTTTACATCGTTTCTGTCTGAAATAACTTTTCAAGAGGTTCCCCCTACTGCTCCCGGGTGCATAACGTACGTTCTGGAGTGCCGCAGGGATCAGCTCTGAACCGTACACTATTCAACATATACATACAACCCCTTGCGGTGGTAGCGAAAGATAGGAGCTCTCTTTGGTTTCTAATGATGATACTCCGCTCGTGTTCTCTCTTTCCAACAACTCTAACCAGAACATTGTCAAGTTCCTGGATGATATGGTGGCCATCGCAGATTGGATGGCGGCCAACTGCCTGCAGCTGAAGGCTAACAAATCAGAGATCCTTCTTCTAGGAAGAGACACCCATATATGAAGCGATCGTTAGTGGCCTGCCTCATTGGGGGCACCTCCATTGCCTAAGAAGGGCGTAACAAATCTAGGTGTCTGGGTAGATAATACATTGACTTTTCAAACACCGACCAAATCAGTGTCTGGTGTTTGTTCTGGGCATTTACGAGGACTTAAGCCTCCGCTCAGGTTCTTTGATGCACAGACACGCTAGGTTATTATCCAGCCCACCATCAGGGGCGTAGCTAGAGCTTGTGGCGCCCGGGGCTAGCCCTCAGATTGCCGCCCCTGGGGGGGAGGGGGCGTGGCATGGAAAAAAGACCGCGAGCACTTGAAAGAGGTCCGAGAGCAACATAGTATCGCATGTTGGATCGCATGTCCAATAAAGCAACAAAGCACACGCTGCTGCCCCACATTGTGTTAGGAGCTGTTACCTAATTGACACGCCCATATGGTTTAAACAATCCCAGCATGCTAGAAAACGAAGGCAAGCCAGTCACCTTCGTTTCATCATATGCACATAATAGCCTGCTGGAAACGTTAATTGCAAAGCAAACAGCTTGATAATTAAAAACATGCCCTCTGGTTTTCTCTTTAGAGTCTTGTGTCCCAATGAATTGCCATAAAAACATTTTTTTAAATCCTCTGTATATAGCTGGGACGGACCCACAAGCACCCACAAACACGGAACATCGCGGCGTCAAATATCACAGACATAAATTCAAACTTCAAAGCCAGTACGTACCACAATACAGACCCTGGCTTGCGCACCTCCGCTTGATTGCCTGCACACATGTACGCCGGCCTATGAAGGGGAGGGCTCGTCAGCTGGATCCCGGACCCTGAGCTGAGAGGGCTCATTAGACTTTCCCCAGTGACCTCGGTTGCGGCACGCGCATGACCACACTACCACCACTACGCTAGGTGGTGCTGCGTGCACTACAGGTACATAGCTGCCAAGGTTTCAGATTGCTGTGTGTGACATTCATAATTTCAGTGTAATTATGAGTGGCATTTGAAAGACTGAGTGACACATTCTCGCTAGCAAAATGAAGACAAGATAAAACATAAACATCAGAAATTACACCCATCTGAGCAACGAGTAACTCTTAAGATGTTAACTGCTGCAAAGTACCAGGAATGGAAAGGCACTAACCTAGTGCCCTTGCAACCTGAAGTGGAACGGATTGGTGATTGCTTGCCTATGATGCAATTAGATGGGGACTCCAAACAGCAGAAAGCTGTCATGTAGAGATGGCAGGTAATGGGACATCCACCGAAAACAGATGGCTACAAAATATGTCTTACCTCTGAGCACCCTACAGTACCACAACTCCTCATTCAGAGGTTGCGTACATCGGTGTGTTCAATACAGTATTCTACAGTAGCTCCACCGTCATAGAAGCCTTGCAGGAGTGGTGTTGGGGCGTCAATGCTACAATTTGGTATGGCATATACATCAGAGGGCAAAACAAATCTGCTGTGGTTTTTTTCTGCATTCACGATGCAGAGCATGGGGGTGCTGGTCGTGGAAAAATGATTAATGGCTGCTGACTTTGTCACTGGGAGCCATGTTCGGGTCTCAGCGAACCAGCCCAAAATCTTGTGATTCTTGAGGAAAACAGTTAATTTCCACGTGCCAAACAACAAATGAATGTGTCCTTCTAATGTAACTGTGGTGCAGGTAAAGGCCTCCAATATCATTGGTCGCTTTCGCGCTATATAAAACTGCAAAAGAAAACATGCCCTGGGAGAAGAGTCCCAGTGTGTTTGAAAAACTAGCTGAGTAGTGTGAATAAATAAGGCCCCGACTGAAACCTCCTTCGCTTTGGGGATCTCATGAAAAGCCAAGTGAATTACCAGGATTCCATCGTGGGTGATGGTACACTTTTCAAATACAAATAATAATCTCCACCGCAACCGCGTGCCACTGTAGATTAGGGAAAATGTTAATAAAAGTACTCACGTCTCACGTTGTTTGAGAGGTGAAGTCCAAGTTGGGCACGAGGCTGCAGGGTGAGCGTTGACAGGTACTCGATACTTCAGTAGCTTGGAAAGTCTGAATGAGGCCGTAATTATTTAGAAATAATTATTTAGAAATAGTAAAGGCGTCTGCAATAATTTCGGCGGGCCCGAGGGTAAAATAATAGCTGAGCTGAGGCATGGTGAAAGCTCAGGTCGGTGCGAGGTGCCAATTTGCGAAACCACCAGCAATTAGCAAAACGGCCAGCACGGAGGCGCGAACCTTCCTCAACTCCCGGCCTGCTCCAGCAGCAGGATGTGACGTTCCCTGCATGACTGCATTCTAGTCATTGGATCATGACGTCAGGCCATCGTCAGAGGTGCGCCGCGTGAGTTGAGCCTGCCAGTAGCTCCTGACCTTACAGCTCAGACAACGCAGTGCTCAACAGTGGGGGCGCGGTGCGCACAACAGTTGCGTCCGTGCGCTTGCTCTTCAAAAGATGGGGCCGTGCGGGCACCGCGCGGCACTGGTGGCCCGTTGCGGCGCCCTTTATAATTTATTTGCGGACACTGACACTACTGTGAGTGTCCCCAAATAAATTATAAAGGGCGTCGCAACGGGCCACCAGTGACGCACGGCCGCTGCCTCCAACACAGTGCCGCCTGGGGCGGTCCGCCCCCCTCCCGCACCTCCCTAGCTACGCGGGTGCCCACCATACTCTCTAGACTGGACTATTGTAACTCTATGTACCTGGGTGCCAATAAAGCAGGGATCAATCATCTTCCGAGAGTGCAAAATGCTGCAGTATGAACTCTATTCGGCCTTCCTAAATCCTGCTCAGTCTCCAACTCTATCTGCAAGCTGCATTGGCTTCTGGTGGAGAAGAGAATCCACTGTAAGACACTATGCATTTCACACAGAATCCTCAATTCCCCTGCTCCCCCTAATCTATCCAATCTACTACTCCCTTATGTCCCTTGCTGCATGTTACACTCTGCAGATCAACACCTGACATGTGGTCCTCGAGTTGGAAGAGCACGTGCGGGTGATAGGTTGTTCCTTGCCCTGGCATCGGCCCTTTGGAACGCCCTCCTGGATACCATTAGGAGTATCCAGAACCACTGGGCATTTAGAAAGGCAGTAAAGACCTGGCTATTTCCTGCATAATCCTTCTACCCCTGACTTCCTGCTTGTCTTTGCTGGGACGCCCCGTTGCTGGGGCAGCCATGCGCTTTATAAATTTGGTAACTTAACATACAATAACAAAGAGAGCCTATTCCAGTGGTGCTGTGCTAGATAGGAAAATGCTCGGCCACCATATTTTTATGTACGAATGCGGTGAGGTTGTTGCAGAAGTTGATTTTTAAATCTTAGATTCCTATCAAGGAGGTATGGAGTCTGGAGGTATTTTGGACCTAGGCCTGCGATAGTTTTGCAAGTGAGACAGAGGAGTTTAAACAATGCTCTTTTTAATCGGAAGCCAGTGGAGTGCTCTAAGTGTGGGAGTGACCGCATCCGTAGAAGCAGGTCCTTAACCATGCGGGCAGTGGTGTTTTGAATAGCCTGCATTTCAGCTACAAGGGATTTATTTATGGCAAGGGATAGGGCATTGCTGTAATCCAAGCAGCTGATGATTAGTGCCTGGATAAGTGTCTTCCTAGAACCCAAAGGACAGAGTGATGTTCAGAGGTATACCAAGATTCCTGGCTGTTCTGCTGGGCACAGGGGCAGGGCAAAGTTTGGCTGGCCACCAGTCATTCGACCAATAGAGTCTAGCTTTACCAAACAGAAGCATAGACAACTATACGACATCCAAATAGCAATTTTCCACATGCCTGCGACAAATCGCTGTTTGGCGTTCCCAATGTCATGCTCAAACTAGATAACCTTTTGGGTGTCATCTGCATAGGAAAGCATTTCCATAGTACATGACCAATTGGGCTGGGGGACCACATAGATGTTGAAAAGTGTGGGGCTCAAGGAGGAGCCCTGAGGGACCCAATGGTCCAAAAGGATGTTTTTTGAGTAATAGGTGCCAATAGAGACAGTCTGAACCCTGTCTGCAAGAAAGTCATTGAACCAGTCAAGGTTATACCATGTATACGTATCTGATGGAGACGCTGTATCAAAATGGAAGCATATATCAAACTACCCCATTGCTATCTTTGTGTTTAACAGTTTCCAGCGCCATGCCTCTATCTAAATTGAACACTTTCTTATATTCTTATTCCTGGCCCTTTTCCCATCTCCTATTCTCTTACAGGAGGCCTTTCTTGCCAGTCCTTTTTCTCACTCCTATGGTGGCGGGTTGGCTTTGCTGCTGCAGTTTACCTTAGGAGCAACACGACGATATGTGAATTGATCAACAGGAAAAACTAATATGATGAAGTGATTTTTGCTACTTTTATTCTATTTTGTAAGGTAACAGATAAAATCCAAAAAGTAATATTATAATAAAGATGGACTATAAAGTAAAGGCAGAAATTAGAAAGGATCACGGAGGTAAAACTGAGTTTAGAGTGTTCCTCTATGTTTTATGTCTGCTGTATCTTTGCAGCCGATAAACAAATAATGGGACTGTTCCCAGGATAGACCTTGTTGTAGGGAAGCCATATAAGACTGGCATAGCAGATCATTTTACTAGCAGATATCACAGTAATATGTCACTGAAAGTAACTATTAATTCCATCTCAGAGGAATAAGTCAGAGGGGACAAGGTCCTTGCCTGCTTCTGAGTTTCAAAGCTCCTTGTCTTGGTTTCCACACCCAAGATGGCGGCTAAACTGTTCATCCAGAATTCTTAATAGTCTTACTCTATGGAATTGCTCAGCTTAAGTGTGTTAAGTTTTGGAATGCTATTTGTGTATTGAATGAGTCAGAGTACAGGACCATAGACACCTCTCTTACACTGATTATCCTAGAGGTAATTATTTGGCTGGCTTTACCATTTCATCTGCAGCTCTTAAGTCAAGTGCCATCCGAACCTGATAGAAAACGATGACGGCTTAACCTGTACCTTGAACAGCTCTTTGCTTTGATCCTCTGGTAACAGAGAAAGTTAGATCTAAGTTCAACCTATTATCTTGCTCATCGTCGATGTAATTTTGGACTAGGCAACTTCTATCCTCCACATTCCTCTTGGCACCTCTTAAAACTTCCTTGTGACTCCTGAGTGGCTGCTCTGAGTGAATGAAGCACAGGGTGACCAACAAGCACGGTCCATCGACACATCTTTCATAGTAAGCGGCTTCACACTGCATCAGGCTTAGGAATGGGCAAACAGCAGCAGGTTTTTATGATTCCAAGAAAGGCTTAGGACCACAAGTCATTCGCTTCAACAATCCATGCCAGCTGGACCTTCGGCTTGTGAATCGGGCCACTGTAACTTCTCTCTATCATTGAGCTCCTGCCCCACTTTTTACAACAGGCAACAGCAATAGGTGTTGGAGTTGGCCAAATGTCTCTCCAAGCTGGTGCCATAGCTCTTCTTCTGGAGTCAGATGAATACAAGATGCTGACTCTGAAGGGACAATAATTATAATGTAACAGGGGACAGTGGAAAGAAGCCACACTGTGTCACATGTCCCAAATCTGTTTCCAGGCAACCAGTGCAGACTACATCTTTGCACTGAAGAGCAGAAGACAGCACCAAATGGTGAAAGGTAATGTGAATAGGACAGAAATAGTGAAGCCTTACTGAGAAAGTACTTTAGGCTCTGGCTGATATATGATGGTTGTACATGAACACGTTTCAGCTGGGCCTTTTACAGGATGGTTGTACCTGAACATGTATAGGCGGTACTTGATATATGGTGGTCATACCTGAACATGTTGCAGCTGTGTCCGATATATGCTTTCTGTACCTCAATATGCTGGAGCTGTGCATAGGCATTTGAGGCTATGCCAAAAGTTACAATCTAAATTAAAGATGGATGTGCATACCTGCTTTACTCTTCTAGAAACCAGCTGTGGTCATCCTGAAATATCAGAAGATGCTTTCCAATTTGCTTATCAGTTGGTAGAAGCGGGTGATGCTCTGTTACATACCCTACTCCCAACACAAAACCATGGAGGCTGTTTCGAACCCACAGCAAAATAATAATAACAACAACATTCCCGATTGGGGTTTAAGCATTGCAAGTCTATAAAGAGAAGGAATAGGGCTCACCTACCAAAGGGCTAGTGTTGTCATTAGTGACCCCAACAGTACAACATAATGTGGAACGAGAGGTATGAAACAGAGGGGTTAGTGATCCAGAGGCTATCAATAACCGAGCATCGTCTATGAGTGCAGTCCGTGCTCGAAGGGGCGGATTTACAAGCCCCTTGCGCCTCTTTTACGCTGCCATTTCATCACTTTTGGACGCAGCAGCGGCGCAAAGCCAGCGCCATGATGCGCGGTATTTACAACGTGACGCATCTGGGAGATGCGTCACGTTGTAAATCCCTGCGCCACATGTGGGCGTTCCGGCACGGGCGGGGCGTTCCGGCGCAGGAACACCTCCAAAAAGTGGCTGAGTGAAATCTACAAGATTTCACTCAGTCACTTTTAAGGCCATGCTGGGTCAAAACCCTGCGCCTGCTTGAAGCAGGCGTAAGAATTGACGCAGCATGTTAGGGATAGGGCACCCCTGAGCCTTGCTGGAGCTGCGTCGCGCCAGAAGTAGTAAAGCTGCCCCTCAGTATTTCTCTGGGTCCCAAAAGCAACTCGATAGTATCCATGCCTACCCTACATACAAGGGTGACCATGAGCAAATGTACACTTTCAGGCCCTTCTGTCCCAACTCCAACAAGTGGGGGCAGTATGAACTTGTCTTCAGGTGTAAATGAATGCAGGGCACAGGAAGAACCATAAGAGACTACAGTATACAAGTGGCGACTGAACCCTGCGTCCAGAAGAGCCAGATATACAGCTCGTCAGGTATCACACAAATCAACCAGTCAAGTATATTTATAAAGCGATACAACCACTTACATTGTCTGCTTGGTGCTAACTCATCTAGACCTGTTTAGAAAGGGGTATCTATCTGAGGAGAAAGCAATGAATACCACAAATGGGAAAAAGTAATGTTTAAAAGGGAATTCACAAATGAACCAGTCTTAAAACCACTGAGGGGTGATTGGCAGTTATTTAGGGCTTGGAGTTTCCATGAAGACATTGTGCAGTTGGGAAGAACAACATTTGAGAAGGTGTCAGAAAGTATTCATAAACATGGACTTGGCGGTAGCAAGAAGGGATACCCACAAAGCGGGCAGTTCTCAGGCAACTAAGACAGAGGTGTGGTGCGAGAATGTAGATTGGTGCATGGATGCTATAGAGGTGTTTTATATTGCTTGGAGCTGAGCCCATACACTTGAGAAAATGTGGTGCTTATGGTGAAGATATAATGAAAGTGATTGAAGGAGCTCAGAGTGGTTGATGGAGTAAGTCTAGGGACCTGGAAGAAAAACCGGATTGAATTGGGCATGAAAGGCCAGTACATCTGTAACAGGCACTTTCTTTGTAGCTTGGATGACCTCTGGGGGTGCAACATGGACTAACAATAAATATATTTCTTGTAAAGTACGAAATTGTGAAAAACATTGTTGCATTACAAAAATATGTTTATGTGATCTCATTTGTACAGGAAAAAAAGAAGCAAGACATTTAAAAAATGGGAAAAAAATGAATTAATTTCAAGTCTCCATGGTCATGCATCCCTGCACATCCCATGAATGTCATGTCACTACCCGTCTCATGCACATGCCTCAAAGTTTCACCCCATACCACTTTGCCATGTTCGACCTCCCATTCTGTGCCATGTGCCAACCCCTGTATGGTCTGTAATTTCACATCTCCATCCATATTCAGTCATGCCATTCTTCCAAGTGTTCTCTGATATGCCCCACCACCATGCCGTGTTACATTGCATTTACATGCATGCTCCGCCATGTCTCACTTCTATACACACACTTCTACGCCACAAGCCCACATACTCTATGCTACGTACCATCTCTATGCAATCTATGCCATGTCTTGCTTTAATGAATTCCCAGATATGTCCTACCTCAGCCATACACTGACATGTTGTTGCCCTACCTTAGCTTCAAGCACGTCTGTATGCCTTACACCATGCATACATGTTCCTTGCGGCGCCGTACCCCTGTGGAAAGTGCTGCCTTGTCTCGATCCCATATATGATCTTCGATTTTATCCCTCCATACGTGCTCTACATCTTCCTCATGCATTGTCTGGGATGTATGACGTTACAACGCATGCTTTTACAACGCATGCCATTACGACGCAGGTTTTACAACTCAAGTCTATACAACGACTTGCGTTGGGGGGTGCTGGATAGTGAATAGTTTAATTTACTATTCCAACTCCAGTCCCCGTGGATAGTAGGGAAGGTGTTGGATAGTAATTAAACTATTCCCTATCCTAGAGCGCCCCCCAGCGCAATTCGTTGTAATGACTTGCGTTGTAAAAGTTGCGTCGTAATGGTAGTGCGTTGTAAAAGTTGCGTTGTAAAGGATGTTTCTCCATTGTCTGTGATGCGCCAATTCCAGTGATACCCAACCATGTTCCAGGTCCATGAACCTCTTGTCATGGCCCGACTCCATTCACAGCATCCCATGTCAAATGCTAATTCCCTTTCTACATGCGTACCCATACAATTGCAGCCATTGTCCACCTCCATGTATTCCCCGCCACGTGGCGCCTCCAACTCTCAACCCCTTCCTATGCTGTAAAGTCCTAATTCCATGCATGACCTGTTAGTTTGCACCACTAATCATGCCTTGCCTGGCTGTACTCCATGCATTGCCTGAATTGTCGCCCCTCAATATGTGCATTGCCGTGCTGCACCTGAAGTAAGCCTTGTCCTGTAGCACCACCGAGAAGGTCTGCAATCTTCCAACCCTGCAGATTCAATGCCATGTCTCAACCCAAGGAAGTCTTTGCTATGTCCCTCAAAGATGACATTGTCACTAGACCCCACTGGCATTCATGCCTTGCCCTGTCCCACCTTGATGAACATCATGCCTCGCTCAGTGTTACATGTGCACACCACATCCCGCCTTCACGCAATCCCTGCTACGTCCTACCTCCATACAGACTCTGCCATGCCCCCTTGCCTACCATGTTCCCATCCAAGCCATATTTACTGTTTTCCACCCATGCCTGCCATACAGTGTCTCACCACCATGCTTTCCCATACAGACATCACCATATTCCACTCGAAAGCTACCATGCAAAGTCCCACTCCCACGCTTTGCTATGGGCCAGATCATGCATGCTAGGCATGCATTCCATCTCCACGTATGTCCTGCCATGTCTGGAAATACTACATACCGTGTCATTCGTGCATATCCTCCCATATCTCAACCATGCATAAGCCCTAAGACCTACTGGGAGTTGACATAGTGATATACAAAATGACCAAAACAAATGTATGCTCATTTAAATCCTACTATCAATGCATGTCCTCCAAGACCCCAACCAGATGAAAGCAACCTCCATGTCCAACCTCCATGCATTTCCTGCCATGTACACTTCGATGCATGCACTCCCATGTTTTGAGGACCAGGTCCAGTGACCGGTCACAGAGCGACTCACCAATCTTTTTGTAGATGGATGGATTACGTATCAGGAGTACAGCCACAATCAGAAAGAGGCTGACCAGAGCGCCTACCACAAGGATGATGACAGGGTTCATATAATCTGAAAACAAGGGTGTATATGAGAGGGGTGAACACCAGAAAGAGGTAGGGGGGGACAAGAGAAGGGTTGCACAGTTCACTTACTCCATCCCTCACTCTTGGTGTCTGTGTACACCACCGCTGTGGTCTTCGTTGTTGGGATTACAGAGCAAACAGCGTCTGAGGTGGTAGTGCCAGGGACCATGACCTGCAGACCATGGGAGACACACCTGAAAGAGACAGAACAGGGACACAAGGGTCAGGACAGAGGGTGACAGGATCAGGAAGAAGTTAATATGTGACACTCTGCAGCAGGACACGCATAGCCCCTCTGTGAGGCCGACACATGTTCATCGCGGACTTGTGCCACTTACAGCTGCAGACACTAAGGAAACACAATCACAGGGGTACACTTAACAGCTTAACCCCCTGGCTGCGGCCGGAATTCCGCGCCTGTGCGGCACATTCCGATCGCGGGCGTGGTCATGACGGCTCCCGGCCGTCATCAGCACACGCCCACCGTAACTCATGACGGCCCGGGAGCCGTCATCAGCACCTAACGGGTTAAAATGCACACACTAAATAACAAGAACACAATAACAAACCCTCAACAATCACACATGTAATATTCACTCACAAAACATACATGCACCTCCTACGAATGAAGACAATGAAAATGCTGCAGCAAACATACAGCGCAGTAACCAAACCTGCGCTGTGCTGCGCAAAGGGCCAAGAGCAGCAGGGAGCCATATCAACTAAGATCGAATTGCTGCTGTCATCCCCTGCACTGGTGCTTTGCACGATGCACAGCCTTGCGCCACGGTCAAGATGTGCACGTGTGCTGTCTAAGATAGGATTTGCACCATTTCAGTAGAAATTCCTATGCCTAGAAGAACTCGCAAGGATCACACCCATTGGATGTCTGCTAGTCACTGCAATCCAACGGTTTTGCTGACACATGAACATAGCTCCCCATGTCAAGACCTCTTTATGGAGGCACTACTTCCTTACAGAGATCCCGAATTGTTTACCTTAGTAGATCAGGCTTTGCATCAAACCCTATGGGTGTTTGCAATCATTAACCCAAGTAGTTCTCCAGTAATGCCCGGCTGATGCAATGGGATGCAAAGCAAAACATAAAAGTTAATTTTGCGCTCACAAAAGACCACCTTTGCAGCACAAAATACAAAATCAGTCACTCAGATCCGCGCATGCGCCCACAGATGCAGCTCTCTGAGCATGCTGAAATCACAATATAAACACAAGGAGATGATGGACGATGCGCTGAAACTTTTCAGACACTCACCCCCAGTCACAGATCTGGGTTGAATCCATCAACATTCTTTAGTTCACTTCGACACCCCAGTTCAGACCCAGCTATATGCAAAACAGTCTTGACCCTGTGCCTCATGGGAACAGTCCAACCCGAACTGCCAAGCCATGTCTACCCTGAACCAGAAACAAGCATCCTGAGACCGGTTTCGGGCTAACAGCCCTCATCAGCCAGGCTAGCTTGAATCCAGTGGCAAAGGGAGAAAGGGACCCACTTCTGGGCATACCCTGCCAACTTAGGGAGAACAAAGCAAACACAAGGAGATGATGGACGGAGCGCTGAAACTTTTCAGACACTCACCCCCAGTCACAGATCTGGGTTGAATCCATCAACATTCTTTAGCTCACTTCGCCACCTCAGTGCAGAAATCACAATATGGGCGTAACCACATACTGTGAGTTTAACCCCTTGGCCGCGGGGGTAATTCCCACGCTGTGCTGGGGGGCGGGGGCGCGCACAGCGCCCCGGTGCTCATGACGAGCTAAGCTCGTCATGCCGCACAGTGGCGATGAGCTCGTCACGACCACGCCCATTTCTGTAGAACGTTTGCACAGCAGGGGAATTATCCCCGTGTGTGAGCGTCGGGCAGAGCATGACGAGCTCAGCTCGTCATGAGCACAGTGCAACCGTGGCTCATGATGAGCTGAGCTCGTCATGAGCATGGGAGGGGTTAACAGTCTTGTATTCTTACTTAATCTCAATGTCCTGCATATGATTCCATATTTCTTCTTGAAAATTTGAAACCAACACAGATATTAGGGGTCCTGAATTCGGATAATCCAAAACTTTTTTTGTAACTTTAATTTCAACACTGGTGCCCTTTCATGTGCCTAGTCTCCGTTTTATAATTGCCTCCCATGCCTGGCACATGTCTCTCCCCACGCCAGAGGTTTCACACTTTAACCTCAGAGGTCCCTCACTTCTCCACGCTAAACATGAAGAAGCCAAAACTAAGATGGCGACCATTTTGATGAAAGTAATTATTGCTCATTCACAAAAGCATGGCGATATATTGGGAGAGAACTGCCCCCCTTTTTGTGTGTGACCTTTCGAACGAACTGGGGGGCATTTTATCAACAAGTAGCGATATTTATCGCTAAATAGGTTTAGCAACATTTTTATTATCGCTGCGCATCGCCGGATTTTATCACAGAGATAACGTGCTATTAGCAACTTTTATCTCCTAAGCGATAAAATATCCGGCGATAGCGGTGAAATGCGTGAATATCGCTAGCAATTCAGCGATATTCAGGCATTATCGCTAATAGGGACTTAACCTGAATATCCACCTCCCATTGGATATACAGGCTAAGAAGTGGTCTGAGCAGGCGTTAGGATTTGGCGATATTCGCGCTTAGCACGAATATTTTTATCGCTACGCCTGCGTTGATAATAGGCAATAGCGATGTAGGCAACTGTTTTCAGTCGCTAACTGGTTGGGTACGCCCACTTTGCATGTCATTAGCGATAAATATCGCTGACATGCAAAGCGGGCCCCAAACCGCTCGCTATCACCTAAAAGCTGTCGCTAACTGTTGTTAGCGACAGCTTGCTAATAGGGCGATGAAATTATCGCCACATTGCGGACGAAAAAGGCAGCAAAAGCGGCGATAATTTTATTTCACCTGCCTTGGTGCCCCAAGGTCTCCAACTTAGGCTACCTGCCTGAAAACCAAGGATAATGTTAGTCTTGAGAACAAAGCATCTGATCCCATTCGGGGAGACACCTCTGTGGGGAGTGCTCCAGCTTCAAATGAAGGACTGTGCTGCTCAAGGATGCCCTAAGCAGGAAGCGCCTAAGTGTTTGTTAATCTGCTAAAGCGCTAAAGGTGATGTGCATAAGTGTTCCGAAACAAGAAGAAGCTACGCCTGCGTTGATAATAGGCAATAGCGATGTAGGCAACTGTTTTCAGTCGCTAACTGGTTGGGTACGCCCACTTTGCATGTCATTAGCGATAAATATCGCTGACATGCAAAGCGGGCCCCAAACCGCTCGCTATCACCTAAAAGCTGTCGCTAACTGTTGTTAGCGACAGCTTGCTAATAGGGCGATGAAATTATCGCCACATTGCGGACGAAAAAGGCAGCAAAAGCGGCGATAATTTTATTTCACCTGCCTTGGTGCCCCAAGGTCTCCAACTTAGGCTACCTGCCTGAAAACCAAGGATAATGTTAGTCTTGAGAACAAAGCATCTGATCCCATTCGGGGAGACACCTCTGTGGGGAGTGCTCCAGCTTCAAATGAAGGACTGTGCTGCTCAAGGATGCCCTAAGCAGGAAGCGCCTAAGTGTTTGTTAATCTGCTAAAGCGCTAAAGGTGATGTGCATAAGTGTTCCGAAACAAGAAGAAGGTACGAGGCGCTCTAAACATTAACATCTCACAAAAAGGCGACCCCTACAGATGAACTCTATAAAATGAACTCAAGATCTATGACGCAACCTGACATTTTAGGAAGTGTGACTGTGATAAAAAATTGTGTAACCAAAAGTCTTGGATGGAAAGGATTTGGCCAACGCGACTTAACCACTGCACATCCCTGCGGTAGCATTCCATTCTACTGAATTTAGATCAGCTTTGTCATTAACCCCTTGCGTGCTTGGGACGGAACCGTTCCATCACGAGCCTCGGGTGGGCTGTGCTGGTGACGGAACTGTTCCGTCACGGCCCCCTCACCGCGCCTGCGCGGCGCGAATTCCACGCCTGTGCTGACGTTCTAAAGATCGGGCGAGGCCGTGACGGAACCGCTCCGTCATAAGCACAGCTCACCCGAGGGCCATGACGGAGCGGTTCCGTCACGAGTACGCGAGCGCCGTGCGGCCCCCCTCCACCTTAGCACTGCGGCAGAATAGCCGTCGCAGCTAAGGGGTTAAACAAGATGGCGCACCATAAACAAAGCATTCTTCCCCCCCCCCCGAAAGGAACATTCTGACTAGAAAAGGTCACACCCACTTCACTTACATAGAACCTGTATTTATGTGACAAAGTATGTTGTTAGGTATGTGTAAATGAAAGTTGCTATGACTTGACATGGCCTGTTTGCTTGGGGTTACCCCAAACTCACTCCGTATGTCGCTGGCACCGGTCCTCTAGCGATGTTTTATTCTGAAACCACCCTTCAGAGCAGGCTTTGCACTGTGTGTCGGATGACGTGGTACCTGCAAAGCAATAACAAACAGAACACATCAAAAGCATGCTTTGACACATCTAGGAGCAAGCTATTCTAAAGTGGAAACTAAATCTAGAGCGGGGGTCTCCAACCTTTTTTGTACTAAGAGCTACTTATGTTCTGTAAAAAAAGAAGGGAGGATGAGTGGATGAAAAATTCACAAAGATAAGGCTGGATATTTGAGATGGCAACTGCAAAAAGTTGATGGACGGAATGTTTAAAATAATCTCAGACACTGGCAATCACTCAGGCCGCATCTCAGTCCATTGTTTTTTGCCCACCGTGCCACCTGAGATTGGTCCCAGCCATATGCAAATCAACCTTGACCCTGCGCCTTATGGGAACAGTCTAGCCTGTACTGCCAAGTGGGATCCTCCCTGAAGTGGAATACAAGCAACCTAGGACTTGCTTCTCCCTGATAAGGGCTCATCAGCCAGGTATAGCTTGATTTCAATGACACCGTGAGCACGGACCCACGTCTGGGCATACCCATCACAATTAGGGCGACAACTGCAACAACAAGGTGAATGATGGAATGATTGAATTAATTTCAGCCACTTACATTTGCTTCGGCTGCATCCCAATACATAATTTTTTGCCCACCATGCCACCTCAGTTTGACCCAGTAATATGCAAATCAGCCTTGACCCTGCTCCTTATGGAAACAGTCCAGCCAAACTGCCACGTGAGGCTCTTCCTGAACCAGAATACTACCGGTCCAGGGTTGCTTGGGTTCCAGTTCAGAGAAGACCTACCTGGCTTTGCAGTTTGTCCTGGACTGTTCCAATTGGAGCAGGGTCAAGACTGATTTGCATATAGCTGGGTCCAAACTGAGGTGACATGGTGTGCAAGACAATGATGGATTGGAATGCAGAACTGAGTAATTAGCAGTGGGTAAGAGTAATTCAAGCATTCCATCCATCCCTTGTTTTTGTATACATTAGTGTGTCACCCTAAGTGGGACAGGTATGACCAGACATGGGTCCTTTGCACACTGTGTCAGTGGAACTAAGCTGTACCCGGCTGATGAGAAGTAAGGCAAAACTGGCCATGGTTTTGTTCAAGTTCAGGGAGGACATGGCTGAACTGCTGCGACTGAAACAGGGTCAAGACTAATTTGCATATAGCTGAGTCCAAACTGAGGTGACAAGGTATGCTAAATAAGGATGGATTGGGATGCAGCCCAGAGTAATTATCTGTGTTTGAGATTAATTCGAGCATTCCGTCAATTGTTTACATACTTTAGTATATTTGAGATGGGTCAGCAGGTGGGGCTTATGATCAAAGGTGTTTCAATGTGATGGTGATAGGAGTAAACGAGAGTGAAGACTTTTGCAGGTACAAAGTAAAAAAAGAAGGAGAGACAGTGAGGTACATTACAGAAGTGGTCGAAGTGGTTACACTGATTAGCAAAGTTCAACATAATATAGGAGATCTAGGTTTGGATGGTGGAGTAGACCACTGGACTAGAGTCTGGCTACTAGAATTGTTTTTCTGGCTTCAAACACAGTGATACAATGTTCCTTTGCTGAGTTTGCAAACAATGAAACACAGTGATACAATGTTCCTTTGCTGAGTTTTCAAACAATGATTTCCTCATTCATGTTGGCCGGTGACTGTGTAATTTGAAGAACATGAATCAGACTGAGCAGACAATGGAGAATGCTTACTATAAAATATTTGAACGTTGGAGCTAGAGGAAT
Source organism: Lissotriton helveticus (assembly GCF_964261635.1). NCBI lineage: Eukaryota > Metazoa > Chordata > Amphibia > Caudata > Salamandridae > Lissotriton > Lissotriton helveticus. Next base: position 85,220,736 of record NC_136068.1, read on the forward strand.
AAACAACAAAGCACACCGTATGGCCAATCTTTTTCAGCAAAATGGCCTTTAAGTAGATAGCCAACTAAGTAACAGAAGGGCAGCCCACGGCAGTTTCCCACTGATGGGCAACAGTTATGGAAAGAGCTAGGGAAAGAGAAGAAGGACTCCTTTCTCTATATAAAAGGTCACTGTGAGTTTGAGGCCACATACACTGGGCCGGATTCACAGAACTAACTTAAGACAAAATCCTAAACGTACTGATGCATTGTGGGTATTCCGGACGGAATTTCCATCCGGAATACCCACAATGCATCAGATATAGTCAATTAACACCAGATTGTGGGTATTCCGGCCCGGAAGCGGAGATTCCGGGCCAAAGGTGGAACTTCCGCTCCGGGTGTGGAGCTTACACTCCGGGTGCGGAGTTTACACCCCGGGTGCTGAAATTCCGGCCCGAGTGTGGACGTAAACTTAGGACAGTCTTAAGTGCATTCTGTGAATACCAGGTGTAGTAAGTTTAGGATTTTGTCTTAAGTTAGTTCTGTGAATCGGGCCCTATATTACAAACGTGTAGTGGTATGGCTATATGAAAGAGGCCCGCTGGATGTGAGCTGCAGGTAGTTGGGCATCCAGACTCCCTTAAGGATGGAACAGACTGCTTGGCCACCGGAAGGTGATATTTTTATGCAATCGTGAGCAGAGAGCAGAACAGAGGCCAGACAAGAAGTCAAGAGGCAACACTATTTAGAGCCATCAAGGGTTATGAGTATTAAGTATGAAAAGAACACAAAGAAGGAATTACAGGATAGAAGGAAAAAGTGATCCAACAAATAGGGCACACTAGACCCTCTATATTAATGGGGTGGGAGTTTGCTTAACACAACAGTATTATGATTATCCTGTAATCAAAGGCAAACCCATCCCCATTTTACTTTACGCTGACGATGCGGCTATCCTCTCGCAGAGAAAGGTGGGTCTTCAGAAAGCCGTACAGACCTTTACAAATTTTATGAAGAACAAGGGGTTACGTGTAAATGTCTTGAAGACGTTTACCATGTCGTGCGGCCCAAACAAACAAAGATCACCATGTCTAATTACTTTAGATGAAAGGAGGGTGGAGTTAGCCGACATCTTTTGATATTTGGGGGTCCATTTTGATAGGCAAGGCACGTGGAAGCCTGCGGTGAATGCAAGGGCCCTGGCATTTAATAGAGCAATTGGTGCTCTTATGACCTTTGCAAAAAAAATAGGGAACAGGCCAGTCAGGGAGCTCCTGCAAATATTTAAATCGAAATGCGTGGCTATTGGGACCTATGGGACGGGCATTTGGGGCTGGCAGCAAGTGGAAGCGATACAGCGAATCGAGAATAGGTTCCTGCGATTTATAACAGCCACATCGAAGAGCACTCCTATATATGTCTTACATGCCGAAGTTGATCTTCTTCACATCACGGATATTATAAAACTAGCCCCTGTTTTACTTTGGCACAATGTCTGGACCAACCCTGCCACAGAACTGAATAGGTCTATTATAGAGGATTGCTTAAGTTGTGATGGGATGAAAAACATTAAATGGCTCAGTTACATCAAGAATTTTGTCAGCGAGATTGGTCATCCTGAATACTTTACCGACCCAGCCTCACTGGAACAGCTCTCGCGATCCATGTTCAAAAAGACTTTGTTGGAACATTTGGAATTGCAAAGGTGGAAGGGTGAAAGGAATAAAAAATCTGTCATCAGCCACGACGAAGTGACATCTCAGAGGGGCCCTCAGTTGTATCTTGTTATAGATCATCCCCTACAGCATCGTAGGCTCCTGACATACTTTCGCCTGGAAACCTTTTATAAACTCGTATCATTTCTGAACTGTAATGACTGGGCGAGAGTAAAAAGGCGGTGTCCTTGTGATGACAAATCATTTCAATCAAATATACACTGCACTCTTTTCTGCACTTTATATAGCCATTCTAGACGACAAATCTTAAAACCCCTCCTGTTAACTTGGGGCCTAAGGAAAGCAAGAGACGTCTATAATAAACTCAGGTCTTTAGATGATTGTATTACCATCAGCACAGTGAGCCTCTACTTGAACACAATTTTAAGAGTAAGAAGGACCATGATCATGGGATAGCAAGAGATAATTAAGCATTCTTAACTACCATGCATTTCAATTGATTGCACTGTTCTATCTTTTTTAACTTCTTTTTATTAATTTTAAAAATCTATCTTTAGTAATGTTTAATCTTGATTGGAAAAGATGGAATTTTAATTGTGATTTTATTGGTATACTTTTATGAATTGTGAATTCAATTCGAATAAAGTCTTTGAACTGAACACTAGACCCATCCTAGATTATGAATGCAGCAGGTGACCTGTCCAACCAGAGCAAAGAGATGGATATTAAGAGGCTGCTACAGCTCGGCAGTATGGGCGAGAGCTACAAGTGAATGGCAAAGAGGTGGATGTCCAGGCAGAAAGTACAACTGAGAGAAGTAATTGTGGAGCAAGATGGACATCTTGGTGGCCATTTGGTGAACTTGAAGCCAAGTGAGATCCTGGCAGAATGTAGGGTTGATGGCAGATATTGAAAAATGGCAAGCTTATCAAAGGAACCATACCTGTCAACCTCTTGCCTCACAAACGAGGGGGAGGTCAGGCGTTTAAGAGGATGCCTCCATTAATGCCTAATGAAAATGAACACTTTATTTTGGGGTATAAAGGTTCGAAAAGTGGGGGGTCAGTTAAAGTCTATGGAGAAGTTCTGTTAGCAGCTCATGAACAGATGTAAAAAGTAGGTGACACCCCCAGAGTTCAGTATGCGACAAGGGCAAGTCCTACTGTCACTCACACTCCACGCACAAGCCTGAACTCCTCTGTTGTGAACTGATGCTAACTCCAAAGCAGTGTTCGGCCAGTTCCTGACCCTCCCCTCTCTCCGCCGCCCCCACCCGTTCTCAGCAAAGCCATTTCCAGTAACGGGTTCCCGCCAACGCTCCAGAGGGTTCCTTATTTTCTCGAATGCTCACAAGCGCCTTTCTTACCAGAAGGGGAAGTGCAGCTTCCTTCCTGGGGAGGGGTCACGTGGCCCACCTCCAAAAGGAGAAGTGGAGAGGAGCTGTGCAGGCCAAGAGAAGGTCGATTCCCATCTTCTCTGCAGTACGGTCTGGCAGTGCGCCCCTTTCCTCATCCCACTCCTCGCTCTCTGCATCAACACTGCCTCAGCTCAGCAGGACAGAGCCTGAGATGGATTAACATGGAGAATCTTGGCTCACCGTTTTCACTGTACCACAGTGACATCTTGGTTGTATCAGACCCAATCAATCCATCAGGGTTCCTATAGAGTGCGACCACTCACCTGTAAGGTCTCAGGGTGCTGGGGGGGGGGATATCTGCAATTAAGTCGAAGACCCAGGTCTTGAGGTTCTTCCTGAATTGAGGCAGTCCTTCCTGATCCAGAAAACAGAATTATGTTTTGGGAACTTTCTTTGACTTGAGGAACTCTGAACTAGGCCTTCTGTGAGTTGATGAAAGCTATCTTCAAAGGGTCTGCATGAACATCTACTATTGGCCGTCTTTGAACAAGACTCTGAAGACTTCAGTTCAAGAGAAGCCAACCCTAGGGACTTATACCACTGTCCTTTTACCATCATCCTGTGAAGGTACTGCCCTCCGTGGCACGGGTGACAGGTCGCTAATGATGTGAAGTGCATGTGTCCGATAGTTCTGCCCTGCTGCTTGGTCTCCAGTGATTCCATGGGTGTGATCAAGGCATTGACCATCTACAGAACTCATGCCTACGATGGCATGCACGCACACGCTAACTAACACACGCACGCATACACACACACACACTGCCCCCCACACAGGCCATTGAAGGTGGCCAGCAGTGTGCGACAGCCGTCCACGCTGCAAAACTTGCATGCAATGAGTGAGACTTGGGGTATCTGGAGCATGTTCTTGGATCCCAGCGGAACAAAAGGGGGCGGTGATGGACAGAGCATCTGAACCAATCAAACACTCACACCCAGTCAACAGATCTGGGTTTAATCCATCACCATTTTTTAGCCCACTCTGCCACCCCAGTTCAGACATGGCCATGTGCAAATAAGTCTGACCCTGTGCCTCATGGGAACAATCCAGCCCGAACTGCCAAGCCATGCCTTCCCTGGACCGGAAACAAGCATCCTGGGACCGGTTTCTGGCATTCCAGCCGTCTTCAGCCAGGCTTGCTTGAATCCAGTGGCAAAGTGAGCAAGGGATTCACGTCTGAGCATACCCTGCAAACTTATGGCGAACAAAGCGGTACAAAAGGGGGTGTTCTTGGATCCCGGCTGTCCCTCCACTCTGCTGAGGAGCACCTGAAACAGAGTGTATGGGTCAGGTCCATACGTCTTCGTTGTAAGTGTGCCTAAACTATTAGGTATCCAAGCACATCTATCCTGGCTGAAAACTGCTTTGAGAACCTTACACCTTGGCATTCTATTCTCCTGATGGACCTGCTAAAACAGGTAATTCTCCATTAGACATTCCTATCCCAGTTGCTCCTTTTCCACCCTAAGTCACCAGAAGAGAAATTAAGAGTCGAGTAAACAGTGGGTTAAAGGCTCTACCTACTTTTATTATCTAATGGACCACAGGGTTCTGCTTTCACTACGTGCCATAAGCCTCAATAAGTCTGTAAATACCTGTTCATCCTTCTTGGGCAGTGCCTGGGTGCTGCCTGCCTTTGCTTCTCTGCAGTCTGCTCTGAGCTATGTTCTGGTGGATGAAATGGTGAATGAAGGGGTGGATGAACGGATACTGGGACTCTGTGTCTTGTGTGGGGACCGGCTGGCCGTCCCACACCCCTCTTCCCATGGTGACCAAACTTATGTTAAGAAGGGACACGTCTTTTATAGACACGTCTGTCCCTGGGTGGCCTTGCGTGGCTTGCCGCTGGTGGCACAGACTTTTACTTGGATACGTAGCTAAACAGTAGTTTGTTGAGGGGACTCGCAGCAATGTAGAGCCCGGGTGCTTTCTGTGTAGGTTTAAGGGTAGATCGGTACTAGAGTTGTATCAATGAGGCATTTCTTTTCTGTATGAGGCACAGTCAGGAAATTAATTTGTTAGTACAGACCTGTGTGACTAAAGCAGCCTTTTTCACACATTTTTACACATTATTTGTCAAGAATGCCCCGTCTTGCTCGGCAGTTGATGTACAGTGCATGCCGCAGTAAACAATCCTGACCACGAAAACGTGACCCTGCATGTTGTTACAACGCGGTTGTTACAACGACCACGTTGTAACAACGCATACCATTACCCCGTAAGTTGTAACAATGACTTGCAAAGGGGGGAGAAGGTGTTGGGTTTAAAATCCAACATCTTCCCTTCTGTCCGCACAGACGGGAGTTGGAATAGTAAATTATACTATTTCAACATCCAGCGCCCCCCTCCGCAAGTCGTTGGTACGAATTGCGGGGTAATGGTATGCGTTGTTACAATGCAGTCATTGCGGTTGTTGTAACAACCGCATTGTAACAACATGCTAGGTCACAGGCAGCGGGAAAAAGAGGCATATTCCATGCCACAGCATATCAGATGCCCTGGGTAAACAAAGAGTGAAGGGCAGCAGCCGGAAGTGCAGGTCCAGTTCACTTTTGATGACACTGTCCAATTGTAAATCTGCCAGTGCTCACTAGAGGTGGGCGAGTCAACAAATTGACAGAGACAGCCAGGCAAGAGCCGAGCCAGGGGTCTGCCTAGGGTCTTAGAGTCCGTGTGTGAGCCGAGCCCTGGAAAATGTTTGCCATGCAAATCATATGCCAAACAGTGGTTGCCAACCTGTGGTTCATGACACTTGGGGGTTACCACAGCTTCCTCAGGGAGTCTGCGACTACTTAGAAAATTAAATAATATTAACAAATTTATCAAGTGTATATAAAGTAGCTAAAGGTACAATTTAAAAATGTTAAATGTACTGTAAATGTGAAAGATTTGAAATTGGAGGATAAAAATGAAACTAGTATCCTCAGTTTGATTCGTGGGAGCAGTGCAAGTGCAACAAACAGAATATAGTATGGGCGGTGAGTGGTCTCAATTGAATTTAGAAAAGGTCCAACCATTCTATCAAAATGTAGATTTTTTTTTTATTCACATGTGTTTGAAAATTGCGATTCTCCTATTTACATGACCAAAGAATCTGGATTTCATTAAAGACACGGAGGCTAACATTATGCATTAATCCTTTTAATGCAGCTCTCACACAGCCGCTTATGTCACAAAGGTAAGAACAAGAATTAGGTGACATCATAGTATCCATAAAGGCCAGGTGCCAAGGGAGATCAGCCTCTTTTAAATGCCTCGAGTGACAGGAGAAGTTGAAACGGAGGAACAAAGCTTGAACTTGAATGAGGAACTGGAGACCATCTTGAGTTCCAAGTAGATTCATCAGTTAGAATTGTCTGAAATGGAAAGACGAGGTAAATCAAGGAGAAGGAAGGAAAGTGACTTCATGAGAAGCATGAACAAAAACATCACAATAAGAGAGCATGAAGAGGTTGCAAAACGGATTAAATAATTGTAAACCAGATTAAATAACAATTCACAATTACCCTCAGGGAGGGACGGGAGGGATAATGTTAGCCTCCGTGTCTTTAATGAAATCCAGATTCTCTGGTCATGTAAATAGGAGAATCGCAATTTCATTACAAGACAGGAGGCTACATTATGCATGTTGGTAGCCTTGAATAACTGCATCAGAAACATGTTCAATTGGTTTACAATAGTGATGTGCAAAGGTATAGGCGTTAGACCAATCAGCTGATTTAAGGATAGCATCCAACTTACCACCAGACCAGAAAGACTTGCTGGCCATAGCGCTCCTAAGAGAGTGAGCCTGGAACTTAGACAGGTCAATACCAGCAAGGTTCATAGCAATTTTAACCCACCTAGCGATAGAGCAGGATGAGATGGGTTTAAAGGGACTAACGTAAGAAACTAAAAGTTGATTTGCACCAGGAGGACGAAGGTTAGACATTCTGGAATCGTATTCCTTCATGCAATCAACAACACATAGTTTTGGGTGAGAATCAAAACGAGGGTAAAAGATAGAATCAGACATGGTTTTAATTCTTCTAAATATTTCGAATTTAACACCAAACATGTCGTAACATCTATTAGAGATGTCGAGAGCCTTGACATCAGAAACTCTGCGACAAGAAACTAGACATAAGAGAGAGGCGAGCTTAATAGAGAGACATTTCCTGTTAAGGAGAGAATTATTAGGCCATGAACAAAAAAGATCAAGTAATAGTTTAACATCCCAAACTGATTGATATCTAGGACGAGGGGGTCTCTTAAGACGAATGCTTTTAAGAACTCTGCAGATAATAACGTTTTTACCTACCGTTTTACCATTGACAAGAGCATGGCCGGCTGAAATTGCAGATCTAAAACAATTAATTGATCTATAGGAGAGACCATTATCGTAGATTTCAACAAGGAAATTAACAATAGAGACTATAGGAGCCTCCACGGGATCCAGGTTCCTTTCCAAGCACCAACTAGACCATTTCTTCCAGATGTTATTGTATCTGTAATGGGTTCCGGGTGCCCATGACTCTCCGAGGAGAGTGAGAGCAGACGACGAAAGTCCAGACAGTTGGTGAGATTGCCTGACACTTTCCAGGCAAGAAGGTTCAAACTCCCCGAAACAACCAGGTGATGATCCTCTCCGTCTGCGTTTAGGAGGAGGCCCTGAGTCGCGGGAATCAAGAAGGGAACGTCGCAAGAAAGTTCCAGAGCAGTGGGGAACCAGGCTTGAGACGGCCAAAAAGGGGTTATCAGAACAAGGGAGCATTGTTCCTGTCTCACCTTCTGAAGAACCCTCTGAATCATCGCAAAGGGGGGAAAGGCGTAAGGGCGAAGGGGAGCCCAAGGCTGGAGGAAAGCGTTCACAGCTAGAGCACCCGGGTCTGGCATCCAGCTGAAGTACTGGGGAAGTTGGAAGGTCAACCTGCTTGCGAAGAGGTCCACGTCGAAGGGACCCCAGAGAGTGTCCAGGGAATTGAAGATCGTCGCATCGAGTTTCCAGTCGCTGAAATCTTGAAGGAACCTCGAGTTCCAATCCGCTGAGATATTGGATTTCCCCGGAAGGTATTCTGCTCTCAAAGAAATTTTGTGTTCTAGACAGAACATCCATAATTTCTTGGCCAGATCCGATAGGTCTGCGGACCTCGTGCCACCGAGACGGTTGATGTAAAAGACCGCAGAAACATTGTCCATTTTCAGAAGGACAGATCTGCCCTGAAGTGAGTGTCTGAAACTCATCAAGGCATAAAGTCCAGCGGTTAGCTCTAAAAAATTTATGTGGTGGGAGGACTCGGAAGGGGTCCAAACTCCGCCGGTGTCCTGGTCGAGGAGGCGAGCGCCCCAGCCATGGAGACTGGCGTCTGATTCCAAGACGAAGTCTGGGGGTGAACCAAAGATAGCCCTTCCGTTCCATGCATCCAAATTGTCCAGCCACCAAGCGAGTTCCAGTCTCGCTGGTTGATCCAGAGAGATCTTGTCCCCATACCAGAGACCGGACCGGAGGGCTTGGGCTTTCACCCTCTGGAGAGCATGGTAGTTTAGAGGGCCCGGGAAGATAGCTTGGATCGAAGAGGAAAGAAGACCCAAGAGCCTGGCTAGCTCTCGTAGAGAGAGAGATTGATGTTTCAGGACAAACCTGATTACTTTTCGGATTTTCGCGATCTTCTTCTTCGGGAGTGAAAGAAGACAGCTTGAGGTGTTCACGGTGAAGCCTAAAAACTCCAGGGATTTTGAGGGAGTCAGGATGGACTTCTCTCTGTTTATAATGAAGCCGAGATCCTCTATCAATTCCATGGAGACCCTGAGGTCTTCTAGAATTTGTTCCTGGGTTTGAGACATGATGAGGATGTCGTCTAAGTAAATAATTAGGCGAACCCCTCTTGCTCTGAGAATCGAAACAATGGCTCTCATGACCTTGGTGAAACACCATGGGGCGGAAGAGAGACCGAAGGGGAGAGCTCGAAATTGGTAGAGGTGTCCGTCCCAAATAAATTGGAGGAAGGATTGGTGTTCCTTGGCCATAGGGATAGTAAAGTAGGCGTCCTTCAGGTCTAGCTTGACTAGCCAATCTCCTTGGAGAAGAAGGTCCCTGAGGAGATGGATGCCCTCCATCTTGAAGTGGCGATAGACCAGGTATCTGTTTACTTCCCGTAGATTTATGACAGGCCTCCAGCCTTTGTCCTTTTTCTCTACCAAGAAGAGGGTACTTACAAAATTCTTTTGTGACCAAGGAACCTCGATAATAGCTCCCTTTTTCAGCATAGAGGAGACCTCCTCCTTGGCGATAGCTAGGTGTTCCGGGGGGAGGTCCAAGGGTCTTGGAGTCGTGGATTGGTAAGGAATGTCCACGAAATCTATCATGAACCCGCGGACAGTTTGTAGGACCCACGGGTCCTGAGTATAACTTTCCCAGACATGGTAAAACAATTTGAGCCTTCCCCCGACCTTTGGAGGGGAAGGAGGAAGGAGGGCACTTACTTGAGGTGTTGGTATTAGGTGCTCCACGGGAGGGGAAGCCTCTGCCTCGGGAACCACGAGCTCCTCGTTGGGGGTAGAACTGCTTGTTCGAGGGGTAGTATCCCCTTCCTGCACCACCTCTTCCTCTGCCGGAGTTATAGGGCCGGAAGTTGGCACGGCCGAAAGAACGGCCCCTTCTTCCGGCCTGATCAAAAACATTAGATGGAAAGACTTTTTTCAGGTTACTTTGAGCCCTATCAAGCGCCGTAAAGGTCGCAACGTATCTGCCAATTGACTTAATCATATCTTGCCCGAAGAGTAGGCCTTGAGGTTCGGAAGAAGGTTCTTTGTCGGCCAAGTCCCCGAGTTTGGGGTTAATTCTGTTTAAGACAGTTTTTCTCCTTTCCATGTTGAGGCTCGAATTGGCGTTCCCTAGGAGAACGATGGCTCTCTGGCTCCAACCCCTGATGAGCGCAGTGTCGAGGGGAGTATCTGAAATATAGGACTCCTCAGCAAGATCAAGGATTTTGGTGAGAGGGCCTAGGATGTCTAGTAGACGGTCCTGGCAGGATTTAAATGCTCTTTCGAGGACCCTTTCTAGGGTCCTTTCCCAGTTTAAAGAGAAATTTAATAAGGTCTGGGTCAAGGTTGGGGGTCTGGCAGACCTTATCCCCAATCCATGGTCTCGGGCATTCAGCGCGCATAATGTTCCTTGTATCAGTTTCCAAGGAGTTTCTCAACCATTTGGTTATGAACTTGCCGACATGTTCCTGGGGGGACCACTTAGAGCTATTGGGGCGTGAGATATTGACAGGAGAAAACATTTCTCCCCCAAGGGGGTCAAGGATGGTATCCTTGGAGGAGGAAGGAGGGTCTAAATCTGGAAACGAGTTGGGGTCTGAGTCGTTGGAGAGGTAGTCATTAGGATCGAAAATGAACTCGTCGTAGGGTTCCTCGAAGGTCTCCTACAGGTCAGAGTAGGTATCGGAAAGAGCACTAGCACCGTGACCAGTCGTGCCGCTTAGGACACCTTCCAGAGTTGTACCGCCAGGGGTACCCAACCTAGTTGTGCCGCGAGGGGCACCAATGCCTCTTGGAGCGCTAAGGCTTCCCGAATCCAGAGAGGTGCTATGACCTCCAAAGTTCCCCGCACGACTATCTATAGTGTGCTTGGTTTTTCTAGGTGCTTTGAGCCTTGTAGGGTCATTAGGGTGTTGCCCAAGGTCGCTGAGGGTCCTCTTACGAGACATTACCTCGCTAAAGGTATCGAGCATGCATGCTCTCATTTCCTTTTTCAGAAAGTTTTTGAAAGCGTCACTATTGTGAGAGGGAGAGGAAGCCGTAGCATCCTCGCTCTCCATATCTGACATTTTGTTTAGTGATAATGGAAACAGAAGGCTTAACCTGCCTCTTATCTTCCCTCTTTTTTTTTTTTTTTTTTATCTGTATGAATGCCACGTTTTTTTTTTGTTTTTTTTTTTGTAAAGTTGTGCCTGCGCTTGCCAGAGAATGCCTTCGTTTGCCCTATGGACGTATTTGGGCAGGGTTGTGGTAAGATTTGGTCGAAGCAGTAGTCTGTCGGTAGCTCAGGAAAGCCTCACAGCAACTGACGTGCTCGAGGCAGTGCTGGGAGAAGAGGAATGACCCTTAGGAGGCAGGGGGCGTTGCGCCGCCGCTGCCGAGGGTCATTCCTCTAATGCGGGACACGCGAGGCGGCGCAAGATACCGGGATGGTCGGGAACACAGCGCGAGGGAAACGGGCAGCGATGGTGCGTTTTAAGAAGGTGATCCATTTTAGAATTTAAGGCATACTTAAAGGGCGATTTTGTTTTCAGGAGTAAACGGGAGCCGTGTAAGGCGGGTGTAATCGAGTGTACTGGGGGGTACAGGGAAGACACACGGTGCGGGGAAGACAACCGAAAATTGGAAGTCTTGGGAAGGGGTTACAGCAAAGGTAACACAAACGCCGGTAATTGGGAACACACAAGTCCCTATGGGGGTCAGCACGAGCACCAGCGGTGTATAGCATATATATAAGCAGTATCATACATATGTATGGGCAAGGTTCAATAAGCAGTAAAAAGATCTATCAATATCAAAAACTATCAATATCAAGTGTTAACATTAGTAAAGACAAGGAGTAGTAAAGGCAACTTATCTGTTTGAGAGCCGCATTTAAAAGAGGCTGATCTCCCTTGGCACCTGGCCTTTATGGATACTATGATGTCACCTAATTCTTGTTCTTACCTTTGTGACGTAAGCGGCTGTGTGAGAGCTGCATTAAAAGGATTAATGCATAATGTAGCCTCCTGTCTTGTAATGAAATTAAATAAAATGTGTCATCATTTGTGTATTTGTTTGATGAATGCTTATTTCTGCATGTTTTATGTATTGTTTTGCGGTTCAAATCATCAACAATGCTTAGTCCCCAGCTTACAGTACTGACCCAGTGAGGGTCCTCGGATTCTAATAACAATTCGGTTCTACTAATGATTAAGCGGAGGTACCCAGAAGTCCAAAGGTTGAGAACCACTGACGTAAAATGTCTCCTCAAAATAAAAAAAAGTGTATTTAACATGTGGAAGCCTTGACATTAATACATCACATTATAGCACTGCACCGAGTCTTACTTGTTAAAAGTGAGTTTTTAAATATGAAATTAGAACCCTTCCAGGCCAGGCCCCACCCGGCGATAGTGCCATCAGCGAATTAAGATGAAAGTCAGTTGTCATATGAAACCTGCAGGAGGGCCAGATTCTTAGACACATTAACATTGCAGTCTATTAAGTCAAACACATAAGGCTTTTGTGCAGCTGGTATTCTGTACTCATCTGAAAGTGCTTTAAATATTTGATAATGAAGAAAGATGAGGATCTGTGAAATAAGATATTTCCCTAAGATCACAAAGTTTGGTTAAGCAGTGAAGCAGCACTTAATCCAGGGCTTCTGGTTTCACTTTGTACAAATCAGCTGCCAAATGGGTATCTATATCTTTTCTCTTCTCACGGGAAACATCCTTTATATGGCGGTGATTACACCGCGATGCATTTAGAACGCTGTCATTACAACGCAAGCGTTACATCGACTTGCACTGGAGGGCGCTCTAACCTAAGGAATAGTAAGATTTACTATTCCAACACCTTCACTACTGTACGTTGATGGGTGTTAGAAGAGTAAATCTTACTACTCCCAAGTCCAGCGCCCTCCAGCGCAAGTCGTTGTAACAACTTGTGTTGTAAAAACTGCGATGTTACATACCGCGATCATTTTGATTGCGTTGTAACATCACATATTCCTTTTCTCATTGAATGTCAATGTTTTATTTTGACCTGTTTGTGTATGAGGTAGAGCGAGGGTGTCAGGCAGAAACCACATGAACGTTCAGCTCATTATGGGCTCGAGGTTTCAACAGGACCTCGAGTGGAGTTACAGCGAGGCTTCAGGCTCGCCCACTCTTAGTGCTCACAGCCCATGACGCACTCAGGACCCGAAAGCTCTACTGCTTCTGTTGTGTCTACAGCAACAATCTTGACCACTCCTCCACACCCTCACCGCGTCCATCTCTAGTCCCTCCTGGCCTCGGGATGTCACCTGCAATCCCACTTCTCTGCACTAGGTTTGCAAAAAATTACATAAATATGGCACAATTCTCCTCAGAAGCAAGTATGGAAGGTGTAAGGGCTTGAGAGATGGTTCACTGAGTAAAGCTGCGGGACGGTAAGGCAAAGCCAGACCAATGAAGGGCCCGCGATGAACGCCTCCCGAGGGCGGGACCGCCAGGAGACGGAAGGCGGAAACCCAGCGAAAATCACTGGAAGCCCACAAAATTGGAAGCATGCAATTGGGTGGCATTGTTCAAACCATCCCAATCAGAAGGACGCGTGCGGCAGAAGAAGAGTTAAAAGGGCAGGGTGCAACACACTGGGCATACCTTGCCCTCTACATGTTGGCCTACCCACCTACACTGGATTGCCGGCATCGCAGCCACAGGTTGGGAGCGTGGTTGGAGGCCACCAAGACAGCACACCTAGACAGCCAAAAAACCACAATAGCCTAGGAAGAGGAGCTGCTCAAACAGTGTCCTTGGGATGCCTTATGGCAGGGACACTGGGAGCAATCAAAGGGTCAGCAGCAGGTGGACAGGGCACTTGCTGTCGGAAGGCAAGACGGCCACCCACTCAGATCTCTGTAGCAAGGGAAGCCTAGAGGCCACGAACGCTCGACACATGCTAAAGGGCCATAAATCAGGGGGCTGTGCCGGAAGGGCTGTAATAGTTACTGTGGACCAATTAATCAGACTGTTGATAAAGTTGACAGATGTGATGAAGTATTAAAATCATGGAGGATACAATTGACCATTAAAATGTGATGTTTATGTTCCATGTTTGTGAATAAACGGCGGCCATTATGCAGCAACAGTGATTCAACTAGTGCTTATTGAGATGGGATATAAGGGTGCATGAGGAAGGCAGGGAGGGACTGGTGGTCACTCGCACATCTGGGAGGGGTCAGGTGCTTGCCTTTCACATGTAGGTGCCAACTCCAGACCTCAATTGCCCACCGAAGGGTGATGATTGAGCACTGTTAAACTGGGTGTAACACTGCTGTTTACAGTGAGAAAGATCGAAAACTCTGGTGAACAACTGCTATAAAAACAAGTTATCGTTACTATATGTAGTAAGGTGAATGTTCCTCTCCTTCTCAGTTCTCTTTCTTCCCCTTGCTGTTCAGCCTGAGTATGTGTGGAATGTTGTATATGTCATGGAATGCTGAATGGGTGAAGTGAATCGGTTGGTGTCTGCAGGCTGAGCAGCTAGGAGGCTGCTCCTGGTGGGGCATACTTACAGGGATACTTACAGGCCCATTTACCATCTTGGCTACATCCTTATACTTCTGTAACCTGTACTACAATAAAGCTTCTTGGAACTACAACCTGGCCTCTTGTGGATTTCCTCCCTACTAAACTACTGTCCTCAGAAGCACACTAACAGTTCACTGAGGCAGGTTTGTGCATGTGGCACAACACTGACACAAAGTACCATATGTAAAGGAACGAATAGTTAAGATGGCCTCACCTGGTTTGGCGACCTCCTTCCCTGGGGGACATTTTGAGTGCACATCGCAGTGCTTGCAACCCGCCTCTGACGTCAATCCACAGAACATTCCAGGCTTGCATTTGCACTTGGTCTTCTCTGTCGGTGAACAGGAGATGTCCACTTCGAGGCCTAGCACTGTCAACAGTTGGCAAAAAAAAGATAATGGACAGATGGAATGAGACAACAAATATAGCAATTGACAGATATCACTTCTCACGTGCACTGAGCACCCCTTATGTCCACACACAATTCTGCACAACAGTGAGGAAGTGGCAAAGTGCATTCAATTGAATCAACGTGCGACTACAGTTCCCAAAATGCAGTAGGTTGTTAAAAGAGAGCTAGAGACTGGAAACATAGACCCAGATTAACAATCCTTTTGCACTGGGTTTGTGTCACAAAAGTCAAGCAAACCTATGCAAAATGCTTTTTTTGGATTTACTTTCCAGCGCAAAATGTTGCGCTAGAAAGTTGCCTGCTTTGCGTTACTCGGCGTCAAGGGAGCATTTCATGGGTGGGTACATGGGCATTCCCGTATAACCACCCATGTTTTTTTCCCTGTTCTTTCCTTTTTCTTTCTTATCTTCGGAACTTGTTTTTGTCTCGAACTATAAAACAGTCGATATTAATGTCTGCTGCGAATCTAAACTGTGTTCTCCACTGTCTCTTATAATGAATGCCGATTAAGACAAATAAAAAAAAACACTTATGGTTTTAGACCCTAAAACCTATGTACAAACAATTGTAGATGCGGTTTTGTGCCACAAAATAACACCACTTGAAAGCAGGAATTAAAAAGGAGAAATGGTTTTATTTCTCCAAACTTTTCCAACTCTGCATGTGAGCTGCACTGTACAGCACACATAGATCGTGAAAAAATATATATAGGCATTGTATTTTGTCCTGGAACAGCACCCTTTCAGTATAAACCCTTTGCTAGGCTCACACAGACACCTTTGCGCTATGGCGATTAGTATGTGCGTGGCTCTGTGCGGCCTATACATGTGCCAGTGCTCGAAGGAGAGCAGGATAGTGTCATATTTTTGTAGATATGGCCCTTTCCTGCTCTCTCCTTCTCACGCAATGCAGAGCAGCAACTTTGAGTGCTGCTCTATATTGGGTGAAAGTTTTGTTGATCTGGGCCCTGGTCTTCTGGTGTCCTGGAGTAAGGTGGTAAATGTAATCAGGTGCGGGAAGGGCCAGGAGAATCAATACCCTTCTTGTTCTTTAAAAGCATTGCTTAATTTGAGGTGGTGGTTTCCGGTGCTCGGCACTGGCACTTAATTGTCAACACTGTACTTATGACCGTCTGTCACATGGTGGCGCTGCTCATCTAATTTAGAGATGAGCAGAACCATAGTTGTTTATAAATACAATATATATTTAACATTACTAATACTAGCCTCCCCAGCCATTCCTTAATCTTTGGGGACCTGAAATAATCTGAACTGTTCCACTTGCAGGCGATAGAGATGGTTAGTAGTTGATCTGGCAACAATGACATGCGCGGTGGGCGGTGCACGCTGCAGTGGTCTCTTGTTCCAGGCCCTGGCACTTATTATTTTACAAGTGAAACACTGTTTAAAAGTAACTTTCATAGAGAGGCCACAGTTAGAAAGGACACCAAGATCAGCGCCCGAATGGACTAGATACTCACCATCATCACAGATTGGGCAGGAAATGCAGTTCCGGATGTAGTTCCACTGTTCTGTATAAGTGTCCTCGCGGCACGGGAGACACACCGTGTTAACGTCAGAGGTGCATTCCTGGGCTGCATACATTCCTGAGGGCAGGACATTCAGTGAAACAATATATTAATGTCCACATGAAAGGAATACAGCTGCCCCCCTGCATTTACAGATTTCTACCATGGGAAACGGAAGTGACATCCCTTTGACCGCTGATATCAGAGGGGCGGGCTTACCTCTTATTCCTCCCACAACCTCCCAACAGCCTGAGGCTGCTGCGTGGCCAGAAGGGTCTGGAGTGTGAACTGCAGGGAGTGAGCAGAGCTCTTACGGCCACATGCATCAATCTTCCCGTTTGCGAATTCCTAATTGCGAAAATTAAGGAATCGCAATTAAGAATTCGCAAACGGCTATGCATTAAGAAATCGCAATTTTTTTTGCGATTTCTTAATTTTCCTTAATTGCAATTGACAATTTTGCGTATCGCAATTAAGGAATCCCTTTTCATTGATTCCTATGGGCCTAGAGGCCCATAGGAATGAATGTGAAGGCATTCTCATTTTGCAATTCGCAATTAAGGAATCGCAAGATGAGAATGCAATTTCAAGGGTGCAGGGGGGGGGTCCAAAGGACACCCCCCTGCACCCCTGAAATGTACCTTTAAGTACTTTTTACACACACACACATGCCCCAAGGGCATGTGTGTGTGTAAAATGAAACTTTCAAAAATGCACTTTTGTGTATTTTTGAAAGTTTTCGCAAATTAGCATGAAGTTTAACTTCATGTTAATTTAACACTTCCTATTTGTGATTTTTTAACTTAAAAAAGAATCATGCATTGCATTTAAGAAATCGCAAATAAATTGCGATTTCTTAAATTGCGAAAAAAACAAAAAAGGTTAATGCATCCAAAATCAATGAATTGCATTCGCAAACGGCCGAATTTTGTGATTCGCACCATTTGCGAATGCAATTCAGTTTGATGCATGTGGGCATTAGACTCAGCTTTGCTTTGTTCCTCCTGCTGAATACATGAACCCACCTACTGCTGTCCTTGTGAGCCACACTCTACCCATCAACGACTGTTCCAAGTTTCTCATGTTCATGCGTGAGCAGCTCACCGATTCCAGGTTTTTCCTAGAATTCTGAGATACACCTGCTTATCCTATCATAAATCTAGAACTACAAGAAGAAAGCAAAGAGGCAAAGAGAATGCCTGGACTGAATGAGCTACTCACATAATCACCTTGGACAAACTAAGGGGCATATCAACAAGTCGGCGATAAAAAATTATCGCCGCTTTTGCCGCCGAACAGCGGCAATAATTTTATCGCTATATCGCGTGAATCCTTGCCTTAGCGCCCTTTCCCGCAACGCCCACCTTTGCATTTCTAATGAGATGCAAAGTGGGCGATCCAGCTCAAAATAACTGGAGAAATGTCGCTAACGGACATTTCTCCAATTATCAATGGGCACGCTAACAAGCATAGCGATAAGAAAAGTAGCGCTAACCTTGGGTATCACTACTTTCCTTACACCTGCTTTTAGTTTGACTTAGCCATCCAACGGAAGGTGGATATCAAGGCTGAGTCTGCCCTGCCCTATCAGCAAGCTATCGCTAAACGTTGTGCGATTATCGCTGTATTTCCAGCAATAATCGCACAGCTGACAGCTTGCGCCTGGAATTTTATCGCTTTTGAGATAAGCGTTGCTAATAGCACGCTATCTCAGCGATAAAATTCGGCGACAGCCGGCGATAATTATCCTAGCGCTAAGTGCGCTTAGCGATAATTATCGCCGGTTGTTGCTGATATGCCCCTAAGAGCTCTGCCTATCATCCACCAAGCTGCTAAGCGCTATGTCCCATAAGATGATAACCCCACCTCATTGATCTCTGCACCATGAAAACACTTCCCACACAGGATCAAAAGAAAGACAACACAGTCCTTACCACACACCCCATAAGGTGTAGCATGCTATCCCTGTGGGCAAGTGCTTCAGCGCCCCACACAGGGGTAGGTAGCGCTATATAAATGTTGCAATACAATGCTTGCATTTACCTAGCATCTGTAGTCCCTGCAGTGGAACCCAAATCCCCACCCATGTTCACACCCATATTGTGGAAGACAGCCTCCTTTATTTTCTTTTGCTCCGCCCTCAGCGTGTTTGTCTTCAACTGTTATACGCGTAGACAGGCATTTCGTGAGTATGAAGAATGACCCTGGGAAAATCATATATTAACTACTCGCCATATTAACATCAGAAAGGTGTAGTCCTGGGACTTCGAAACTAAAATGAGGCGACAGCTACTGTTTAGCAAATGCACCCCTTTCTCTCTCTAGGAATTTGCTTACCAGGTTTTACTTGGAACAATTTAAACTGTAGGTACTATCTCAAAGATTAGCCAAACTGAATACTGTAAATGTATTTGTGTTCCAATTCTGAATGCCAAGGCGCTACGGGCATAAACAGTCATCAAAAGATGAGGGGGGGGGGTGTGCATAAGTGATTCAAGGTGTTTTTGAGGCTTTCTTTTCATATTGCGCTCCTCTTAATCAGGCATTAGGTCCCCTAAATAGATATACATCTGACTAAATAGTGGGCGTAGGCTGTGCTTAATTTGTACAGGTTTTTGCCAGGTCTCGGCACCTGAACTTGTTACTTAGTATCAGTACATTTTTATCACGCTCCACCACATGGTGGCGCTGTCTATCGATTTTTTAACAGAGAATATTAGCAGTGTGTACAAATATTTAAATAATAATAATAATACCAGCAGCTTTGGATTACCTGGTATAATCCAAATTGTCATATATGTAGGAGTGTGATGGTTGGAAGGTAGTCTCTTTGCTGGCTTTTGGCAGCCTGGGAGGGTCAGATGATGGTGCAAGATGCAGTGACCTACTGACATACATATTGGGTCCAATTTAAGCACTGAGCTTACTTAGGGCCCAATTACGAGTTTGGCGGTGTGGGAGCAGACTGCCTTGCCAGCAGCCCACTCCACCAAATTTGTGGTTCGGCCGCCCGCCAGATTATGAGTGTCCTTATGTCTGGCGGGCTGTTTTTGGCTCTGCCACAGTGGTGCCTTTGCAAATGTGCACCACAATGGGAACACCAAAATCAATTCCTGCACGGCATGGACTGTAAAGTCCATACCAGGCGGGAACTGGGGTGCATGCACACAGGGGGGCCATATTGTGCCCCCTGCACGCACCCCGTGCACATGGGCAACAGGTTCCACCACGGTTTTCATGGGGGAGGAACCGCCATGAAAACCGTAGTGGAGAGGAAACTCATAATATGCTTGGCGGACAGTAGAGGTCCCACCAAGCATATTGTTACTGTTACACTACTGCACCACCACCAGGAAATGGCAGTTCCCTGGCGGCATTCATGTAGCAATGGCAGTCCGACCACCCTAGTTGTAATAGGGCGGTTGGAGCGCCGGTGTGGCGGTAGCTGGACTGTCAGACACGTAATTAGGGCCTTACTGTGTTTACATTTTTCTACCAGATCCAAGGGTTGACTGTTATTGATTGCTACCTCTACAGATTTAAGGGCTCAAAGGAAATAACTTTATTATTCGCTTTGAGTTTCTGACATAATGGCAGATAAGGGTACACAGGCACTGGTTGAAGATGCATAACCCAAGATCAAACCATCTGGTCAAAAAGGATAGCTAAAAGGCAATGCAAGGCTGCTTTCTTTAAGGCCCACGCCTTTCCCACCATGATTGTAATTTTGGACACTCTTCCCCGCCTCTGGATAATTTCCAATGTGTTGTGGATATACTGCAAAATACATACAAGTGATGGATGGAATGCAGAACAAATCAAAACATTCACCCCCAGTCAAGAGATCTGGGTTAAATCCATCATTCTTTTGCTCACCATTCCACCCTAGTGTAGACCTGGCCATATGGAAATCAGTCTTGACCCTGTGCCTCATGGGAACAGTCCAGCCCGAACTGCCAAGTCAGGTCCTCCCTGGACTGGAAACAAGCATCCAAGGATCTTTCAGCCCTCATCAGCCAGAATAGCTTGACTCCAGTGGCATGGAGAGCACGGGACCCACGTCTGAGCATACCCATTCCACTCGGTGTGACAAATGCAAAAACTCACTTGTGTGTCTTTTGCTTTCTCGCCCTAAGTGTGCTGGGTATGCCCTGACTGGAAACCCTGAAACGGGTCCTAGGATGCTTGTTTCCAATCCAAGGAGGACCTGGCCTGGCAGTTAAGTTTGGACTGTTCCCACTGGGTGCAGGGTCAAGACTGATTTGCATATGGCTGTGTTCAAACTGGAATGGCATGTGGAGCAAAAAATGATGTATTTAGGCCCAGATCTCTGTACTGGGGTGAATGTATGATATTGTTCTGCATTCTGTCCATCAGTTGTTCTTTTTGCATATGTCACCCCGAGTGGGACGGATATGCTCAGATGTGGGTCCCGTGCTCTACATGCCACTGGAGTCAAGCTATCCTGGCTGTTGAGGGGTGAAACCCCTAAACCGGTCCTAGAATGCTTGTTTCCAGTCCAGGGAGGTCCTGGCCTGAGTGGTATTTGGGGTCTCAGAGCAGCTGAGTTAAGGACCTGGGATAGACACCCAAAAAGTGTGACCACCCTTCAGAAAATGAATTAGTGGCATCCCCTTGCTGGCACACATAAGAGGCGGTCCAAAGTTAGGGTGCCTTTTGAGCACGGCCCAAGCTGTGATTTTTTGTGTGCAGTGTCCCCCTCCAACACAGGACTTAGGTAGGGTCTGCCCTCACGACTGATGTCACCCTTCTCACAAGTAAACCTGGCTCTAGATCACCAGGGGCTGTATCATGATGCTGTTTTCTGAAGTGTGCCACCTTACATTAAGAAATGTGTAGGAGGCACTGCATTCTCAGTACAAGCCGCCAAGCTCTGGAACTCACTGCCAGCCAGCATTAGAAGCAAACAGAAGCATATCCACTTCCGAAGACAATTGAAAATAAGGCTATTTTCTAATAACTGCACCACCCACATTCCGTAACAGAGCCCAGAAAACAGGGGCAACTTCAAGTATAGTCCTCAGCTTACAAGCTACGAACTGCACACAACTCAACGAACAAATTGCTTTTGTTATGCAGGTAAGCTAAGTAGGGCTGACCTATGGGAAGCCGTAGCATTATAGTTATGAACTTGCGTATATAACAGTGAATAAAGCCATAATACACAGCAGTCAGCAGCAAATTATAGCTCATGCTTCTAAAATTCATATTACATATCTGCTAAGAGGGTCGTCCATCAGCAGCACTGCACAAAAACAAACATCACCAAATGACCAGGCATGGAATAACTGAAGAGATCTGTCACACATTACTAGACAATCAGAGAACTGTAATATAGTCCACCACTGCAAGTCCCAAATATCTATACACTTTGGGCACTTCTTAACATCTTAAAAGACACTCAGATACGAGATCATAAAAATGCCCATCCCAACAGTTCTCTCCACTTCTCTCTCCCTTCAACCGAGCCATCTCAGAAACCCAACTATAAACATAATCTCAGATTAGACCCTGTACAGTAACCAGTTAAGCAGACTAAAGCATAACAAATACCATAAAGGGACCAGCAGAGCTGTTGAAATCTGCCAGCTTACTAAAAACCATAAAACTCTGCATCTGTCTCTCAAACTTCCTCATCCAACACACTGCTACCCACTGCACGATAACATTGGCCATCCTGCACAACATGGAAACACTTCCCACAAAGAATGAAAACAGACATCTTTCCAACCACATGCCCTACATGATGTAGAGTGTCACTCATGTCGGCAAGTGCTTTAGGACCAAACAGAGGGGTAGCAAGCACTCTATAAATGCAGAAATACAACTGCGCCAGTGAATGACAGGTCTGTGCACTTCTTTTTGGCATCGTGAGCCCATAAACTAATTCAAAATATCTCTGAGTTAATGCATATTTTGCTGACAGCAGAGGTTGGAAACAGGGCAGCAACTTTCTATGTGTCTTTCTGAACTTTTTTTTTCAATAACAAAAGAGAGAGTGAGGGAAAATTTACACTAATTTATGTGAGTTGGGAACTCCTGGTCCCCGGGATTAGTTACAAAAACAATGGAGGAGTATCCACTCAAAAACAGAGAAAACAATTCTCTAGACATGGGCTTACGTGCTCAATTCAGCACAGTGTGCCCCAACCTGTTGATGGATAATGCATATCCTTATAGAAGACCCCTCACTCCCCAACCTGGTTGCTGACATGCTTCATCATCGGGGTCCCACCCCATAAGCCGAGTGCCTATAGGGTGTGCTGCGACACCTGACTACAGTGGAGCTGGTTAGTTTTTCTTTTATGTGTTCAGGGCGATCAAATAAGTGAATTTAAAAAGGGCCAAAACTACTCACTGCAAGTGTGAGAAGTTGGCCTGATGTGCAGTGCTCACTATTCTAGTGATCACTATATATCAGTCCAAACAACCCTCATTGATGATTGGTTGTAAGTCAACCTTATAGACCCGCTATCCTAGTAGCATGGATACGAGCAGTCTAAGGCTAAGACTCTAGAGGGCGTGTTAAGCCAGCTGTTTCACCATCACATTACCCCTTGAACACCCAGTGAAAGGACACCACACAAGTTGTTATGAAAATAAACAGTGTATTTATTTATAACAAGACTACCCTGGCTCTTTATGAGGCAGGGAGCTAAGCACACAACAAAACTCTTACGAAAATACTTTAAGTTAGCACGTTATACACAAATGCCCGAGGGGCACGAAAAACCATATACTTTAAAAGTGGAATGCGAATTACTAGCAGGTAAGTAACAGTTCTAATAGGCTTTGGAATCGCTAGGACTGGACTAGGGAATCGTTAGATTACTACTAGGAGACCCAGGGGACTCGGGTGCAGAGTGTGCACTCTCACGCGGGATGCGGGACAAAGTCTATGGAGGCTAGTAAAGGCAAAGTTAGTGTTCACGGGCGAACCCGACCTGGTAGGGAGAAAACGACAGTGGATCCTGACCCTTGGATAGTGAGGCTATGCTGGGACACCGAAGTGCCGAAGTTACCTAGCCCAGGGGCGGCAGCTGCATAGGTCTGAAAAGACGTCGGGGATCTCGTTGCCGGACCAGGAGCCTGGAAGGAAGAAGTTGCTGGCAGGCGACCAGTGAAGGAAAGTTCGATGGATCCAAGCCTGGATCAAGGATGAAGAAAACCTGAAAGCAGAGGGGACCAAGTTCTTGAATCACTAGCCAGTGATTAAGTGGGCACCAGGATGGCACCGGGCGAAGTCACCGCAGTCAGGTGAGTGGGCGCTGCTGGGCTCTGCAGTCTCTCGGACCAGGAGGCGTTGTCGGCGACCAGGATGGAGGTGCGAGCTGTCCCACGAAGGATGAAGTCGTTGGCGTCGAAGTTACCCAGGATTGGGCAACAAGCCTTGGCTAATTCAAGCCCACGCGGTGGACTCAAAATGGCGTCTTGAGTGGACCAGGAGGGTCCAGGGTGCTCCTCTTCTGGGAGGGAGCAAGGGCCAGTCTGGAGCAACCAGACCAGCAGCAGAAATGTCGTCGGGCGTCGTCAGGAAGGCCACAAGCCAACGGGCTAGTAGCCAAACAACGCGGTGAGCAGCAGAAGGCAGAAGGGCCCCACGCCGATCGTGGAGATGCTGGGGGGCTGCTCTTCGGTGCTGGAGCTGCTCAGGGTGGGGGCTTCTCGGACCCCAAAGCACTCACCAGGAAATTACTCGGTGGGCTTGCTGTGCAGAAGTCGTGCAGTCTTGGCGATGGCCGGTCCCTCGAGGTCTCGTCGCACCCACGGTTCTCAGCTGTGCTGTAGAGGTGGGTAGAGGTCAGAGGTGCCAGGGAAGCCGGGTCTCGTCGAGCTGGGCAGTCGGATTCCGGAGGAAGGACGTGCAGCAGACCGCAGTGTTCTTAGGTGGTGCCTGCGGATGCAGGGTGACTACTCCTTAGTCACAAGGGAGAAATCTTAGGAAGAAGTCTTGAGTTCCTTTCGCAGAAAGTAGTTTCAGGATTCAAAGATGATCTGATTTGGAAGGGGGCCAGTCTCTACCTTTATCCTGTGAAAAGGGGCTGGCACGCGACTAAGTCCTGCCCTATGGGTGGGACTAGGAGGGGGGTGGTTACACCCACTTCCTTGGCGGGCTTTTCCCCAGCACAGGGTCTGGAGTGACCCTGGAACTGGTTCCAGCCAGCCTATGCACAGTGAGCACCGGGGTGCCACGTGCAGTCACCTTCCTCTAAAGCCCTGCCTACCTACAATACACAAAACCCTGTCTGGGACGGTGCTGGCACCGCCCCTGGCAGGAAACCCTTTGTCCTTATCTCCTGCTCTGGGAGGACTCCCAGCAGCAGGAGGGCAGACTTGTGTCTCGGTGGCAGCATCCATTTTGTGGATGCTAAGGCTCTGTCTGACTTTTAACCGGGTTATAGGTTACAGGCATGTCGTGTCCCTCTAGAAGGGTGGAATGCTAACCCCGTCGCCAGAATTGGCGAGGGGTTAGTATTCCAATTCGTATGACACCTTACTCGACATGTTTTGATAAAGCGATACCAGAGTTGGCACATAACCGCGAGGATTATAATGCACTTAAGAGTATATGGTATGCGATATCATGGAAACGGCTAAGGGATGGATCCCGAAAGCCGCAGACGGGCTCAGCTCATGCCAGAGCACCATCTCACACGATTCCAAGCACTCTGCCTTCAGGATTGTTAAGGCCTGCCATAGGAGTGACTGATAGGAGATCTGTGTGTCCATTTTAGGGTTAGATATAGGTATACTATATCTAAAGCAAAGGGTGATTACACCACCTTGCCCCAGCTGTCAAGCAGCCAGTTGTGTCAGATTTGGATGGCCAGCCAGGGGTGGCATAATACATGCTGCAGCCCCTGGTAGGCCCTGGGTACACCTATGCCCTGGGTACCTAGGGTACACTGTACAGGGACTGGTAAGGTGGCTCAGTATCCAATTTAGATATGTACCTAAGGTACATGGAATCCATTTTACAGAGAGAGCAGTGGGCCTGAGGTCCTGAACAGCAGGGCCTCAGGTCAACTAAGTCAGAAAACCAGCAAAACACCAGGCAAAAAGTTGGGGGCAACCATAGTCAGGGGTCAACCTTCCTACATAACCCCCCCCCAAACGAAAGGAGATAAGGCTATCCTTGTCCAGGTAAGCCTATATTGCCTAAGTGGCCATTTAAGGAAGTACCAGCACTGGCATGGTTACCCCCTATGTCATGGTCCACTAAGCAATCCCTCACCCTAAGGGTGTCTGAGGGTCTCCACCATAGGGAATCTCTACCTGTGGTGTGTTTTGTCAAAGAAAAAGGCTGGTGCTGAAATGGAGTACTGAAGTGAGGCTCCACTAATTTTGGGCTCAGCTTCCTCCAATCATTTTCCACCATATAGGCCTTTCTTTCCAAGACTGAGTTGTTTTGGGCTCTCAGGGTCAACCTCTGGCTACCTACAGCTGGAGGTTGGGTCCCTCTGTTTGGCTTACTGGAGGGACAGGTCAGGTCTGGGGCCCTCAGGTCCCAAGTTTGGCTGTGCCCAACAGTGTCCATCTGTGGGAGGTCCCTAACTAATTTTAAGGGGGATCCCTCAGGAGTATGTTTTATTTTCACTTGACTAGGACTACTAGCTTCAGTGCCCTTAATCTGCTGATTGGGAAATTCTTTTGGACAGGGGGCCCTTTGGGGTCCAACACTGGCCTCCCTGACCTCTACAGCCCTGGGCTGACGGAGGCAGGGTAGAGAGGGGCAGGTTACCTGCTCCAGACTGGGTCCCACCTTGGAAGGGTCCACTGACATCAGGGGTTCTGCCAGGCTAGGCCTGACTACCTCTGTGGCAGTTTCTTCACAAGGGGTCAGATCAGTTCCCTGAGGAGGCTGATCCTTTCCTAAAGTCTGGTGGGAGGGAGATTTCTCTTCCTCCTCAATACTCTCTGTCTGAGTGGAGTGATCCATAGTTTCAGGCTTCACAACACTGTCATCTGTCTGAGTTTGAGCTGTGGCCATCACAACTCTCCCAACCTTTTCAGGAGGGGGCTCAGTTTGGGTGTGGGCTGTGACCATCACAGCCTTGACAACCTGTTCTGGGAAGGAAGTTGTCTGAGATTGGGTTGTGACTGGCACAACCCTCCTGACCTGTTCAGGGAGGATATCTTGGACTGGGGCTGTGGCTACCACTGCCCCACTAACCTTACCATGGATGTTCACCATTCTAGAATGGGTCTCTTGCTCTACTTCAGCCCAGGCTGAGAGCTCTAAATCATTCCCCAGTAGGCAATCTACAGGCAAGTTTGGTGACACTGCCACTCTCTTGTGGCCAGTGACACCTCCCCAGCTGAGATTGACCACTGCCATGGGATGATCTCTCTGTACCCCATCAATATTGGTCACCTGGTATGTGGCACCAGGTAAAAGTTGCCTTGAGGGGACTAGACTCTCAGTCACCATAGTGATGCTAGCCCCTGTATCTCTATAGGCCTCAACTTTTATACCATTGATGAGGGGCTCCTGTCTGTACTTGCCCAAAGTGTTGGGACAAGTTGTGAAGTTGGCAAACCCCATGCCAGTCTCACAGACAAGAGTATCTAAGTTTGGGGACCTGGTTAGGCCAGAGTCCCCAGGAACTCCCAAAGTAAATGCACCCAAATTCTTGGGGGCACTCCCACCACCTGGGGGATTACTACTAGTAGTAACAGGAGGTTTGGGAATGTTACTTGGGGGTATGTTTTCCTTATTGTTATTCTTTGGGCAACTGCTGTCAGTTTTTAAATGACCCACCTGTTTACAGGGATAACAATAAGGTTTCTTCTGGTTGTTGGAAGGATTCTGGGACCCACCCCCCTCAGAGGATTTTTGGGGCCCTGATGTGGTTTGATCTGTAGATTTATTCCCACCCTTCTCTTGAGGCTTGGTTGATTCCTTTTTCTGGTCACCACCTTGGTTCTTGGGCCTAATCCTGGTTCTGACCCATTTGTCTGCCCTCTTACCCAATTCTTGTGGAGAGGTCAGATCAGAGTCTACCAGGTGCTGGTGTAATAACTGGTTCTGACAATTATTTAAGACTTGCTCTCTCATAATTAGATTATACAATCCCTTGAAATCAGTAACCTTACTACCCAGTAGCCAGCCTTCCAAAGCCTTAGTGGCACAATCAACAAAGTCTGACCAGTCCTGAGACTGAGTTTTCTGGGTGTCTCTGAACAGCAACCTGTACTGCTCAGTGGTTAAACCAAACCCATCAACCAGTGCATTTTTCAGGACCTGGTAATTGTTAGCATCCTCCACTCTTGTAGTGAGGAGCTTATCTCTACCTTTACCATCAAAGGAGAGCCACAGTATAGCTGCCCACTGACTCTGGGGAATGTTCTGCACAGTGCAGGCCCTCTCCAGAGCAGCCATCCATTTCTGGATATCATCCCCTTGCTTAAAGGGGGGCACTATTTTAGTCAGGTGTTTAGTATCTAAACCCTTCTCTCTATCTCTTGGGAGATTGCTGCCACCAGTGGGAGCTAGCCCACTCATCTGCTGCTCTCTTGCCAGGGCAAGCTTCTCTTTGGCCAGGGCAATTTCTTCCCTTTCAATCCTCAGTTCAGCTTGTCTCATCCTAGCTTCATGCTCCTTTCTCTGAGGGGAAGTAAATCTCCTCTGTGGAGGATTCCTTCTCCCCTGAGAAGAGGCATTAGAGTGCAGAGATCTATTGGAGTCCCTAGAAAGAGATCTATCTCTCCTAACTCCAAGGTTAGGCCCACTTCGGGTTAGTACTGGGGGGCCCCCAGATCCTAGCCCAAGTAAGTCTAAGTTGGTCCTAGTTAGCCTTCTGACTACCTCAAGACCTTTGTCTACCTCATCCCCAGAGAGTACCTCCTGATCCTCCTCCTCAACTGCTGAATCAGTGTTGGGGAGGTCTGGATCCCCAGAGGTTCCCTCTAAGGCTGGCATGCTCTCATGTAACTGAGAGAGCTTTCTGGCATCATATGTCTCTAAGAGACCTATCAGAAAGGGAATGGTGGGGTTAGACCCCTGCTTCAGTTTCCTGGAGACACAGAGTTGCCTCATCTCCTGAAAATTGAGAGCTGCATATCTTGAAGTGACCTGTGGAGGGTCAACACTGACCAGGGGAGTCTCAGTAGAGTCCCCCTGAGTCGACATGCTTTTCTAGTGAGGTGTAAGTGGTGCACTTACCTACACTATATGTTTGCCTACTGATCCCTTGCTAGAGTTGTAGTTTAGGGTGTGCTAGGCCCTAGGAGCTACAACAGCTGGTTCAGTAGAACTCAGAGTATTCTAAGCTAAGTTATATGTACCTTTAGTACTTATGTGATCTTTCACAAGATATTCTTAGGGCATGTGTGGTAAAACAACAGCAAGCTCAAATCCCAACCGCTGCTCACCAATGTGAGAAGTTGGCCTGATGTGCAGTGCTCACTATTCTAGTGATCACTATATATCAGTCCAAACAACCCTTATTGATGATTGGTTGTAAGTCAACCTTATAGACCCGCTATCCTAGTAGCATGGATACGAGCAGTCTAAGGTTAAGACTCTAGAGGGCGTGTTAAGCCAGCTGTTTCACCATCACATTACCCCTTGAACACCCAGTGAAAGGACACCACACAAGTTGTTATGAAAATAAACAGTGTATTTATTTATAACAAGACTACCCTGGCTCTTTATGAGGCAGGGAGCTAAGCACACAACAAAACTCTTACGAAAATACTTTAAGTTAGCACGTTATACACAAATGCCCGAGGGGCACGAAAAACCATATACTTTAAAAGTGGAATGCGAATTACTAGCAGGTAAGTAACAGTTCTAATAGGCTTTGGAATCGCTAGGACTGGACTAGGGAATCGTTAGATTACTACTAGGAGACCCAGGGGACTCGGGTGCAGAGTGTGCACTCTCACGCGGGATGCGGGACAAAGTCTATGGAGGCTAGTAAAGGCAAAGTTAGTGTTCACGGGCGAACCCGACCTGGTAGGGAGAAAACGACAGTGGATCCTGACCCTTGGATAGTGAGGCTATGCTGGGACACCGAAGTGCCGAAGTTACCTAGCCCAGGGGCGGCAGCTGCATAGGTCTGAAAAGACGTCGGGGATCTCGTTGCCGGACCAGGAGCCTGGAAGGAAGAAGTTGCTGGCAGGCGACCAGTGAAGGAAAGTTCGATGGATCCAAGCCTGGATCAAGGAAGAAGAAAACCTGAAAGCAGAGGGGACCAAGTTCTTGAATCACTAGCCAGTGATTAAGTGGGCACCAGGATGGCACCGGGCGAAGTCACCGCAGTCAGGTGAGTGGGCGCTGCTGGGCTCTGCAGTCTCTCGGACCAGGAGGCGTTGTCGGCGACCAGGATGGAGGTGCGAGCTGTCCCACGAAGGATGAAGTCGTTGGCGTCGAAGTTACCCAGGATTGGGCAACAAGCCTTGGCTAATTCAAGCCCACGCGGTGGACTCAAAATGGCGTCTTGAGTGGACCAGGAGGGTCCAGGGTGCTCCTCTTCTGGGAGGGAGCAAGGGCCAGTCTGGAGCAACCAGACCAGCAGCAGAAATGTCGTCGGGCGTCGTCAGGAAGGCCACAAGCCAACGGGCTAGTAGCCAAACAACGCGGTGAGCAGCAGAAGGCAGAAGGGCCCCACGCCGATCGTGGAGATGCTGGGGGGCTGCTCTTCGGTGCTGGAGCTGCTCAGGGTGGGGGCTTCTCGGACCCCAAAGCACTCACCAGGAAATTACTCGGTGGGCTTGCTGTGCAGAAGTCGTGCAGTCTTGGCGATGGCCGGTCCCTCGAGGTCTCGTCGCACCCACGGTTCTCAGCTGTGCTGTAGAGGTGGGTAGAGGTCAGAGGTGCCAGGGAAGCCGGGTCTCGTCGAGCTGGGCAGTCGGATTCCGGAGGAAGGACGTGCAGCAGACCGCAGTGTTCTTAGGTGGTGCCTGCGGATGCAGGGTGACTACTCCTTAGTCACAAGGGAGAAATCTTAGGAAGAAGTCTTGAGTTCCTTTCGCAGAAAGTAGTTTCAGGATTCAAAGATGATCTGATTTGGAAGGGGGCCAGTCTCTACCTTTATCCTGTAAAAAGGGGCTGGCACGCGACTAAGTCCTGCCCTATGGGTGGGACTAGGAGGGGGGTGGTTACACCCACTTCCTTGGCGGGCTTTTCCCCAGCACAGGGTCTGGAGTGACCCTGGAACTGGTTCCAGCCAGCCTATGCACAGTGAGCACCGGGGTGCCACGTGCAGTCACCTTCCTCTAAAGCCCTGCCTACCTACAATACACAAAACCCTGTCTGGGACGGTGCTGGCACCGCCCCTGGCAGGAAACCCTTTGTCCTTATCTCCTGCTCTGGGAGGACTCCCAGCAGCAGGAGGGCAGACTTGTGTCTCGGTGGCAGCATCCATTTTGTGGATGCTAAGGCTCTGTCTGACTTTTAACCGGGTTATAGGTTACAGGCATGTCGTGTCCCTCTAGAAGGGTGGAATGCTAACCCCGTCGCCAGAATTGGCGAGGGGTTAGTATTCCAATTCGTATGACACCTTACTCGACATGTTTTGATAAAGCGATACCAGAGTTGGCACATAACCGCGAGGATTATAATGCACTTAAGAGTATATGGTATGCGATATCATGGAAACGGCTAAGGGATGGATCCCGAAAGCCGCAGACGGGCTCAGCTCATGCCAGAGCACCATCTCACACGATTCCAAGCACTCTGCCTTCAGGATTGTTAAGGCCTGCCATAGGAGTGACTGATAGGAGATCTGTGTGTCCATTTTAGGGTTAGATATAGGTATACTATATCTAAAGCAAAGGGTGATTACACCACCTTGCCCCAGCTGTCAAGCAGCCAGTTGTGTCAGATTTGGATGGCCAGCCAGGGGTGGCATAATACATGCTGCAGCCCCTGGTAGGCCCTGGGTACACCTATGCCCTGGGTACCTAGGGTACACTGTACAGGGACTGGTAAGGTGGCTCAGTATCCAATTTAGATATGTACCTAAGGTACATGGAATCCATTTTACAGAGAGAGCAGTGGGCCTGAGGTCCTGAACAGCAGGGCCTCAGGTCAACTAAGTCAGAAAACCAGCAAAACACCAGGCAAAAAGTTGGGGGCAACCATAGTCAGGGGTCAACCTTCCTACAGCAAGTATTTATTCTTGAGTGCTTGAACCCTAGTTAAAAAAATTGTGTAACACCTATGCCTAATTAGGTAGACTTTAGTGTTAAGGGTAGTGTTTTTATTAAAAATAGCTAAGTGTGCTATGTGAAGAGTGATAAATGCTATTGATTAAAAAGGTCTACATGTTTCAACCATTGTATATATTCATTGGTTTTCGTCAGGACCGTGATATTGAACTGGGTGGTCCACACATGCTAAGGTGCGTCCTGCCCTAGTCCAAGTTGGAGTGCACAAATTGTGAACTCGTGTAAAAATTAGTGCATTTTCTTTATTCAAAGAAAAACCTGTAAAGAAACAGGAAAACAAAAAACAGGGAGGGGTCACATACAGGGGTTGACAATACACATGTACTACATTTAACATACATAGCCAGTCTTTACCCCATTTGAGTCAATAGATGGGGTCGTGCCCATGTTTGAAACAGTGGAATCCATCTATTGCGCAACAGTACTACAGTGCTTTTACCGGACTGTGACTAATAGTTACTGGACCAGTGCCAAAGAAGTGGTGTCGACCTGGTTTTGGCATCTGGGAATAGCTAGTGAAAAGTAAGGGCGGCGTACTATGGGTGAGTGATCATACTGGTGTTGCGAAGTGGACGGCTGCCGAGAGTTGTGAGCAGTCGTGACGTCGCTATTGTAAATCGCGACTGGTATATGGCTTTTTGCTTACGCTTCCTTGCGGTGCTACCGCTTCATGGGCACCAGCGCTTCCAAGACGGCAAGAGTCCGTCTCCTGAAAATCGATAAAGAACAGAAAAGAGAGATGCCCGGTTTTAGTTTACTGGCTGTTTTGAGCATTTAGTATCGCCAGCGGGATCATGTGGGAAAAACGGGAGGAAGAAACGTTTCCTCATTCAGATCGGCCACACATTACTTACTTGCAGCTTCTGATCATCAGACGGAAAACCTACTTTGTTCCGGCTGGCGGTGCCCCGAGGAGTAACCGGGCTGTCCGTGAATGCCGGTAAAGTAAACCTCGAAGCGTTTCCTGGTTGGGCGTGGCCTCGTTAAGTGGTGTGATCACGTGGGTCGCAATAGACCAATCGGGTTCTCGAAGGAGGTGGAGCCCTAAGATGATGTCATAGTTATAGGAAACGAAGTCAAAATTGTTTACGTTCTCATATAGAGTACGAATGTAGTATATCCTTTCGGATCAAAAAGGATATCACACGGGGTGTTAAAAAACATTGAGGAATTTTAAAAGAATTGGGAATTTTAAAAGAACAGAGGGCAGAATCAGGATTTGTAACCAACAGGAATAGTTGCGCAATTCCTTGCTGATTATTCAAAGTTTAAGGGTACACCTTGGTACTACTTGCAAGTGAGGGCAGATTTTCATGTCATTACACTGTTCCATGGGAAATTATCGTTCAAGCCTGACTTGTGGGTGGACAATCTATAAACCCACCTCTGTTCTTTTTCAAATAGTCGTTGGGTCAGGTTCGCTCCTGGCTTTACTTGTTCGATAATTGTCCATTGAAGGTCATCTGGTGTATGACCTGCTGAGAAAAAATGTTCAGTGAGTCTGGTATTGGTCTTTTTGCACCTGATAGTGCTTCTATGCTCGCCAATCCGTAATTTGATCTTCCGGCTCGTCATTCCTACGTAATGTAGGTCACACGGGCATGTGAGCATGTAGATAACATTTTCACTATTACAATTTGTCTGCCCTCTAATCGTCCAGGTTTTGTTAGGTTCCAACTGTAATGTTTTGGTATTCTTAGTGTATGGGCAGACACTGCAATTACCACATTTATAGTGGCCTGTCACTTTTGGTAAATCCCATAGAGTTGTTTGTGTTTCTTTTTCTGGGGTTATCTTTCTTGGTCTTGTACTGACTACTCTGTATTTTATGCTCTGTGCTCTTTTGAAGGAGAACAAGGGTTTCTCCCACCTCAAATTGCCTGTGTTCAATATACTCCAGTGCTTTTTTATTATTCTGGAGACATCGTTGGAAATGGTGTTGTAAGTGGTGACACATGTCAGGGGGATTTCTTCCACTGTTTTGTTTGTCTGTTCCAATAAACCTGCACGGGGTTGGTTCCGCGCACGATTTTGACTTTTTTGGAGAATTTTGTTCGGATATCCCCGATTACGCAATTTTTCGGTGAGGTCCTGAGCTTGGTTTTTATAATCTCCCAGCTCACTACAGTTTCTACGGATCCTCAGGTATTGCCCATAAGGTAAATTCTCACGTAGGGGTCTCGGGTGAAAGCTTTCGAATCGCAGTAGATTATTTTTGGCAGTTGGCTTGTGGTGGGTGACAGTTGTCAGTTTTCCTTCTTTTTTTGTGATTGTTACATCTAGGAAAACTAGTGTCTCTGGGTTTTTTTCATAGGTAAACCGTAAATGCTCATCACAGGTGTTGATCCAGTTAAAGAAGGAGGTTAGGGAATCCTCTGTACCTTTCCATATGGCCAGCACATCATCTATATACCTGCGCCATATTAAAATGTTGGAGCTATAGGGGTTTGACTGAGGATGTATTTTTCTTCAAAGTCATATACATACAATCCCGCTATGCTCGGCGCAAAAGAACTGCCCATGGATGTTCCCCCTGTCTGTAGAAAAATCTGATCTTCAAACTCAAAGTAATTTCTTTTGAGAGCCAATCTGGCACATTCCAAGATGAAGAGCATAGCGGGATTGTATGTATATGACTTTGAAGAAAAATACATCCTCAGTCAAACAAACCCCTATAGCTCCAACATTTTAATATGGCGCAGGTATATAGATGATGTGCTGGCCATATGGAAAGGTACTCAGGATTCCCTAACCTCCTTCTTTAACTGGATCAACACCTGTGATGAGCATTTACGGTTTACCTATGAAAAAAACCCAGAGACACTAGTTTTCCTAGATGTAACAATCACAAAAAAAGAAGGAAAACTGACAACTGTCACCCACCACAAGCCAACTGCCAAAAATAATCTACTGCGATTCGAAAGCTTTCACCCGAGACCCCTACGTGAGAATTTACCTTATGGGCAATACCTGAGGATCCGTAGAAACTGTAGTGAGCTGGGAGATTATAAAAACCAAGCTCAGGACCTCACCGAAAAATTGCGTAATCGGGGATATCCGAACAAAATTCTCCAAAAAAGTCAAAAACGTGCGCGGAACCAACCCCGTTCAGGTTTATTGGAACAGACAAACAAAACAGTGGAAGAAATCCCCCTGACATGTGTCACCACTTACAACACCATTTCCAACGATGTCTCCAGAATAATAAAAAAGCACTGGAGTATCTTGAACACAGGCAATTTGAGGTGGGAGAAACCCTTGTTCTCCTTCAAAAGAGCACAGAGCATAAAATACAGAGTAGTCAGTACAAGACCAAGAAAGATAACCCCAGAAAAAGAAACACAAACAACTCTATGGGATTTACCAAAAGTGACAGGCCACTATAAATGTGGTAATTGCAGTGTCTGCCCATACACTAAGAATACCAAAACATTACAGTTGGAACCTAACAAAACCTGGACGATTAGAGGGCAGACAAATTGTAATAGTGAAAATGTTATCTACATGCTCACATGCCCGTGTGACCTACATTACGTAGGAATGACGAGCCGGAAGATCAAATTACGGATTGGCGAGCATAGAAGCACTATCAGGTGCAAAAAGACCAATACCAGACTCACGGAACATTTTTTCTCAGCAGGTCATACACCAGATGACCTTCAATGGACAATTATCGAACAAGTAAAGCCAGGAGCGAACCTGACCCAACGACTATTTGAAAAAGAACAGAGGTGGGTTTATAGATTGTCCACCCACAAGTCAGGCTTGAACGATAATATCCCATGGAACAGTGTAATGACATGAAAATCTGCCCTCACTTGCAAGTAGTACCAAGGTGTACCCTTAAACTTTGAATAATCAGCAAGGAATTGCGCAACTATTCCTGTTGGTTACAAATCCTGATTCTGCCCTCTGTTCTTTTAAAATTCCCAATTCTTTTAAAATTCCTCAATGTTTTTTAACACCCCGTGTGATATCCTTTTTGATCCGAAAGGATATACTACATTCGTACTCTCCATGGGAACGTAAACAATTTTGACTTCGTTTCCTATAACTATGACATCATCTTAGGGCTCCACCTCCTTCGAGAACCCGATTGGTCTATTGCGACCCACGTGATCACACCACGTGACAAGGCCACGTCCAACCAGGAAACGCTTCGAGGTTTACTTTACCGGCATTCACGGACAGCCCGGTTACTCCTCGGGGCACCGCCAGCCGGAACCAAGTAGGTTTTCCGTCTGATGATCAGAAGCTGCAAGTAAGTAATGTGTGGCCGATCTGAATGAGGAAACGTTTCTTCCTCCCGTTTTTCCCACATGATCCCGCTGGCGATACTAAATTCTCAAAACAGCCAGTAAACTAAAACCGGGCATCTCTCTTTTCTGTTCTTTATCGATTTTCAGGAGACGGACTCTTGCCGTCTTGGAAGCGCTGGTGCCCATGAAGCGGTAGCACCGCAAGGAAGCGTAAGCAAAAAGCCATATACCAGTCGCGATTTACAATAGCGACGTCACGACTGCTCACAACTCTCGGCAGCCGTCCACTTCGCAACACCAGTATGATCACTCACCCATAGTACGCCGCCCTTACATTTCACTAGCTATTCCCAGATGCCAAAACCAGGTCGACACCACTTCTTTGGCACTGGTCCAGTAACTATTAGTCACAGTCCGGTAAAAGCACTGTAGTACTGTTGCGCAATAGATGGATTCCACTGTTTCAAACATGGGCACGACCCCATCTATTGACTCAAATGGGGTAAAGACTGGCTATATATGTTAAATGTAGTACATGTGTATTGTCAACCCCTGTATGTGACCCCTCCCTGTTTTTTGTTTTCCTGTTTCTTTACAGGTTTTTCTTTGAATAAAGAAAATGCACTTATTTTTACACGAGTTCACAATTTGTGCACTCCAACTTGGACTAGGGCAGGACGCACCTTAGCGTGTGTGGACCACCCAGTTCAATATCACGGTCCTGACGAAAACCAATGAATATATACAATGGTTGAAACATGTAGACCTTTTTAATCAATAGCATTTATCACTCTTCACATAGCACACTTAGCTATTTTTAATAAAAACACTACCCTTAACACCAAAGTCTACCTAATTAGGCATAGGTGTTACACAATTTTTTTAACTAGGGTTCAAGCACTCAAGAATAAATACTTGCAGTGAGTAGTTTTGGCCCTTTTTAAATTCACTTGTTTGATCGCCCTGAACACATAAATGAAAAACTAACCAGCTCCACTGTAGTCAGGTGTCGCAGCACACCCTATAGGCACTCGGCTTATGGGGTGGGACCCCGATGATGAAGCATGTCACCAACCAGGTTGGTGAGTGAGGGGTCTTCTATAAGGATATGCATTATCCATCAACAGGTTGGGGCACACTGTGCTGAATTGAGCACGTAAGCCCATGTCTAGAGAATTTTATTCTCTGTTTTTGAGTGGATACTCCTCCATTCTTTCTGAACTTTGTCAGGAAACCTGTATTAACTCAGAGATATTTCACGTTAATGAATGCGCTCAAGACAAAGAAGCGCGATCACCGCTTCTGCGCTGGCGCAACACAGCAAATGGAATCACGATAAGGCCATGGAAGTGCACGCCCATCTGGCACGGATTGTCTGTTTACCCAGATTTTTAAGATAACTACGTTTATCTAAATGGGGATATGCAAAAAATCTGGCCTGGATCCGGTCCTCCAGGACCGACTTTGGAGAACCCTTACCTAGAGGAAGAGTGCAGGTGTGGCCACCGTAGCTGTGCATGGTGTGTTGTTCCATATTGCATCATACAATGTATTTTTCATTGCTGCTAGTGGTAGTACAACAAGTACAGACTCAGATAACTGTAGGAGGGTTTACTGCAGACAAACTGAGTTAGCAGCAATGCAAAATAGTTCCTGGTCCTGGCCATCTCTCGTGAACCACCTATGGTCACCTAGGTGCTCTGGAGTGGTGTTCTGGAGTGGTGTTCTGGAGTGGTGTTCTGGAGTTTCATACCTGGGGGGCATCGAGCACAGCAGACTTCATATTCCGGATGCAGATACTCCTGGTCCCTGCACGAATCATTGGGTCTGTAGGGCAGTTGCATCTGAAGGAAGGAGAAAGAAAGGTTATAGAGGGGTTTCTCCAAAGTGTGGATGGAGACGAGACATGTTTCGAAGAAAGTGCAAGGCCGCGAATTGGAGCCACTGAATCATGGCCTTCGTTCTCCTGCAGCATTTGTGGCCCCAGACAAATCCTTTTACCTACCAGTCCCTCTGTGCGACCTCATATATGTCCGTTCACCTCCAAATATCTACATTTATCCCCAGCTATGCCACTGACTCTTGGAGTGACCTCAGGCAAACCGCTTTAGTGCTCTGTGCTTTAGCAGAACCACAGCTCTGACGCAGGCTCCCTG
This sequence comes from Lissotriton helveticus, assembly GCF_964261635.1. Taxonomy (NCBI): domain Eukaryota; kingdom Metazoa; phylum Chordata; class Amphibia; order Caudata; family Salamandridae; genus Lissotriton; species Lissotriton helveticus. Next base: position 85,258,663 of record NC_136068.1, read on the forward strand.
TGTGATCTCAGACAAGTCCCTTTAAATCCATGTGCTTTGTTCTCACCATAGCCATGACTCCATCTGTGACTTCACACAAGTTTCTTTACCTCTCAGGTCTTCAGTCCATTCCCATCTATAGCACAGACTCTCTGCGTGACGTCAGACCCGTCCCTTACCTCACAGTGTTCTATGTAGTTACATAAGAGCCCTTGAGCCTTCACGTGCTCACAGGTATTCGCATATTTAACACCGATTATAGGGTCATATCAAGAACAGTCGATAAAATTATCGCCGCTTTATCGGCAGGAAACTTCCGCTAAATCGGCTATAATGGGCTTGATAATATGTCCTTGTGAATTCCCATAGCAGCCCAGGTTAACACCAGAACCTGGGCTGCTATGGGAATTCACAAGGGCATATTATCAAGCCCAGTATCGCCGCTTTAGCGATAATATGGCCCTTAGATTGACCACAGACAAGTCCCTTTACATCCCAGCGCTTTCTTTAGTCGACCTCCAGCTCTGACTTTCTCTGTGACCTCATTTACCTTGTTTATTTACCTCTAAGGGCTTCAGTCTATCCCAGCTCTGGCGCTGACTCACTGCGTGATATCATACAAGCCCCTTTCTCCACCACTGCTCCGTCATTGCACTGGTTCAGCACGGATTCTATGTGTGACCTCAGACAAGTCCCTTTACCTCCCAACACTTTAGTCTAATCCCCTTCTCTGTCATGGACTCTGTTTTTCACCTTTACCTGCCAGAGCTAGATTACCCAGCTCTGATACTGACAATCTGTGTAATCTTTACCTACTTGTACTTCAGTGTCGCCCCAGCTCTCTGTGTGACTCTGCAGGACCTCAGAAAAGCCCTTTATATATCACGTGTTTTACTCTACTCTAGAGGGCGCTGATGGTTCCATAATAGAAGTGGACGAGCTAACAAATTAACAAGCGCGAGCCGAGCCAAGGGCGTGGCTTGCCTCCGCTCTTAGAGCCCATGAGCGAGCCAAGCCATAAAAACGTGAATCTTATATCAAACATCACGTAAAATATGCTAAAGTGTCTTTAATAAACACAGACTTCTTTAACATGTGTAAGTTTGTCATTAATACCACACAATATAGCACAGCACTGAGAAGTACTTATCAAATAAAAGTTATCAGGGCATATTATCAAGCAGGGCGTTAAAATTATCGCCGTTTTAGCGGCAGAAAACTGCAGCTAAAGCGGCGATAATGGGCTTGATAATATGCCCTGGAGAATTCCAATAGAAGCCCAGGTTAACACCAAAACTTGGGGGGGGGGCCATATTATCAAAAAAGGGCGATACATTATCGCCGCTTTTATCAGCAGGAAACTGCTGCTAAAGAGACGATAATGAGCTTGATAATATGCCCTTGTGAATTCCCACAGAAGCCCATTCTCTGGTGTTAACCTGGGCTTCTATGGGAATTCACGAGGGCATATTATCAAGCACATTATCGCCGCTTTAGCGGCAGTTTCCTGCTGATAAAAGCGGCGATAATGTATCAGCCTTTCTTGATAATATGGCCCGGGTTTCTATTGGAATTCACAAGGCCATATTATCAAGCCCATTATCGCCACTTTAGCATAAGTTTTCTGCCGCTAAAACGACGATAATTTTTAATGCCCTGCTTGCTAATATATCGTTTTTAAACATCAACTTTGAGCCATTTCTGCCCCATCCCCAGCCTGGCGACAGCGCCATTAGTGAACTATGAGGGAGGGCAGTTGTCATGGCGACCCTGTATGTGGCCCAGAATCTGATACACACAACAACATTATAGTCTATTATATCAAACAAAATAAATAGGTTTTTATACAGCTGGTATTTTGAACTCACTTGGGGGCATATTAACAAGGGATTTATCTCCGCTTTTTTGGCTTTAAAAGCCAAAGAAGCGGAGATAAAAATATCGCCCTATAAACAACAGGGTGCTAACATGCGATTTTGCATGTTAGAACCCTTTTTCACTACGCTTCCCTTTGCATCTCTAATGAGATGTAAAGTGGGCGTTCCAGTGCAAAATAATAGGAGAAACGTCATGAAGCAACATTTCTCCTATTATCAAGCTTCACGCTAACCCTGTTAGAGACAAAAAAAGCAGCGCTAACCACGGTTAACACTACTTTTTTACGTCTGCTAACTTTCAGACTAAGCCATGTAATCCAATGAGAGGTGGATTATATGGCTAAATCCACCATGGGCTATCAACAAGGATATCCTTATCCTTGTAGTTTTATCGCTGCATTACCAGCGATAACCTCCCAAAATGCTGCTATTGCTGGATTTTTTATCGCCTAGGCGGTTAGCGTTGTTAATAACGCGATAACCAGGCGATATTATCCAGCAACAGCGGGTGTTAAAAAAATTAACGCTAAGCGCCCTTAGCGTTCATTTTCCATGTTCCTTGTTAATATGCCCCTTATTTGGAAGTGATTTCATATAAGATAGTGAAGTAAAAGAGAGTATTCGTAAAAAATAATTTGCCTAAGATCACACAGTTTGGGTAAGAAGGGAAGCAGTGTTTTCACTTTGTACAAATAGGTATCTAGATCTCTCCTTTTAATCTCAAATGTCAATGCTTTGATTTACTTCCGTGTGCATGAAAGTAGGGCTTGGATGGCAAGCAGAAGCAACATGAAAGCTCGACTCGTTAAGGGTTCCAACAGGACCTCGAGTTGAGCCAGGGCCAGGCTTCAGGCTCGAACCTGGCTCGAGCTTTGAGTGGCTCGCCCACCTCTACTCTTTAGGACTCAGATTAGGCCCTTTGCCTCTTCGGGACTCCGATCAATCTTCAGAATATTTTCAGCATGTTAAGAGGCCTCCCCATATCCCTCTAGAGGTCTCTGCCTCACGAATACCATATGCCCCAGCAATGGTTTCACATCACACCCCAAAAAGGTGAATTTTCATCAAACGACTTTCCTGGTGTACTTGAATGAGGAATTAAATGAAGTTAAATCTCATGAACTTCCAGACACTTTAACCCATTGGCTGCGTCGAACGTTCAGCTCCAGTGCTGAACGTTTGAAAAACGGGTGGGGCAGCGTCGGCCAACGGACGTGCGCAGCACTGCCAAGGTAGTGCACGCGACGTCCGTTGGCCGACGGCAGCAGCCATAGAGTTAAGATAAAAATACATTCACATTGCTCTTCTTAAATTTGAAATTCTACTTTGGATGAACAGCTGGATAATATTTAAAGGTACCTCCTCCAAAGCCCAGCATTATTCAACCATGCAACCATTATTCAAGCCCAAAACAGGAGCTTGCGCCGGAATCCATATTGTAACTGTTGAGGTAGTACCGCACCCACAGGGCGTTTGCTCGCATGATTTGTTTGTGCAATGTACAAATCAAACAAATTAAGCCTTGGGGCAAATTTGCTTGACACAAAGTAATGCAAAGCAGCACAAAACAACCTTCTAGACAAACTGGTTTTGTGCTGGAAAGTGAATCACAAGTCAGCACTTTGGGTCAGTTTGTATCACTTTTGGTGACTTTGCGCCAGCTCAAAGTGTTGATCAATCTGGCCCTTCGTCTCTATACTGAGGTGGCAGGAAGGCCATCATATCTACAGGATATAGCTCAGAGTGAGTGACATCACAGTAACCGAGCACTCCATATATACCACACCCATGGAGGCTGGCACACCTTTGATGGGAATGTTAACTGGCAAAAAATGTTTAGTGGAAACACTTTTCTGCAAATATTTTGTGGGGAGAATTTTCATTCGCTGGCAAAGTTTTGCAAAGTCTTAAAACTTGGAATCCTTTGCAACCTCCTGCACAAACGTTATAACATTTTGAGTAATATTTACATTTCACCCTACCTTAGTTGCAGATGTGCAAATGGTGCCAAACTAAAACCGATTAAGCGGGCCAGTGTTGCAGATAAAACTTGGCAAAAAGTATTCCAGGCAAACTCAAAGTTTGCAGAGAATGGGTTGAAAGGTTGTGATGTGTTAGACCTGTTAGCCTTCTGGTGGTCTTCCCCCAAACGTTTTGCTTCACCTCCTCTATTTTTGCTGGACTTATTTTTGTTGGCCTTAGGACCCCGTGCACTTTACCACTGCCAACCTGTGCTATAGAGCTTGTGCTTAAACATGGTTATATTGGCCTATACCCAATTGGCATATTTAATTTACTTGTATGTCCCTTGTCGAGTGGCATACTATATACACAGGGCCTGTAAATTCAATGCTAATAGTGGGCCTGCTGCACTCATTGTGCAACCCACTTAAGTACCACATTAAAACATGTCCCAGGCCTGCCATTGCAGTCTGAGTGCATTTTGAAAACTGCCATGTCGACTTGGCATTTAAACCCCCTTGCCAAGCCTTAAACTTCTCTTTTATTACAAATGTCACCCGTAAGGTAGGGCCTGGGCAGCCCACTGGACAGGGTGCTTGAAGTTAAAAGGTTGGACATGTACTTCTAAGTTTTACAGCTCCTGGTAATGAGAAACTCCTACATTTGTTTTTTACTACCATGATGCAGCTTCTTCCCATAGGGTGACATAGGAGATTCCTTATTACATTTAATTGTCAGAGGTGGAACAAAGGTAAATAAACAAGCCCTCACATGCAAGTTCCCTTTCTTTTGAGATAAGAGAGTGTGCTTTCCTTACTGCTGTCACTTGCAATGTTAAGGGGACAGGGTGGACTGGATTATTCTGTTTTTACATGTCCACATTAGCTAATTTGCACCACAGTCACAAGCCGTTGTGGCATTGCTTGGACTTCAATTGGGTTCCCCAGCTCCAAAGGCCACAGCTTTGCACATAACACACAGCAGCAGTGTGGGGTTTCATTATCTGCAGATCAGTGGCATTTGAAGCTAGGGAAATAGTAAAAGTCCTGTAAAAAAGATGAATGAGAAATTTCCCTGGAACATTGCAAGTGAAGACAGTATTGAAAGCACATTTTTTTATCTCAAAGGAAATGGAATTGGACGGAGTGTGTGTATAGCATGCAAGCAGTCCCTTTAATGTGATAACATGTGATGTGCTTAAGATAAGAATTAACAAACACTCATGTGCAATGTCCCCTCACAGTCACACCTTAAACACAATCTCAGGCAAATTAAAATTGTTTAAAAAAATACAGTAAGGATGTGGCCAAGATATAAACAGTGGTGAAAGCTAAATAAACAAGGGTGGGGGGCACTCTGTAGACTGGCTCAACAAAAAGCAACAAAATAGGTCTAAACAATGCGAGCAGTGCAAGGATACAAGTACTTGGGCTATGCTCTAGGGGAGAGTCACTTGCAAGAAAAGGGAAGTGCTGAAATGGCCAGCAGGAAGTAAGAAATTGAGAGTGGGTTTGAGGCCAACCAATGTTAAGTAATGGGAGCGCGCTAAGCCCACTAACAGTAAAGAAAATGCCTCAAAGGAGATGTAAAAATACCACTTTTAGAAAGTTGCCATTTTTCTGTCCTCTCTTTTGTGCCTATAGCCTTACCAAGGTCACATGACTGGGTGTAACTGAGAGTTACATTTGGGGATTTGCTCCCAGACAGTCACATAATAGAGGGATTAATGGTGCCTGGATGGGCGATCTGCTGGCAGGATGGAGTGGCAGGGCTGAGCACAGCCCCACTTTCAACTGAATAGCCTATGCTCTGCCTTCAAACCAAGGGTCGAACAACCCTGCATTGTCACTTCAGCAAGCTTGGAGCCATGGCAGGGGATGCATTTCAAAGCCACTGTCTAGAAGCTTCTCCCACTTTCCAGAACCAGGGCACCAGGGTATAAAAGTAGGACCTCAGCCATGAACTCTTCAGTAGACTTCAGGACCTGTGGAAACTCTCCCAGGAATAAGGACGTTTGTGCTGTTGAAAGAACTGCCACTGTGCTGCACTGCTACTCTAAAGGTGTGACTGCCCTGCTAAGCTGATTTGCTGCTTCATTCCCTCTTGCCTGGGGAGGAACAACTGGAAGTGCAACCTCATCTTGAACCCAGGACCACAGATTGACTCCAAGGGCTGTGAGCGACTCCCTGATGTAGCTGAGCCATGACAAAGTGTTGACATGCCTTGGGGTTAAAAGAATATCCTTCAATCCATTTCTAAAACATTCCTGCTCTGGAACCAACCATAATCTCAGCCAGTATAAAATTGGTTTCAGTCTCACTATGGCATCAATAGGGCGTACATTTAAATCTACTCGTAAAAAACACAGGGCGTGCCTTGTGGGAGCAGGGCCGTACTGGGAACAGAAACTGGCCCTGGCAAAATGTTCAGCCGGCCCCCCTGGGATGAGGGGGAGTGCAGCCGAGCAGTTTGCGAGGGCCGGTTTCAGCCGATTTTGTTACAGGGGGCCAATATTGCCAACCCCCGGTAACAAAACAGCCCCTCAGGGCCCAAAGCCGGCCCCCACCCTAGCGGCCCACCAGGGAAACGCCCGGTGCTTGCTATGGCCAGTCCGGCCCTGTGTGGGAGTCTAAGTGCTGCTCACAGAAACTTGTTTTTGGCAATACCCAATGAGTTAACATTGCTATAGCCCCATAGTTCAGAACTATAGGTAACCGCAGCCACGGCTTGGGCTCTCCAGATTTCCAACAGTGGAGACATAGGATGAAAAGATGTGTTACTAGCAAAATTCAATGTGGCTGCTTCCCTATACGTAAGACATAATCTACTCTTGGCAATCTGGCTGCTCCTGGTGTTGGAGAGGCATATACCTAAATAATCAAAGTCTGAGACTCTCTCTAAATTGACTCCCCCTAGTCTGACTGTCCCTCGAAATTGTCTGTGTGGGTGGGTAGCCATAAATTTGGTTTTATCAGCATTTAGTGCTAGCCCATTGGTGGTACAGTATAAACTGAATCTTTCTAGCAATAATTCCAGGCCTTTGGGGGTTGTTGACACCAGAAGGGTGTCATCAGCGAATAGTAATGCCGGGATCTTACCACCACCTAAGACCAGGGAGTAATTTATGCACCCCATTAGGAATGTAACGCACCTGTAAATAAAAAGTAGAAAATGTTTTAGAGCAAGTACGCATCCCTGCCTTACACTCCTATCTACAGAAATATGATCAGTCAATTCGCCCTCTAAGCCCCATCTAACTTGGGCATAATTTCCAGGATGCAGTCTCACGATAATTTCCAGTAGTGTGGGAGGGATTCCCATGTCCCTCAGGGCGGCCCAAAGTTTGTCTCTGGGAACCATATCGAAGGCAGCCTTGAGGTCCACAAACGCTACGTAAAGGCTCCTCCATTAACATCTACCATTTTCCACCTCAGCATTAAGAACCTAAAGACCTGATCTATTGTCCTTATTTTAGTGCAGAACCCTGCCTGGAATAGGGACAGAATGTTATTGTCCTTCAGCCACATGTTGAGGTGGTTCAGGACTTGTTTTCAAAAGGTCTTCTGGGCTATATCTATCAGGCTTATTGGCTATTAGTTAGCCGGGACCGCTCTCGCACCTTTCTTGTATATAGGGACTATTATTGCTCCCTTTCAAGAGTCAGGGATGGGTGCACCTGCCGCAATGGAATTACAAATGTGGTTTATGTATTGTGCCCAGATTTCAGGAACAGATTTAAACAGGACCCCGGGAATTTTATCTAGCCCAGGCAGTGGCGGGAGTGCTGCGGGGCGGTGGGGCAGGGGAGGGGCATGGTGGGGGAGTAGTTGAGTCGAACATACGACGGCCAGGAGTAATGTCCGTAAATAAATAAATACAACTATTTACAATGCGCTCACTGCATCGCCAACTCAGCATACCTTAGGAGGGTGAGGTGTGGGAGGGGAAGAAGATGAAGCTGGAGTAAATCAGGACTTGTCTGCTGCAGGGGCACCCCAGCACGACCTCTGCCTCGAAAGAGCTATGAAGACTTGGAAGAGGTAGATGGACCAAATGCTCTCCTGTAACCAAGACCTCTTCCTCTTCCAGGAGGTCTAATGGGTGTCACCAATTTTCTATCCTCCACAGATTTCTTCATCATATCTTCCAATTTTTGGCAAAACAACTTGGAGCCCAAAAATGGGAGATGCCCAAGAAGATTCTCCTGTGCAGCATCCACCTTCCAAGATATCATCCAAAGATGCTGGTGCTCTGCAATCGCTGCACCACCGGCCTTCCTCGTGGCTCCCAAGACATTAAATGACACATCCACTAGGAAACGAACCTGTTGCTCCAGTCTCAGAAAAGTCATTTACCAATTTAATCTGTTTGGCCAATGATTGAAAGTCTTTCAGAAGAGGGTGACCCACAAAAGCTGTGTAGGTGTAGGAGAAGCATTTGCGAAGACAGCCATATAGCATTCACTTTCACAGACGACGGAAGTTCTTCAGCAAACCCCCTAACAGGATCATGTCTAGCCAGGAATCAAGGGAAGGATTGCTTCACCAAATTCTCCAAATTCTCCTACTCATGAAGCAACACTCTCCCTTACTGACGCATGAAGGGGCGGGAGCCAGGCTCTCACTTATGATGCTGGCTAAAAAGATCATCCTCCTGGAGAATCTCTGGAGTAGAAGGAAGAGTCAAATTCTATCTAATATGTAAAAGGACTGCAGATAATCTGGCCCTTGATCACATGGTCCATGAATGTTGTCATCTGTTTCCCCGTCATCGAAATCATCACCAGGGGCAGGTCTAGGGTCTTTAGCGTTGGGGGAAGAAGTGCTTCTCTAGCCACAAAAGCTGCTCCCACTTCTGCCTGAATCACAGACTGAATGGATTTGAGCGTGACAGGCTCTTCTGGCTCAGCTTCGCAGTGCTTCTGTTTTTCTTGGGCCTTCCCGGTCTCCATACTCCTCAATTAGCCATGCGCCAGGAAAATTAAAGGAGGAAGCGCTAGGGGACTTAAATAACACTGGCCATTTGCACTTCCTGTATTCAGGGTTGCTAGGCGACCCCATCTCGCAAGACCATCTAAATAATTAATGAAATAAAAGCATCACCTTGTTTCCTTTCTCAAAAGAAATGGGTAGGTGTGAATAAAGAGACCACAAAACACCCTCAGCCCCTAGGGCAGGCCAAGAGGAGGCGATCCCTCGAGTCGCTGCTGATCTCACTGAACGCAACCCGACCCTAAAATGGGTTGGACAACCGTGTAGCAGGAAGAGACTGCTACAGCTGGTCTCTGCTGGTTGAAATGTTTGAAAAGACCTTCCTCACCAAATTTCCACAACAGAGTGGAATAAAAAAGAAAAAAAAACTGTAGCATTGTCATATTATATTTATAGTGTTTCCCTTTACCTTGTAACTAGCTGCTCAGCCAGTGTGAGTGTTCTGTGTGGAATATTCAAACAAGTGGGGTTGTGTGGCACTCTAATATTTAATTCTGAGTGATTCAATGTTCATAGCGGCTTGGGTGCTGATGGGTTTGCTCCCTCTGACCTGTGGGGAGTTGTCGAATAGATCAAAATAGAATGCTCATTATACCGTTTGATCCCAACCGGGTTAGGTCACGGCACATACCCAGCATTGAACTACACCGATTGAAATGTATTTCCCCTGATGAAGTGCGGTTCGCACGAAATGCATTGGGTGTTTGAAGGACATTCGAATTAATTGAATGGATTGTTTATACGTCTTGGAACTTTTTTGAAATTAATCATACAGCTGTGATGTAACAGCACAAATTGAGAGGAATTTCTGGCACATGAATAAACCAGAGTGAAAAGACATTTTTTCTTGAGTATACTTTTGAGTACATTTTCATTTACTTGGAGTTAAACATTGGAAAGATTCATTATATCTCCCAAAGGAGTGAGATTGGCTACTCTGTCAAGCTTGACAGCATTCTATTTTGATCTGTGTGGAATATTGACATGAGTGGAATGCTTGGGTGCCTGGTGTGAGTGAGACAGACGGAAGATGGGCTGAGCAGCAGGCAGGCTGCTCCAGGTGGGGCTGTTACTATGGATGTTAAGAACTTAATTAATATCATAAAGACATTTCTTGGCTACGTCTGCTGTGTCACCTCTACGCAAGGAAGTAGCTTATTACATTTGGCAATGATTTGGAGACTTATCCACGCTCTACAAGGAATCTCAAAGTAGTTTAAGATGACAAGCCAAGGATGTCTTCAGGTTGGATGGAACCTTAAGAGCACACGGAACATGTAAAGGTTCTCTTTTGATGGAACTAGCTTATTACAAAAACTCTTCACTTATCATGGCCGAACCATCCTCACTGGAAGAGAAATGACAAAATATGATGTTCTGGTGCCTACTTCCTCTTTATATGGTGGTTACAGGAAGAGGAAGTCGGCCATCTTTAGTGCAGTTTTTCTGTTTGATTCTAGCTTGGTAAAACCCTTTCCGGAAAGGACTGGGATGAGGAGGTAATAATTCACTTGCCCAGGATCACAGGATGGTGAGCCGACGCCGAGACTCAAACCTGGCTCCCCAGCTCCAAAGTCGGCAGCTCGGGCCTTATTGCAACATCCTGTGCCAGCACTCATTGAGTGTGTTTGCAAAATGTGTCAACTGGGTGTATCTAGGCCGGGTCTGGTGGCGTAGTGGGCTAATGTGTCCATTGCAGGGGCCTGTGTTTGACCTCATGGTCACAGGCTCAAATCCTGCTGGGTCCACTCAGCCTTTCATCCATCTGACGTAGATAAAATGAGTACCATCGAGTTGGGTAACAATAAACGTCTGTTATTCAGCGCCAAGATACCTATGGTTGAACGTGTGCTTTACAAATACTCACGTTATGTTATCTACGCCCCCAGGTCACTTGCCAAGGACAACCGGTTTTCCTTCCACTACTAACACCTAAGAAGCCTTCCTTCGAGGCCTAGAAGCCCGCTTGAAAAGCATTCTTCTCAAAGTCCCATGCTTCTAGGAGTTCAAGCCAGCATGCCTTTCTCTAATTACGACGGGACAGAAACATAGTGGAATCAGTAAGTCATTGTATCTAAAACCACAACAGGACCAACCCACATCTTAAATAACCTCACAGCCATCCAAGGCTCATAACACAAACACCATCAGAAGCATCCACAACTCACAACATGAATACCATCACAGGCTCCTATAGATCACAGTGTAAAGAACATCCTCTGCATTCACAGCTTCCAGCATAAATTCACATCTTAGATAACAACATTAACATCCACTGCTCACATCATAGGAAGGCCCCAGTTTTCTGTTTTTACTGATTTTTACACATGAATACAGGCAGGGCCAGGGCTGTGACTTTACCCTGAATCCCCCACTCCTTTCCACCTCTGCTTGTCTGGAAAAGTTTGTGTGTATCATCAATAACATTTAATGTCTTTTTGCAGAGTGTACATCATTGGAATTAAAGCAAATGTCCTATGATATGTAGAATTGTGTTTAATAATACACTTTAGTTTAAGCAAGATTTCTGGGTAAAGCACCATTTTTGATCAGATGGATGTCATCTCTGTCACTCACTCCTGTTCCCACAGGCTCCAGAGTTCACAGTCAAACTGAGGTCTTCTTAGTTTATTTTCATTGCTGTATTGTTTTGCTCGTGATTAACTTTCTATGGTGTGGATGTACGACTGGAATATGTCTTCATTTACCTATTCATTGAGAGAAAGTGTTCTCGTTAGACATTTCATATTTGTTCAGACATCTCTGGATGACATTAGCATAGAGTGTTGAATATTATTCCAAGGGTTGGGATAGCGCTTATATGTTGTGGTTAATTATTCTTCTGTTTTGATTTGTTTAGGACGTTATACTTTTGCTCACACCAAGTTGTTTACAATACTGCTAACATTCTATGCAAGATCTGGGTATAAAAACCCATTGACTATGAAGGTGGGACAGGTTTGAGAAGACTTTTGATTCTACTAAGGATGCTGCCCAATTTCCCTATGATATTGATGGTCAATGGGACTTTGAATATTTCCTGATTTTGCCTACTCTGTATAACGCTGCATATGAGAGCCTTCATGGCGTTGACTCTGTACTGCTTACTTTGAATTTTTGTAATAAAACCTTTTAACTTTTACATTGATCCAGAACTTAATTACTGAATGGACACCATTACTTATTAAGCGGTTTTATATTGCTAGTTTGATGTTCGGCGAGGAACCTTAATGCGGGGACACACTGCCTCATGAAATTAAAGTTTAACGCTGTCTCTGACCTAATAAACGGTGTGAGAAACGAACAAGGTAAATTTTGTGGCGTCAACATTTTGGGGTACAGTTTTGCTCCCAGAAATATACCAGGTGTGGATCCCCACCTCGTAAAACCAGATCTGGTATTTCTAGAATTGGTCATTTTGGGTCCAGAAACGCCTGACCACTTATAATTGTCTGGAGTGGTCCCTCCCCGACACTATTGGAAACAGCGACTCCTAATGAGAGCCTTAGTGCTTTAGAAATTGATGCTAGCCCCTGGAAAGAAGTTGTGTTCGCACCACCCTCTTGCACCGCAATCCTCTTCTTGTGCAGGTCTTCTTTGCTTCATAGCCAGGTTTGAGCTCCATAGGTACATATCCATCCATACACAAGGGTTCCATTGACCTGAGGACTTGGACCTTTAATGACCCGCTGTGGTTGGGTTCTGTACTGCGCAAGGGCGGACCCTGGTGCAGAGTTTGGCAGGGGCCTTCCTAAGTATTTAAAGTGATGTATGTCTTGAGCTGCTCCTGTACTTAAATATTGCCCTTTGGTATCAGGTCCCAAAATGCTGGCTAGGGATAGTGAGGGCTGATAAATGCAATTTTGCCATTATTTCCCCTCCCGTGTCTAGATAAGCGCAAGAGTCCTCTTCCTGCGTAGATATTCCTCAGCGGGCACACAAGGACCTTCTATCCTTTCACCTGCCTTTGAAGACTCACCTGTCTAGACGTTTTCACGGTTATCCCTGTTGCCTTGTGCGTTATCAGTACTACTTAACTGCCGGTCGCCCTTTGTATCTTGGGCCTAAATGATATGTCTGGTTGCATAATCAGAGGTGTGGCTTTCTTTTGATGCTAAATTATTGTGCTTGGGCAGGGGATGGGGGCAAATCCCTCTAGAGATAACTAATCCTGATCTTTAAATTAGTATTATTAATATTATTACTGGAAGGATTGTTCCGCGTACTTATTATAGAACGTGACTGTACCAGCTTTCTGCTTGGTTGGTGTCTGGAACTATGAATATTAACTGTGTTGCACAACTATGGGCAAGCTGCCAATGTACAGCTGCATTTCCAGTTAGTTCCACTTAGCAGATTGAGTCACAAAGATTGGCACTGAATGAAACTTGGCTGAAGAAGTCGCCCCACCTCAAACGTGAAGCCCATGCCGCTGCTTCGTAAAGTTCTGCTGCCGTTCCATGGGTTGGAGACTTCCTGTACTGAGTACACTTCCTTTACTACTCCACACTGGCTAAAAAAGAAGAAACCCAGTCCTGGAACAGGAACTACAGCTTACCACAAGACTTGCACCACACCCAGCAGGGTATGCATCAGCTTGTTTAATGTAACACGAACATGAGAGCTAGGGTTCATTCATTCCCAGGTCCATGCATAAGTAAGTCATCCAGGTCAGGAATTTAAATGCAGTCTGGGATTTATAGTCCATATTTTATGCCGTGTCAACAGGGCCGGACTGGGAACCGAAACAGGCCCTGGCAAAGTGCTCGGCCGCCCCCACCCCCTCTTGCCAGGGCCGGTTTTGGGGCGATTTTGTTACAGGGACATTTATGCTGCAAAAATGGCAGCTGTAACAAAAACGGCCCCCATGGGCCCAAAACCGGCCACCACCCATGCGGCCCACCGGGGGATTGCCCGGTGCCCGCAACGGCCAGTCTGGGCCTGCGTGTCAATAGTGCTGCACACCCGAGAACAAATAGAAAAAAACTTAAAGTGGATCAATCAATCAATCATTTGTAAAGCGCACTACATACCCGCGAGGGTCTCAAGGTGCTGGGGGGGTGGGGGGGGGCGCTACTGATCGAACAGCCAGGTCTTGAGTATCCTCCTGAAGGTCAGCAGGTCTTGGGTCTGTCGTAGGCTCAGTGGGAGGGTGTTCCATGTCTTGGCGGCAAGTTGGGAGGATCTCCCACCGGTGGATGTACTGCTCATGCATGGGCCTGCTGACCCGAGTACTCTGATTCTGGAACATTCCCTACAAGGAGCCAAAATGGTGGTTACATAGTGCAGACAATGTCGCGTTTTGGGTGGCACCAGTGGTTCAGCTGATCACAGACTGTGGAGAGAGTGAGGGTTCATGTTTAGGAACGGCACTTCCAGCAGTCTAGAGGTAGGGTCGTACTGGGACAGACAATAGGACTGAGCACCAAATCAAATGCGGCCCCAATTAGCGAATCACATAGCTAAAGAGGTCACCACATCTGCAAATCAAGGCTGTTTTGAACTTGTTAAGACACGCTGTATACATATTTTGCAAGGTGTGCATAACTTTGTGCTTTTGTGCTTGCTGCAGCCAATGTTTGAGGTAATATCAGAAAAATCAACAGTAAAAACCGGCCCGGCAGACCATACAACAGGCTAACAGCCAAAACCCAGCCCGTACGGAGGGTGATCTTTGAAACCAGTCCTTCGGGCACGGCCAGATGGCCCCACAGGCCAGTCTTACCATGTCTACAGGGAAAGGAGAGAGTAGTACTTAGGAGGCAGAGGTCTGTTGTAGCTTCTTTCTGGCAACGGCTTAAGGACATGTTTAGTAGCACAGGTTCTATATACCTCCTTTCTAAAACTTTGAATTTTCTGAAGTCTCGCAGTTCTGATAACAGAGGCAAAGTGCACACTACCACTTTTACAGCTTCTCCTCCTCATCAGTGCCCCTACATCCCTTTTCTCTTCCAGGCAGTGCTTTGAAACAGCTAGTATAGCTCAGGGTTGGATCGGGATCAAAAATAGGCGCGGGCACCCTAAAAACATGTGGCCCACATTTGTGAATTGCACCTTTTCGCAAAACACTGCTTCAGTGTTTTAAGTATTCTAAAAAGTAGGAGGGGGTTCTCTAAAAGAGCCATGTTTTCTTAGCTTCACTGAGATAAAAGAAAATGCAAATGTTGCCAGGACTGTTTGCGCACGGCTTCGTTCACAATGGTAAACCACACCTGAATATGAGAAAGGCACCCTTCTGCTCAGCCTCCCCACCCCCAACCACTCAATCTGCATACATTAATAGCCGGCCCAGAGAGAGAACGCGAATGACACCTTGACCCCGGTGGTAAAAGGGAGGTAATAGAGGCCCATCTGCCTCCAGAAAGGCCCCTCAGGCCCCAAATGGGCCACTGGAGGCATCTGAACAGCCCAGACACAGCCCAAATCGGCCACCAAGCTGGCCAAAGAGCCATTTGCAATCCAATAGGTCTAGCATTAGTTACAAAAGGTACTGCACCCTGCAACAATGAAGAATACAACTCATCCCCAGGACCGGGGTCTAGGCCCGCCTTATTTATTCCCAAGCAACAGGGCTCGCTGACACACACAGGATGCACGGTAGAGCTTAGATGTAACACTGCGCAGGTGCTAGAAAAGACTGCAGAAAGCCAATTGCCTAATGCTGCGCTTTAGCTTCAAATGTTTAAAGTTGGTACGAAAGTAAATAAATGGAAAAGAAATGCAGTAGCTGTTCGTCTTTTTATTTTATTTATTTACTTTTGAAGCAATGGCGGCACGCCGCTCTTTAGGTTCAGATGTTTAAAGCGAAAGCGTGGTGTGCCGCAATTGCTACATAATTAAAAAAATCAGAAAAAGAAGCTGTGCGGCTGCTGTATTTTGTTTCTATGTATTTACTTCTGTAGCAATTGTGACACGCCCCGCTTTAACTTAAGATGTTTAAAACTAAAGCACTACGTGCTGCTATTGGTACAAGAGTAAATAAATGGAAAATAATGCGGTATCCGCCCACCATTTTTTTCTATTTATCGACTTTTGTAGCAATGGCGGCACGCTGCCCTTTAGTTTCAAATTTTTAAAGCTAAAGTGTGGCGTGACGCGATTGCTACAAAAGTAAAGAAATGGAAAAGAAATGGGGTGGCCGCCCGTGCAGCATGTTTAAAGCTAAAGTGTGGCATGCCTCAATTGGTACAAAAGTAAATAAAATGGAAAAGAAATGCGGGCCGTACGCCTTTTTTTTCTATTTATTCACTTTTGTAGCAATCGCAGCACTTATGGGAGGTAATAACAGAAGAGAGGGAGATACTAAGGAGGGACTACTAAGCCTATTCCCAAATTAAAAGCCATCATTTACAAAGGACAGTAACAGTAGCCAATTGAAAAGATGGGCGGGTAAATGGGCGGAGCTTAAATTCCATACCTGAATATAGTATGTCTGGAAGAGACAGCAAAGGCTCTGTCTAGGCAAGACCTAAAAGTGGCCTGCAGATACAACTTATATACTGGCCCATCGTCCATTGCCCGAGTACACGCCTTACCAAACTGACCCTGGCACTGTGGCTCTATGCGCTTTGTCCCTTTGTGCCGCACCAAGCGCTGATCACCAGAGCATATACCGTAATTACGAGGACACACACGCTCTTTAAAGTACTTAACACCGCTCTGAAGACCTCAGCTCCTTGAGGAGGCATGGCCTATTCTGCGTCTTGAACAGGAGTCCTCAAGGCGCTCTCTTTCTCTAAAACAGAAATGACTTGCTTCGTCTAAATTGTGAATAATTTCTGATCTAGCCTGAACCCTTCCCCGTGCACGATTTACATTATAAGTGTTATTTATATATATTTTATTTTAACACTGTATTTCCACCAAAATGATCGTTTATGGCGGAAGCTGGAAATCCAAGAGATGAGGAATTACCACGCCCCAGCCCACCAAACCCTACAGGATATTTCATCAGGCAAAACCCTGTGAAATTTCCAGGTGGGGAAATGACCACAAATGGGGAACTGTTTCCAAATTTCTCCCACCAGAGCTACAGACACATATCTGGTATTTCTATTTGTAGTTATTTATATATAATGTGCTAAATTTACCACAAGGCAATCGATTTCAGGGGAGAAGGAACAGCAGAGGGAATAAATGCAAAAGGGGAAGAAATAATAAAAAAATAAAAGAGAAATGGAGGAAATTGACTAAGAGGTGAGGGAAGGCAGGGATGGCACCTAGAGGCATGGGTGGAGAAATTTACTTGCTGTACTATATATCTGGATGCAATGACACAAACAGACAAATACCAGTTGAGCAGCACACAATGCTAGTAATAGAGAAAAACAAGGGTACCCCAATATGTGACCCTGCGGTGGTAAGGCATTTTTGGAAAACAATGGTTCTGGTATGGCCTAATGGTCCATTCAAAATTAACTTCCTACTTTTAAACATAGTGCCCCCACCAGGCACACAATGATAAGCATAGATATTTAGCTTATGTGTTTTAAGCCACGCCCTTAATTGCGTAGGCCACGCCACAAGTTTTTCCATCCCACTTAAAGCCCTGTGCTACACATACCAGACTACTACCCACAGCTGCACACATACGTGCCAAGTAAAACCGTATATTATGCACACAAACATACCTGAGGCTTCAACTTATCTAGAAATCTGGCTCCTGTCTGAGATAGAACACTCGTGACCAGACGTGAAGATGCGTAAAGGAATATAGCGCACATCACCGCTAAAACACCCACACTTAGTCACCACACACTCATTCTAAGTAGCCATCCATCATGGAGGATGCAGGAGGCCTCACATTTGACGATGAGGAAGTCGACAGAATTCTAGCCACGCTCCGCCCTTTTGAAGGGCTGAGTAACACCGAACCATGCACGAACGATAGTGATTGGGACGAATTGGCTGTGCTTAGAAGAACACAGATCAAGACGGCCCTCCACGGTCTATTTATGTCGGAATATCTGAAATCCAAGACAGCCCCCGCAGGACTAATAGTTAAAAATGAACCTTTCATCTTTACCCATGACCTCGAATTTAAACGAGACTGGTCCTTGATTAGCTGGAGATGTACCAGAGATTGGCTGGTTCTCATCGTGAAGACAGCGACAAAGCTGACCCAAGAACTGAAAATTGAGATTTCAAAACTAGAAGTTCAGATCAAAAGCTATCTATTCCCTACTGCCCTGAAAAAACGACTCGAAGAACTGAACCAAGAAATGACTGATTTCGAACTCACTCTGAAAAAAAGTAAAAGTAAAAAACATAAGAAAGACACAGAGGAGTTCACACATGAGCGGATTTACCCGTACATTAAGAAAGATTATGTATCAAGAAGTCAAAGCAGTGATCAAGACACCAACTTTTCTGACACCAGCTCGAATAGCTCTAACTCTAGTAGAAATAGCAATCAGGGTGCAAACAGAGGGAAACCCTCTTCCAGAGGGCAATTTCCAAGGGGTGGAAGAGGGTGGATACCATACCAGGTACCCCCAGGATATATGCAATACCCACCGGTTCCACCCTTCATGAATCACCCCTTCCAACCTTGGGACCCACAAGCTCCCCAATACAATTACTATGGGCAGCAGCCTTTTTTAGGCCAGCGCCGAGGCCCCAGAAGGGGAAGAAATCGAAAAGGCAATCAGGTTCACTGGAACCAACCTCCAGAGACCGCCCCGGGTGTATCAACACGGAGCCAAACAGCCTCCACCAGCAGGGGAACTTAGTAGTTAACCTGTCGGACCAAGACCTTACAGAAGACCAAGTGAAGGTTCTGTCAAAAGGTCTAGGCTATGTACCCACGAATAAAATGGATAAATTCAAAGTTTGCCAAGAGATGAAAGAATTCATGAGGAAACTCAAACTTCGGGCGTTCTTTCAGGATGCCACTAACGTAGGTACTGAGGAGTCCGACACAGGGTTAAAGAAAAAGTCAACTTTCACCCCACTAGACTCTACCATACCTGTAGAACTCCTGACTTTTGAAAAAGCAGTAATGGAAGATCTTGAGAGGTTACCGAACAGTGACAAGATCCCCTTTAGGAACACCTCCCGTCAGGAACAGGCTGCACTGCAGGAACTTGCGAATAACCAGACTATTGTGATAAAACCAGCCGACAAAGGCGGGGCAACGGTTGTACAGACCTACAGTAACTACGATAGGGAATGCAAAAAACTACTG
The DNA here is from genome assembly GCF_964261635.1 of Lissotriton helveticus. Taxonomy (NCBI): domain Eukaryota; kingdom Metazoa; phylum Chordata; class Amphibia; order Caudata; family Salamandridae; genus Lissotriton; species Lissotriton helveticus. Next base: position 85,277,658 of record NC_136068.1, read on the forward strand.
AATGATGCACGGAATTACCAGGTACTAAGAGAAGATCCCACAGAGGAAGTGAGGATCTCGATCCAGATAATGATTGAGGAAGCGAGAGCGCATGATTGGCTGACCAGAAAGGAGAGTGAGTTCCTAACCCAAGACAAACCAAAAGTACCGTACTTTTACACTATACCTAAAATTCATAAGGGCGCCCCTTATCCACCTGGGCGTCCGATAGTGTCGGGTATAAACTCCATTTTGGAACCACTATCTAAGTTCGCAGACGCATTCCTCCGGCCAATTGTGCAGAGCACCGATACCTATTTGAGGGATACCAAAGCAGTCCTTCAATTGATCAAGGATGTTCCCTTTGACCCGGAACACGACCTTTTTTTGGGACTTGACGTGGAGAGTCTATACACAAGTCTTCCACATAGAGAAACCCTGGAGATAATAGAGGAAGTATTATTCTCCACACCATGGGATTACCACACCCCCAGACAAGTGGTCCTCGAATGCATCTCTTTGTCCCTCACAAAGAACTTTTTTCAATATGAAGATACCTACTACCTCCAAAGACACGGTACCAGTATGGGGAGCACCTGTGCCCCCAGTCTGGCAGGTCTTTACGTCCATCACCTGGAATCCACCAAGATCCTGGATCTGAGCAATCCCTATAGGCATCATGTACTCACTTGGAAGAGATACATAGACGACATTTTTGTCATCTGGAAGGGCGACCTAGACTCGGTTACCTGTTTCATGAACTGGCTTAATCAGCAAGATCAGTTCTTGAGATTTACTCATACTGCTTCCAACGAAAATCTAGTGTTTCTAGATCTGAACATCTTCCCTAAAGGAGGCAAACTTGCAACTAGCACTCACTTCAAGCCGACAGCTAAGAACAGTCTACTTCTGTACAGTAGCTTCCATCCGCGCCACTTGCGTGAGAACCTTCCGTACGGACAATTTCTCCGCCTACGGCGCAACTGTAGCAGCATAGATGACTTTAAGACTCAAGCAGCAGACCTGGAGAGCAAACTCCTGAACAGACAATACCCGGCGAACATTGTTCGTAAAGGTCTGAAGCGTGCTCGCAATAATAACAGGGAAGCCCTCCTGGACGACACAGAAGCAAAAGAACCAGATCCACGCCCTATTTGCGTTACCACCTACAACACCAACTCCAACCAGATCACGAAAATCGTGAACAAACATTGGAGGGTGTTATCATGTGGCCAACTGGATTTTCCCAAACCAATGTTTGCACATAGGAGGGGATTGAACCTAAAGGATCTCCTGGTACACACAAGACCAAGATCAACAGGTGCAATTGAACCCCCCAGAGTCGCAGGGATTAGTGGACACCACCCCTGTGGTTCTTGTGTATCCTGCCAGTACACAAAGAAGAGTAAGAGTATCACCTTTTCTAACCACTCTACATGGGAGCAGCGTGCTTTCACGAATTGCAACAGTCGCAATGTGGTGTACTTGATCACCTGTCCGTGTAACAAGGAGTATGTTGGAATGACCAGCAGACCCGTGAAAATTCGAATGGGTGAACACCGCAGCAATGTACGCTGCAACAGGACATCTACAAAAATGTCTGCCCATTTTGCCACTGTGGGACACAGTGTCCATGATCTAAAGTGGACTGTTATTGAGATCTTCCCCAATGATAGAGAGCTTCTATCAAAAGAACAACGTTGGGTGTTCCGTTTGGGGTCACATCGCACTGGCCTGAACGATGACATCCCATCCATCACACGTAGGGCTTGTTGTACCTTATAACAATGCAGACACCTCTGTCTCCAAAATGGACTCTTTTCTGTTTTGTATAAAAAATGTTGTTCTGTTTGTAAAGATGGCCCCTGTAACATAGACATACTACATTACGAGTTCCCCGTATATTCTCACCCCTTCCAGCCAACCTGGTTCCTGAAAGGTGTGCATATATGGGACCGTATTATAATATCTGGTAAACATCCCCTCTTCCAGCTTCTCAAAACCTCCTCCTAACTCAAACTCCTCGAGGCTGCATAAAAAACGGACTTTTTTGCTCCAGTTTACCTATCAATATGGATAGTTTTTATGTATACCAGCGCCTATAGTCACGAAACTTTCCATGAAATTCTTTTGAGAGTGTCCAATCTGAGCAGCGCTGGTGATAGCAAGGATCACGATTAGGGTAGCACGGTGCGCATGCGCACCACCTTCAGTGACTGCCCTACGCGCATGCGCGGTAGTGTGCTAACTCCGGCGCATGCGCAGGGACCAACAACACAGCGCCAGGCGCCGCTGCGGTGTTTCCTCCCGGTCTGGTTACTTTTTCAACTTGAACTTGCTCTAGACTCAAGGAAAGTGCCCACAATCGTTATTCAACGGGTACCACAGCCGAGGAACCAATATCTATTGGCTATATCTAACCATCCAACATGGCCGCCCCCTTATTTCCCTTCCTGGCTATGTATACCCTGCATATTTCCCGCCAAGCTTAATTGATCGATTATCCAATTACCATTGAGTATATAAACACGCCGCCCACTACCCCCTTCACATCCACGGAAGCCGCGGACGAAGGAGGAAGCACAATCGTGCTAGGGGCACAGTAAGTACGGCATAGCCGTCTGGAGGAAGATAAAGCCTGTATTCCTACCCAACCTAGTTGAGTTACCTTACACCACTTCGAAGGCAGGATTACAGTATATCCATTTTCCTTCTTTGCAGCTGATACCCCACCATACCCTTCAGTCTTATGCTGGCTCATGAGGCATTGATCCCCCCATTGATAAGTATGCATTTCCATATCTATAACCTCTGGCTATACAGAACCTATGTATGTTACCTACTCTGTGTGTGACTGACTGTGTGTGTGCTGAAGGAACTCTTCAATAATCCTCAATGTTTACACTGGATCCCCTACTTGTATATATTTCTGTGTGTGTTTCTCATTTTTCCTTACAGGTAATTTAGAGTTAAGCGCACCTTGGGATCGGCGCATTTTTAATCTATTACTCTTATTTTGCAGGCATACTACATTATTAGTGTGGTAGCATATATGTGCTGTAATTATTAATTTGTAGTTACTCACATAGTTCTTTTTTCACTTTTTTGTACATACACGTTTTTTTTCTACCCATGTGGAGAAAACATTAGTGAGTGACAGGGGGATCTCCCCTCGGTCCTGACGAAGAGGCCCCGTGCCTCGAAACATGTTGACCCACTTAGGAGAGAGAGCCCATTAACCTGCTCCATCTCTCCGCTTCACTTTTTCCTTTTAATAATACCAGCCAGTGTTTAATAAAATTCTTTTTTTCCACTAGGCCAGGTATTTTTTAACTCACACCTGATATCACACCTGACCCCACTGACACTCACTCCCAACACATAGCACCTCCATCTAAAATGTGCTCCAGCGTATCCGCTTGTCGCAGCACTGCCCCGCCCCGCAGCGGGACGGGAAGACCCCGATGATGAAGCATGACACCAAGGGCCCTTTTGGTGTGTGAGGGGTATTTTAACAAAGATGTTGTATTCCAATGACATCTGGATACACATCCACCCAATGTGAGGTGGCCCTTTCTGATTAACCTAAAACCCTGACAAGAGGAGGACGTGCCCACCTCGGTGCCCACCGGCATCACCTCTTCACTCCCCCCTTTTTGATTTCCTCTTGCTAATGGCACAACACATTCTGCACAATGCCTATAAAATAACACCATACAGTCTCTCTCGTATGGGTACATTCCTTCAAGGTGAAGGTCTACCAAGTAGCATGGGGGTAATATCCAGATAACGCCTCAAAAATGATGGGGCAGAATGCACCAGGAGAGGCCTTACTGAGCTAGCACAATGCTGAAAATGAGGATTCACTAATGGCTGTGCACCTCGTGACACTGCACTAAAGAGGGTACAAGGAGGTGTGAGCTTTTTACAGCCCAAGTGCATGAACATTCACAGCAAGTTTTGTTGTGTCGGAGTCAGGGGCGGCTCCTCAGCTATGGCGGAGGAGCGTCGCCTCACTGCTTTTAAGCAGTGAGAAACATAAAATGACAATAACTTAGAGTTATTGTCATTTTATGTTTCGTGTCCTGCTGCTTTGTAGCGGGTGAGTGGACGGGGCTGCTCTGCGAGCAGGGCAAGGAAGGATTGGTGTGCCCACTCCTAAAGTGTGCAATGACTGTTTTGTCGGCTCTCTTGGGCCACCCAAACCAGTCATGCGCACTTCCCTGTTCTCCATGCAGGCTGCATTACAGCTTGCATGGAGAACATGCCCACCCCTCCAGACCCTGGCTGAGTGTCATGTCACAGCGCTTAGTCCAATCACAATGTTCCATTGCAGTATTGTGATTGGCTTAGGGAAGGAGAGCCTGGCTGCCTGCTTCTTGTCGGAGGCAGGAGAGCAGGAGCAGTGAAGCGGGACCAGGCCTTGAGGTGAGTTTTACATTTTTAAAATTTCCGATCCCTCCTCCCTCTCCCGTGCAATGAGCCACCCCCCAACCCCACCACACCCCCCTCCGCCGCACCACCCGCGAGCCATGTCGGCCGCGACTGGTTGCAGTATGCACACGAGGTTGTTGAGGGGTGCGCAGACACATTTAAATACGCACTACTTGAATGAAACCTGCTTAACGTGGACCGTAACAAGTGTGTGTGTTCAGCGTGGACAAATGTGGTTGCTCAAGTGTGGGTCTGATACTGCGCCTGCTTGGTGGACATTGCCTGAATGCAGGGACGTGCATGTTCTTGCTGAATGCACGAAATAAGGGTGCTGTACCTGCTGAAGGGAAGGAAGTAGTTTTGCGACGGTGTATGATTAACGTCAGATGGTTGATACATTTCTTTATATTATTATTTTTAGTTTTATATGGCGCTAGCTAGACCCAACGATATCAGAGCGCTGTACATGTTATGTGATAACGTTTACAAGAGGTACAGGAGGGGATTCATAAGAGTCATAGTTGAACCATAAAGCATAAAGTGGTCATAAAGTCACACAAGTATAACACAAGGACGCATTGAGGAATGGCGCCAGGGACTGAATAGGAGACTGAAAGAGTCATGTGTCCATCTTGAAGGAACTAGTCAAAGCGGGAAACGAAGAACAGCTTGTGCGCGTGTTGAAGTAGTTGTTGAGGAGTAGAAATTTAAAGTTCTGTGCACATCCCCTGTTAAAAAACAGCAAGAATACAACAGACAGACATCTTCGTAGCTTGCAGCAAGCACATCTTGGCATGGACTGTGGTAAAACCATTTTATCAGTCTTAAGGCACCTTCTTCCATGCCCAATCTCCCATTCTCACTCATAAGTGTCTTAGCTCTGCCTCGTCAGGGGGTAGTAAGCGCTATATAAATCCAATTACAATTAGCCTTCTTAGCCTTTCTGAGAGTCGTCCTATCAGTGTTTTGGAACCGTCATGTCCCCTCAACTTTACTTTATTCCTACTTTCATCAGGAATGCTAATTATTTTCCTTTTATGTCTCCTACAGTCTGCTCCTGAGGGACAAGACTTGTCTGAATGTCCCCACTGCTGCTAAATACTGGCACTGCTGAGCAGCAACTTTTTTTTAAACTCCCGGTATGGGTCAGAACTTAAAAAAATTACATCAAATCATCTGAACATTTAATTAAGAACTAAAATGCTTTGCAAAATGAAGATGTCTAAATCCTCTGGTTCTCTTGAACTACTTTAGCCAGTTCTAACACATTTAGGGGTTTATTTACAAGAGTCACTTTTAATATGGGAAAAAATGACGTACCGGCGGCGCAAGGGGCTTATAAATAAGCCTGTTAGTTTTTTTCCCAAGTTGCTGAATTTCAGGACCACCGTATGCACATTTGATTCATGGCTAAAACAGAATGCACGAGGATTTCATCTGCCATTTTAGATGTTGTCATCGGAGCTAGGCGTGCATGGGTAAAAATTGCCACTTCCAAACGGCTTTTTTAACTCTGGGGGGTTGAGCCTATACTAATACCCAAACTAGGCCACAACAATAGTTTAGAACAAAAAGTTGTTTGGGCGTGCGTTATGTATGACTGCGTTCAACAGACCACTTTAACATCTAGAGTGGTTTAGTGTCTCTATTCCTCCTTTCATTTTTTCTTTTGTTTATCTATCTATACTACTATAATAAAGCAAGAACTTTCAGGCTTTGAGGCGGGTAAACTCGGGAACCACAGCGCCAATCTACACACCCGATACACCGTTGAAATCGTCAGGGTGTGTAGATGGTTATGGGCTATATACATTTTAAAAATAAATGTTATTTAAAAAGTTCTCTTAAAAAAAAAAGTAGTCCCTCCAAAGTAGTGCCGGCCGCGACGTGCGTCCTAACATCAGGAGGAGCGGCGTACAGCGGGGGGAGGAGCAGTGACGATCAGCGCGGGGAGCAGCGGACATGAGCGGCGATCGGAGGGCAGGCAGTGAGGAGCGGAAGCGGGGAGGAGCGCTGAGCGGCGGATGAGGTAGGGTGAAAGCGGAGGCAGAGAGGAGCGGTGAGCGAGCCACAGGAAAAAGAAACGTGTGCAGGTAAGTGGAGCGGGTAGCAAACAGCCCATTACAGGAGGAAAAAGTGGCGGCGGGGACGTGGGCAGTGAGGAGGGTGCAGGTTAAGAAACGTGTGCAGGGCGCCAGCGGCCGCGGAAAAAGAAACGTGGAGCGGGTAGCAAACAGCCCATTACAGGAGGAAAAAGTCACAGAAACGTCTGCAGGTGACAAAAAGTGACATGGGCAGTGAGGAGCGTGCAGGTTAACAAACGTGTGCAGGTTACAAAAGCCTCAAAAAGTAAACATACAGCCATATTACTGCACTACGTCAGGGCGGGCGGGGGCCTTAAGCCATGATTGCTCCCGGACAAGGTCGGGACGGGCTGCTAGTACTAATATAATAAAGAGAGAGCCCAAACCTTTGAGGCGGGTAATCTCAGGAACCACAGCACCTATCACAACACCCAATACAGTGTTGGAAAGGGCAGTTGCAGCAGAAGGACATAGGCTATGCAGACGCCCACCATATACATTTAAAAGGTAAAAGAACCGTGCCATAAAAGCAGTCCCTTGTGGGCGTGTCTGCGTTGTGCTGTGGGCGTGTGCTGGTGGCGTGACCAACGCTGGGGGCGTGTGGTACGTTCCGCCCTTCATGCCATGTCTCATATTGTGTGCTGTAGGCGTGTGCTGGGGGCGTGGGCATGTGCGGGGCGCGGGATTACGGAAAAAAAAGCAAGCGTTGTGCCCAATATTTCATTTTTTTTTCTTCCCAGGTTCTGTACATTCCAGCTCCGGGTGTCCACCCTGCTCCCTTTAAATACCCCTGCACCCATAATCATAACCCACCCTTACTCCTTAAAATACCCCAACACCCTTAAACACGAACCCAAGAAATATACCCTGTACCCCAAAACCCAAACCTAGCCCTGAACCCTAAAAATACCCCTGTACCCCAAAACCCAAACCTGCCCCTGAACCCTAAAATACCCCTACCCCAAAACCCAAACCTAGCCCTGAAACCTTAAAATACCCCTGTACCCCAAAACCTAGCCCTGAACCCTAAAAATACCCCTGTACCCCAAAACCCAAACCTAACCCTGAACCATAAAAATAACCCTGTACCCCAAAACCCAAACCTACCCCTGAACCCTAAAATACCCCTGTACCCCAAAACCCAAACCTAGCCCTGAACCCTAAAAATACCCCTGTACCCCAAAACCCAAACCTAGACATGAACCCTTAAAATACCCCTGTACCCCAAAACCCAAACCTAGCCCTGAACCCTAAAAATACCCCTATACCCCAAAACCCAAACCTAGCCTTGAACCCTAAAAATACCCCTGTACCCCAAAACCCATACCTATCCCTAAACCCTAAAACTACCCCTGTACCCCATAACCTAAAACTATATCTGAACCCTTAAAATACCCAAACACCCCAAAACATATACCTCAGTACCCCAAAACAAATAACCCTATACCCATACTTACCTTATGCAAACATTTAAAAAAAACATGCTTTTACCATTCATGCATTTACAACGTATTTCGTGGTAAATGTATGCGTGGTAAAAGCATATAAAATGTAATGCCATGCGTTATAATGGCATTGCAGAGTCATGGTACTTTCATAATGAAAGTATGCGGAGTGTTGGTATGCAGAAAGAAAGTTGCGGAATAATGGGTGTTTACCCTCCCCGGTTAAGTACATTGGTGGCACGGCAGCCCACATCTCCAGCAACATACTCATAATTTTTCACCACCCATTTGAAAAATGCACAAGTCTCTCTCATTGATGGCCAGCACCGACATACACTTTTAGACACACCTCCCGGCACAAGTTCTGGAATTGCGAACTTTAGAGCTGGAGAGCTACGTTCGAATCTCTGCATCAGCTCAACATCCTGTGATTCCAGGCAAATCGCTTTGTCTCCCCGTGCCTACCACAAATGAATGTGTTCTTCTGTAATGTAAATTGTGCTCATGCCATGTTGTCGAGTTCGCGCTATATAATATTGCAAGGAAAAATAAAGTAGGGAAACTCGAGTTCACACACTACTGAACGCGCACTCTTAAGTGCATCAGCAGTGTACTGTGAATCGGAGCGTTTCACAGGCCTGTCACAGATAAGAAATGCTATCAAAACGAAATCCTACAAAACAATATACTACTGGCCGGCAGCAATTCATACCCGGACGACGTCGGGACGGGCTGCTAGTATAGTATATTAAACATTTAAGTCATGACATAGAGAAGAACACAACATCAAAAAATAACAGCACAATTGACGTTCGATAAGTAAATAACCAATAAAATGACAAAACATGACAAAAACGGACAATGAAACGATTGACCAATCCTAAATTTGACAATGAAACAATGGCGGCAAAGATTGTTTACATTTTCACACTCTTGCAGCCTGCCATACACAGCTAGCCAACCAAACCACTCTAGTTGTTAAAGTGGTCTGTTGAACGCAGTAATTCATAACGCATGCCCAAACAACATTTTGTTCTAAACTTCCAGAGGGCTGGCAGTGAAATTCCTACCTTTCAGCAGGCCCATTGCTCAACTTAAGATAGCGTTGTGGACTAAGCATGTACTAAACACATATATGCCTAACCTAGATGTCGGTGCTGTGTGAGTTGTCCCTAGTCTTTGAAAAAGAGAAGCTTGCCCTGCTGCTGCCCTGGTGTGTGCTTGTGTGTGTATCAGAAGTACCCTTGCATTGTTGCTGCAATGTTACGCCTCTTCTGGGAGTGGCGAAGCTTCTCTGTTTCTGACCATACTAGACCTATTCTGTGAGCGAGGGAGGCTAATAGTGTCAGCGCTGTACCTGTTCTGTGAGGAAGGGAAGCTTGCCATGCTGCTCCTTTATACTCTTACCCTAGGAAGCAGGGCATCACTGTTGGCCACGTTAAGGTCAGCGAGTACAATTCAAAGCCATTACCCTTGCTCACAGGGCCCTTCATGGCCATGGACCCATTTATCTCAGGAAGCGTTTCACTCTGTATGTGCCAAATCGTCCTCTGCGGTCTGCTTCTCTTCGCCGGCTGGTTATCCCGCGCTTCCGCAGAGCCCGTATGGGAGGCCAGTCGCTTTCTGTTAAACCAGAAGCGGCCTGGAATTCGCTCCGAGCGGACCTTCAGCTTATTCAAGATTTTCAACTTTTTAAAAAACATTTAAAGACACATCTGTTTAGTCAGCTCATCCGATTAGCTCCCACCCTTACCCCAGTTCACTCTCGCGCCAGGACACTCCAGAGTATTAGTGCACGCTACAAATTCTTTATAACATATAACATATACTTTGATATAATTTCATTGCCTTTGGCGCACTGTCTCAACACAGGCTAGTAGCAATGGTCCTCATTTACTTTGATGTCATCTCTAACCCTGGCCACCCGTCTCACTCCAGTCTATTTTAAGTGGCCCCATACCTTCCAAGTGAGTCTCACAACTTGGATCTCAGTCTCACTGCTGGATCATCTAGGTGGCCTCATATGCTTGAATGTAGGTTGACACATTAATTCTATTAAAATGGCACCCTTTGGCTATAAGCTCTGATTTCTCTTTGGTTGTCTGTTTTGGGTATGCCCCTGATGATGACTCGGTGGATCTCCAGGGGAAGACCCTTTCTCCTCTTGGCACAAGCTCGTCTCTTGGCGCCAGAGCGGCTCAACGCCATCGGTCACGTTCCCTGGCACTGGTTCAGACCATTTCCTGCCATTCTTTCAGGTTTTGGCGAAGGCTATCTTCTCAGCCGCTTCCCAGAAACTTCCAGAATAGCGATTATACATCGAAAGTCCCACTTAGTGTCCACATTTATATCTTACTGGGTAAACAGGACATTGTCTTTCCTGCTACGATGATTGGAGTATGCAGCTATTTTTTTTGTAATCACACAGAGCGGAAATCTTGTGGGGCTGTAGGAGCAGAGATGCACGGTGCAGACTCAAAATTAAAAAGGTTCCATAAACACTTGTTCCACACTGTCCACGCTTATTGTGGATGGAACTTCTCTTGGCCCTGGTGTTAGGGATGGCGTTGGGAGGGGGGAGGTCTGATGCCTGCCCTCTCTGCAAGTTGGGAACCTCTCGACTCTGTTGACCCAAGCGATGGTCGGTGCTCTCCTAGACAGCGAGAAGGGATATGGATGCCATTTTAAAGTGGGTAACCAAAGTTACAGACAGCACCTACCTGTATACAGGACCGGACTGGCCATAACAGGCATCGGGCATTTCCTCGGGAGGCTGGAAGGGTGGGGGCCGGATTTGTAGTAGTTTGGGCCAGTTGTGTCACATAGGTTCAGTTTTGCAGCAGTGCTGCAGTATCGGCTCCCAGTAACAAAATCAGTAATAAAACATTCCCAGCCTCAAGGGCCAGGCAGTACTTTACCAGGAGCTGAGCCGAAAAAATTGCCAGGGCTGCTTTGGGTTCCCAGTCTGGCCCTGACTGTAGATTTGTCTCTTCAATCCCCGGCGCAAGACAAGTGTATCCAATCACCACTGGGCGATCTCCTTCTTCGGACTAGTCTGTAGGGTAATATGTGTGCTCAGTCAGGAGTCACAGACCATCGGCTCTTCAGAGACCTAGGTCTTGCCAAACAGAATTGATGCTGGAGCTCCAATTAACACAGAACGTGGTGGCTCAGATACTGAGACGTGTTCTGCCACCATAAGTACATCGCGCCACTTGGGAGTTATATCCACTGCTTCCACTTCACTTTCACATCTAATAGGGTGTGGTTCAACAAGCTAATAATTTCCTTAAATACCCAACTCTGACACTGTGGTGGTCCAATGCAACCCTTTTTCAATGGCACTACATTGGTTCTGACTTCTGATCGATTAATTTACGGCTATGTCAAACACGTAATACCGTAACAGTGCTCTTCCGACAACAGTGGAGTCTCAACCCATAGATTTCGCATTTCTGACACAAAAGTATGTCTGCAGTCTGAGTACATATGGTAGCAGGTGTTCCTGGATTGAACTGTTCCACTCAAACTGTACACTTTAAGCGTAGCAGTCAAAGATACATATTGTGGTTGTTGAGTACATTGGAGGATGACAGTGTCTAGGTATCTAGATAAAACCACTTTCTTGTATTCCCCAGGCAAGATTCAGATATTGTGTCTATTTATACAGCAGGAAATCAACTGTGATCCTATGCCAATATCTAGGAATAATATCCTATTTATGAAGGGGAAGCCCTGCATAGTATTCAAGTAGGTATGTAGAAACAACCAGAACTAGCATCAATTATCTCCATGGCATTGTGTTTTAAACCTGGCATGAAAGACCAGCTGTCAGTAGACATTATGTGATCAACAGAAAAAGGGCTTTCAGAAGTACTCCTTCAAGAGTCCTGATGTGTGTTACTTTGAGTGCAGCATTTGATTGGGCAGGGATTGTGTGCTTCCACTGGAAATGAGAGCTTGTACTGCACTTTTTACCTTATTGGAAAGCTTATGCTCAATACAGTAGAACTGAGTTGGCCATGATGGCAAGTCAACACAAGGTGATGATGGACGGAGCGGTGAAACTTTTCAAACACTCACCCTCAGTTACAGAACTGGTATGAATACATAATCGTTCTTAAGCTCAATTCGCCACCCTAGTTCAAACTTGGGTGGCAAGCCAATATTCTAAACTGTAGTCCTAGTCTGTTTAGTATGAAAAGTTACAAAAAAGGGTGTAGTCCTGATATATTTATTGTGAAAAGCATATGTTAAAGGCAACAGGCCTTTACCGGTGGATTGGTATTACTCTGTATTAAATCCCGCAGACCGGTATTATGATACATGGAATGTCACAAATTACTGTGTCAGGTAAGGATTTACGGCCACATGCATCATTGTTGGCGTTTGCGATTTCTTAATTACGAAAATTAAGGAATCGCAATTAAGAAATTGCAAAAGGCTATGCATCAAGAAATCGCAATTTATTTAGCCATTTCTTAAAATTCCTTAATTGCGATTCACAATTTGCGAATCGCAATTAAAGAATTCCTTCCCATTGATTCCTATGGGCCTACAGGAGTAATTCTCAATTTGCGATTAGCAATTTGCGAATCGCAAATTGAGAATGCAATTACAAGGGTGCAGGGGGGGGGTCCAAAGGACCCCCCCTGCACCCCTGAAATATAACTTTAAGTGCATTTTTCACACACACATGCCCCAAGGGAATGTGTGTGTGTAAAATGAAACTTTCAAAAATGCACTTTTGTGCATTTTTGAAAGTTTTCGCAAATTACCATGAAGGTCGACTTCTTGTTAATTTACCTCTCCCTATTTGCGAATTCGCTAATTTAAAATGTTCATGCATTGCATTAAAGAAATCACAAATTGTGATTTCTTAAATGCAATCGCAATTTTAGAAATCGCAACATGATTGCGATTTCTAAAATTGCGAAAAACATGATGCATCCCAATTTTGTCAATTGCATTCCCAAACGGCCGAAAATTGCGATTTGCACCGTTTGCGAATGCAATTGACAATGATGCATGTGCCCGTTAGTGTTGATCACCCAATCTAACAAATCTGGAGCTAGAAGTTTATCACTGTGAAAATCCTTGTTTTGCCCTTTTTGGGCAGGATTTATATTGTTTTGCCAACTGCAATCATGGGCATGTTTATGATTTTACAACTGTATGCTTGATGACTGCCATTGTGTGTGCACTTCGGTAGGCCTGCGTTGATCATGGTGTCAAGCCAAATTCTACAGGTCTGATTGGTATATTATCACAAGGTATGACAACGCCAGTAGACCAGACTTACTAATTGTGAAAAGCATGTGCTAAAGCAATAGGTCTCTAAGGGTAGTTTGTTTTACACTGCACTGAAGCCTGTGGGCAGGTATTTTGTCACATGGAGTGTCACCGATGACCGCAATAGGCAAGGGTTTTGGAGTGGGTGGCCTACTTGGACCAAACGTGGTGGCAGAAGATTTGCACCATGGTAATCCTTCATAGGCCTTCTTAGCAGGGACTTTATTTAGTTTTGACAACTATATGTTTTAACCTAATTATTGTTTTATTTCTTGTGTATGATGACTTGTTGAGTCCCTAAACCAATCAATGACAGTAGAGGCACTTTCATTTATAAGCCAGAACCACTGGCAATCCTTATACTTGTTTTTACATAGAATTAACAAGCTGAGTGTTCTGTTGTCTACATAGAAACCACCAGACAGGATGTCCTGCTATGCACACTAAAGACCTCTCATGGGCCACACTGCTCCATACATCACCTGTAAGACAGCCTACAAACCACAACAAATCATTAGCTGGGATGACACATACATTCCATAGAGCTAATAGCGCTACAACACAGTTCCAATGAACTGGGCTATACAAATACTGACAACAAAACACGGCGGCCCGCAGGTGTAATTCCCCATTAGTCTCCATAGAAACTGTCATAGGTACTATGGGAGATTGAGAAGGTGGGAACGCAAAGAAAGAGTTACTGACACCAAGTAGCCATATTGAAAGAAGCACAAATATACAACATGTCGCAATGCTTAACACTCCTAATCCTCAACCAGTTCACCAGGTCTTTATTGATGGTGTCACATACCTAGAAACCGGTCCTGGGAAGCTTGATTCCGGTCCAGGGAAGACATGGCTTGGCAGTTCGGGCTGGACTGTTCCCATGAGGCACAGGGTCAGACTGATTTGCATATGGCCATGTCTGAACTGGGGTGGCGGAGTGAGCTAAAGAACGGTGATGGATTAACCCCAGATCAGTTGACTGGGGGTGAGTGTTTGTATTGTCAACGCTCCGTCCATCCTCACCTTTGGTTTTTCGGTGTCACATACCTGCCAACTTACAAATTAAAGCCACCATGTGAGAATAGGGCGGGGCATTGGAGGGGCTTCGTGCAGAGAGCTACCTAAGAGGCACTCTGCCCCTCCCCCAAGTCCCCAACACCCCACTCAAAAAATTAATACAAAGGGTCATTGAGGCTTTCGCCGATGTACCGGGATATTTTCACACCTCTTAATGGACATTGGCTGGATACTGCCCCCAAAAATGAGCTGAAAACCCACTATTTACACTGGTTATCAGCTTGTTTTCCCTACCACCATGTGATTTCCGCTCCTCACCGTGTGAAGGGAGCTGAAATCGTGTGACCCACGGCGGCACCATGGGAGTTGGCAGGTCTGGTGTCACAGCAGATGCAAGTGGTCACGTTTCACCAATACCCTTCTGCATTACATCGTACACATTTCACTCTCTATAGTCACACACTGACATATTCATATGCAGTAGATTACAGGCCTCAACAGGTTATTTTCCCCACTGTTAACCCCTTGCGCCGACGGAGCCCCGCCCACTCTTCAGAACGCCCGCACCGCGGCTGAAAAAACGCCGTGGTTAAGGCGTTAACTATGATACTTTACGTATGTAATCTTCCATTTTAACTTAACTGTAACGCGTACCAAAACTTAATTTTTTGCCATTCACAATTTACATGGTTTAGACATTCTAAACTATTTCTATTACCTTTTAAGATCACACAAAATCCCGCCCCATTGTGCATTTACTTGTGAGCTGGTCAAATGGCTCAAAGAATCAAATGTTCGCTTGCTGACGTCTTTTGTGACCGACAAGGCAAAGCCAGCTCAACCTTATATTCTTCCAACGTCAGTAAATTGAGTTCCATTAGATCACTCATTGTCAGCCATTTAAAAAGGCAATATTGCAACTAAGCACTGTATCTAATCATGTCATTATTACAAAATTCTCTTTCAGCTCTCCTAAGAGCACATTCAACCCTGCCCCAACCTCTACTCTGTTACCAAGGGCTAGATGTAGGTAGGCTTTTACCGGTCGGTAACGGCCGAATACCGACCGGTAGTAGCCTTTTCCTATGTAGGAGGCTTTTTTACCGATTCGGTAAATAACGAATCGGTATTTACCGATTCGGTATTTACGGAATCATCATTTACCGATTCGGTATTTACCGAATCGGTAAATGAAATGTAGGAAGCACTTCAAACAGTGCTTCTGGGCTGAAAGGATTCGTTATTTACCACCAACTATTAGTTGGTGGTAAATAATGAATTCCTATGTAAATGCAAATATGTGCATTTACACCTGTGCCATGTGACAAACATACATGCCCTTGGGGCATGTATGTATGCCACATGTGCACACCAGAACTATTCAGGGGTGCAACAGGGTGTCAAAGTGACGCCCTGCCACCCTTGACTATTTCCCTATTTTACCGAATCGGTATTTACCGATTCGGTAATTGACATTCATTCCTATGGGCCTCCAGGCCCATAGGAATGAATGGCAATTACCGAATCGGTAAATACTGATTAGGTAATTACCGAATCTTAACGATTCGGTAATTTTTACCGAATAATTACCTACATAGGATTTACCGATTCTAAAATACCGAATCGGTAAAATTCGGTATTTTAGAATCGGTAAAACCTATTTACCTACATCTAGCCCTAATAAGTTGCTTAAACGCTCTGGTCTACTTTACACGCCTTGGTGTATTGTCCTGCACTTTGACAACCTACTTAAATGCTAGTTGTTAAATATCTCGAGAACCAGAAAAGCTGAAGCATTGCCCTGTGAGGGCTATTGATTCAGACTCCACCGCCTACTGACACACCCACTGAAATTACACCTTCCTTTCAGTTCTGATGAATGAATGAGCCACTTCTATGCTCAATAAAAGAAAGGGACCTTCCCCTGAGGCCAAAAGTGGAATGGAAAAATAGAGCCATAATTTTTCCTTTAAGACATCTCTTCAATTAAAGTATCCTCTTTCAGCTCAACAAGCCATTTTGTGAGCTTTCTTTGAATCCAAAATTAGGCGGATGCCATGCCATGTGTAATGCAGTAAGCCACTGGTGACATCCTCTTACATTCACCAGAATATTAACTTTGATAACTTATTGACACACTCACCTTTCAGTTTCAAGACTTGTTTTCTGTTCCAAGTCCCTTTCAGAAATCTCTAGTCTTGTTAGAAACAAAGTGGACTTCATTATCACTAACATTGGGGGGATCCTCCCCTTCAGACATTATAGTCCATAACTTCGTAAACTGCCTTAGTCAACACTGCGTTTAGGATCTTTGAGGCCAGCTACTACTCACTAAAAAAAACAAGCATTTGCAAGGCAATAGGTCTTGCACTTATGAGAGTTTGTACTATTGGCATTGTAAATGACAATGCCTTTTATTTATGTGTTGTTTTTAAAACAGATAAATAAAAGACATTCAGCCACATGCATCAAGTGATTTAGGAATCACAAATGGTGCGAATCGCAAAAATCGGCCGTTTGCGATTCCTAAATCACTATTTGGGATGCATCAATCAAAAATACAAGAAATCGCTATTTTTTGCGATTTCTAAAAATGCGATTGCATTTAAGGAATCGCAATTTGCGATTCCTCAAATGCAATGCATGACACCTAAAACAAATTGCGAATTAGCAATTAGGAGGAAAAAATTACCATGAGGTTGGACCTCATGGTAATTTGCGAAAAATCAGAAGAATGCAATTTTGTGCATTTTTCAAACTGTCATGTTGCGCACACACATGCAACATATGTGCATAGACTGATTTCAGGGGGTGCAACAGGGTGTCCTTTGGACACCCCTGCACCCTTGAAATCGCAATCTCAATTTGCGATTAGCTAATTGCGAATTGCAAATTGAGATTGTCTTCCCATTCATTCCTATGGGCCTTTTGGCCCATAGTAATCAATGGGAAGGGATTCCTTAATTGCGATTCGCAAATTGTGAATCGCAATTAAGGAAAAATAAGGAATCGCTAAAAAATTGCGATTTTTTATGCATTGCCGTTTGCGATTCCTTAATTGCGATTCCTTCATTTTCGCAATTAAGGAATTGCAAACGGCAACAATGATGCATGTACCTATATGTCCTTTACAATGCCAACAGCTTAAACTCTCGCAATTGTGAGGCCTATTGCATTTAAAATGCGTAATATAAAATTGTTTTAAAACGTTAGGACAGAGCGTGTACTGGCTACAACAGCAGGCAGGACAAAGCTATTTGAGAAAATAGTGCTCAGAGGCTCTAATTTAAGCCTACTGAGCAGTAACACATGTAACATGTCACAACAAAAGAAATGGCGGATTTGCATAAGACAATCAGCACATCGTAAAGTATCCCCTTATTTTTAACAAACTGATCCGTATCAATTGAAATACTCTGTTGGAGTGCAGATCTGATATCGTGCTCATCCACCTTTAGCACTAATCTATGACCATCTACCCACTCAAAGTAAAGCAGAGTATCATATGCATTCAACAAAAAATACCAGTGCACATCCTATTCCTAATTGAGGCACACAAATTTCATCAATATTCATCAAAAAGTTTGGTCTTGGTCCTCTGGGAAGAGAAACGCGGAAGGAAGCCACCGTTCCCGAAAACTCTACACGCGTAATGGCGATGGAACTTATCAAGGCTCCAAGACCAAACTTTTTGAATTTTGAATAGCCATATGGGGATCGAATACAAAACTACTCACAGCAACTTTACGTGTTGAAAATTAAAGGCCGGGAGGAATAACATTGCCAAGTTTCTAGTGACAATTAACGCAGACAACACAGATCGCTCAACTGAACAAGTGTTTGCCTTGAAAAAGCCCGGGAAGGGCGAAACGCGCGTCGGCTGGCTGTGACAAGAGAATAAAAGAACATTGAATATTGATGAAATTTGTGGGCCTCAATTATGGACTAACGTACATTGGACATATCGGATGTGTGTGGCTAGATGCCCATTGGATAATAGTTATTAAGAATAGGATGTGCACTGGTATTTTTTGTTGAACACATGTAACATGTAATGTCTGTTTAGATGAACCAAACTGACAGCAGAATTGAGCACCTCCTTGAACAAAATCTCATTCCACATTAACCTAGTGGACTTCCTCGAAGTTTATATCTTTATGCACGTTTCCTTCTCCGGGTCATTTACCTATCTTAGCAAATATGCCTTATAATTAGGGCTCCCGGTTTTATGGTATTTATTTTTTCAACATTTCCGTCTGTATTCATCCATATTTATTTTTTGCCCTTCTTGTCGATATTTATCCACATGCATTTTGTGTTTCTCGGAAAAGATGAATTTGCAATAAGGTATATTTCCACATTTATTTAACTAATAAATATGCGCTCATACTTACCAGTTGTGTTTTAGCAAATTAAGCAGTCAAATATAAGATAGCAATACACCCACAGGTAAATATTGAAATTATACTACAAGTGGATGTTCACAATGTTGTTATTTAATGAAACCTCTTCCTGTTTTTTAATTTCCAATGCGGTCTATCTGATCAGCTGGAATTAATGAAAGAAGCCCACTTTTCTGTATTTTTCCATAAAAACAAAAAAACAAATGCAGACAGGAAGCACATTGTTTTCTGTCTATATGTATCAGTAAAAAAGAAAAACTAGGAGCACTACCTATAATTTGGGCTCTTGGTTTTTAAGGTATTTATGCTTTTTAACATATCCGTCCGTATGTATCCATAATTATTTTTTGCCATCTTATTGGTATTTATCCATGTTTAGTTTGTTTTTCGAGAATAAATCGAGTTGTAAAATGTAAAATTCCACATTTATTTAATGAACATGCACTCATAATTTGATGCCTATCGCGTTTGAGCAAGTTAAGCAGCTAAATATAACAAGCACCCACAGGTAAATATTACCATTATACTTCATATGTATGTTAAAATGCGCTTGTGTTTAAGGATATTTCATCCTGTTTTTTTACTCCCCCTGCTGTCAATCTGCTCACTTAATGGCCTGGAATTAACAAAAGACAGCATGGTGAGTCACTCACAAGAAGCACAATTTTTAGTATTTTTCCACTTTTCAAAATAAATACAGACAGGAAGCACATTGTTTTCTATCTGTATTTATCTGTAAAAATCAATAAAAACGGAAAACTGGGAGCCTTACTTATAATGCCTTACATCACCAGTGCTCACTGCGTACCATTCATCCTCCGCTATAACTTTCTCCGCACCACTGACAATGTCTGCGATAACCTCTATTTCTACTTCCTCTTCTCCATTTCTGTCTTGGTGATTGTCACCTAGATAAGAGACCGGTAATGACCTCCTTCGCGACTGGTATATATTTGACAGCGTAAACATATTCCCACAATCACACTGGCATTCTTGCAATCCTTGGAGCGGCTTTCATCGTAGCCTGCGGGGTGGACACATTTACATGGTTAGAAGCTTGGATCGCAATCTCTTTTCTAAAAGCTTACTACCTAAAATTCCTCACAACCTATACACTGAGCACTATTCTCTATATAAATTACAAATTACTGTTTCCCCATCCATGTTATTACTCAGAAATTGAATGACACTGCACTGTTTATATTTTTCCATTGTGATCCCACAGCCTCAATCTATCTAGAAAGCGAATCAATTGTTGTTTGGATTTTGAATCTAGTATCAAAGCCACTTATGTGGAGAGCCTCACAATTTGCTTTCTCCAAGTTATGAAAAGAATACCATAATCTCTATTCCTCACAACCTAGGCACTGTTCTTTATAACAAGACTCAGTGAGTACAATTTATGTGGGAAAATCTTAATGTCTACTTGGTTGAAGATGGACCTTCTGTGAATTACTTAATTAAGTCCCCCCTCTCGGCTCTGGTTCCTTCCTGGTCTACTCATAAACCAAGAATGATTGATACTGAGTCTCACTGATTGAACCCTAAACTCACTCTTACTCTATTCCACAGGAAAACTACTTTCATGTTTCTTCCATAGCACTCAATTTCAGTTTCCATTACGCCAGACTGTATTATTGCCATATATGAAATACTGAGCACTCGGCTCTCCAAGAAGACATCCTCTGTGTCTCTCAAAGACTGCGGTATGCAACCTTAGGTGTTATACAGGATATGTACGTTTGGACCTTGCATGTAGTGCTTGCAAAAGTATCTATGGTCAATTCTCCTTGAATTAGTATTTTCCTTTAATGGTCAATCCATCTATTTTTATATAAACTCATCGGGCCCGATTTACAGAACTAACTTAAGACAAAATCCTAAACTTACTACTTTTGGTATTCACAGAAGGCATTTAGTAGTAGGAAAGTTAGTATTTTGTCTTAAGTTTGACTTAAGACAGACTTAAGACAGACTTAAGACAAAATCCTAACTTTACTACTACTAAATGACTTCTGTGAATACCAAAAGTAGTAAGTTTAGGATTTTGTCTTAAGTTAGTTCTGTGAATCGGGCCCATCAAATCTATATACAAACTGACCTGTCCAATGGCTTCCAATATCACTAATTGTAAGATTGCAAGATCTGGGCCGTAACATAATACGGTTTTCTGCACTATGCCAGCGCACAAGTGGGTGTCTGTGATTTTTTAGTATCGTCAATAAATACATTAACTCAAAAAAGCTCCAGGTTAGTAGATCAGCAGAGTATGAAAACATTTAACAGTAACTGCCTCTTTGTGATTCCGAGCTCTGATGTCAGCAAGACATGCACTAATGTGGAGATTCTTTTAATTAATAGATGCTCTAAAAGTGCAAACAGGCATTGGCAATTCCAAAAGGTCTGGCTTTAAAAAAACATTGAATAGTAATGAGAAGTATTACAAGTAGAAAGCATGGGAATGGATATGTATATGTGTGGAAGCAAAGAACTGTAGAATAATACAGATGAAGGCTAAAAGGTCAGGTGACAGTTGCACGGTCAAGTCAGACCTAAAAATCCATGTAGGTTAATAACTGCCCTCCTCCCGTCAGTGCTGCCGACAGAGACAAACAGAATCAATTATCGAATTATCTAAGACACGTTAATAGCATTACACCTTCATGTGTGTGGTAATGAATGTTCAACCTCAGACAGCTGGATAAATAAACAAAATGACCACAGATTGGTGAAGGGAAAGACATATTTGTATAAGCACACGTCTTCAGCCTAATCAAAAACATGTCCTCCTGGCACCCAACATGTGAGTGGAGGCAAAGTCCCTTTCCTAGTGATTCTCACATAATTGTCTGGCGTCAGCTGCTCTGTCAAACTAGACCATAAACAGAAACACACAGACCGCTGGTGCAGTGCAGACAACAGGATCATGATATGGTCTTCCTGATTGCAGAATTTAGTACTTTTAGCACAGACTGTCCCTGCTGGATTGAATCTGGATCATGGACTGCCTTTTTAAAATATATAGACATCCAGTTTGCAGTCATGTTGCCAGAGAGAGCGGAGCATGGTAAAGGACTACCATCACCGCCAGACAGGATAGTACCTCTCTCTCCCCTACAGCGGAAGCCCCCGGTGTGTTGGGGAACATAGAGGTTCCTCGGTTATACATAGGGTTTTATGTGTGGTGGGACCTGCCTATGCGCAGCCCCTGCTGTAACTAAATAAAGAAATTGAAACGCATCCCTACCTGGGACTATATTGTAGCTCTTCAATTTATAAGGGAAAGAAATCTGATCTATTGCTCGACTATGGGGAACATCCTTTACGATGCGGATGTTACCCCGCGCTACCATTACGACTCGTCTCTTACAACGCAAGTTGTAACCACGACTTGCGCTGAAGGGCGCTCAAGGACAAGGAATAGTTAATTTACTATTCCAACACCTTCCCTACTATCCACGGGGACTGGTGTTGGAATAGTAAATTAAACTATTCCTAAGTCCGCACCCTACAGCGCAAGTCGTGGTAACGACTTGCGTTGTAAAACACGCGTTGTAACGGTACGCGTGGTAATAGCCCGCGTCGTACCGTCATACATCCCTCGACTACATGTGCAATACATTTTAAGGCAATCCAAGTTGGTGATGCTTTTCCTGTTACATTTCACATGTTCATCTTACATGAGCAGTATTTCCTATTCCCAGATGTTTTACTGTAGAGTTGTTTTCATGCAACGTATGAGTCTTGTGTAGAACATACTGCAAACTAAGATGCCTTATGCATATGGGTGAGTTCAAGAGATGGATGGGTGCTCAAGAAGGCACACAAGTGAGAGCTTTTGAGTGGAGTCTACAAGCAGTGTGAATTTCTCACAGGGCCACTCACAGTGTAGTAAACATGTTGTGTAGTGTAGTCACCTATGTGCCAATTAGGATTTTTGGGAAAGTGTGAAAAGGAGGCTGCCAAAATATTGACAGCGTCACGGGAAAAAAATAGCATTTGGTATGTGTGAGTACAAAGGGTGATGGTGAATAGAGTAGATGAAAGGAAATAGGTGCAGAAGGAGGGAGTGAATAGACAGTGATGAAGAGAAGGGAGACCTGCTGTTGGGAGCACTTCAAAAAGTGTGTGTAGATAAATTGCATAATTGACTAATGAGTGTTGTTACTCATTTATCTGATAGTGAAAACAATCACTGCTAACAATTGTTGGTAATGCAAATAGGTCTTGACTATTTTAGGTGTATGTATTCATTGTATGTTGTGTTTGGGTGCAGGAACAGAAAACACATACTGTGGTAACCAAATAGTTGTCAGGTGGGACCCTGTGTCAAGCAGGAGATTCTAGTGTACATGTTTTGGGCAACACCCATGATTACATAGACCCCATATCTTGAAGAGGATTGGTAGTTACAATTCTTTGGCCACTACTCTTTTAGAGACCTCTCACCTTTTTCATTCCACTTAAAGCCATAGTTTATACATCATATGCTTTGACCTGCTGCTCACTACCTTCTGTGTACAACTCTCACATAAAGCTGCCATGTTGCCTCTCTTATTTATAAGAAGGTAGCCGGTATTTGATACTGGAGACACTGTGCAATATCAACTTTAGACTGTTTGAGAGAGCTCTGCTTTTTAACTGTTCCTCCTTTTGGAGTAAAGAGACGTAAATACCATACAAACCTCACAAGTCTCTTTTTGAGCCGTTCTGATCTCACGCAGGAGACGGAAGCACCCTATCTTTCCAAGCTGCCCCTGGTTTGCCATAACCACTAAATCTGCTAGTTTTACACAACATATCAGCAGGGGGTATTCCATACAAACAAGGGACATATATGTCTTTGCTTTGTGACAACAGTAGTTACTAGGGGGGTCGGCAAGCAAACACATTTATCAATGGGTCTATTGTTCCTCAATCTGCACTGTCGTACGGTTCCTACTATTTCCGTACGACTGTGTATTTGGGCAACAAGAGGATCAAACTATTTGGGACCGATGCCGCGCATACCATCAGCACATGTTGACCTAATTCCTGGCTAGCTCACTGTGTGCCATCTGGACCTCTATCCCTTACAAAGTACCGGATGGTGTCTACAACCTCAGAATATGACGACCCTCATTCCCCAAGGAAATTGTGCAGATCTACCGTTTCGCTGTTAACTCAGGCATGTCACAAAAGAGACACAAGAAGCACACAAATTGGCACTTCAATCACTTATTGAAGCAATTGGATTCTTGCGTAAAACATGTGCGCTGCAATTACTAATAGAATAGATCAAGATACCCCATCCGGGGTGATTCAAGCGCTCTACAAATTACATAAATAATAAATAAATAAATAAATGTTACCCGCATTACAAAAATGGTGAAAAGAATGAACAGTTTAACTATTGTGCAATTGCGTTCATTATATGCGTAAATATAATTTTAATCCTACTCACTGCTACCTATTCTCTAAAGCATAAGGTGTGCGAATCTTCCAGAATACCTTAGAGTGGGCCAACTCCCCATTTACCTGTGGGTGTGGGTCACCTGGGAGCCAGTCTTGGTATAGAACAGGCCACCGCCCTTCTCAGTATGGTAACCGGATTCAGCCGGGCTAGAATTCCGGCATGGGGTGACCCCGAGAATCCCATTGAAATGCTCTTCTGTCTAAACAATGGCTTGGTACGGTTGATATAATAAAGTTGACTCATTCTCTCTAAGCCGGAGTTCTGGCTGTCATTGTTGATTCTACCCACCCAGGGCTGTTGCCGAAAGGACAACAACAAACAACATTTTGCGCAGTGAACTTAGTCCTTGTGCAGAATGTTCCAAGGCCTGATAATGTGCTGACGAAGTGTAAGCAAACCCTTATCTGAGAACAATATTCCATGTGGCCGTGCAAGCAAATGTGTGTTAAAAGTAATTGTTTAAAAAGATGTCAACTTTGAACGTGAACGTGTAAAATGAAGGCATTTGTGCCCGCGGCCTATGTAACTTCACAACAGCACAAAACATTCCTTTAGCAGTGAATCATGTCAAGTGACATTACTACAGGGCTTATTCACTGTTTGGGGAGTGGGAAAAATGCTGTAAAATGGCATTCCTCTAGTCAAATCAAACCAGCAGGGTTTTTGCGCTATTTAGAGTTGGGGAAACTGCTTGGTAACTGGCAGCGGAGCCCTCCACAGGTGGTAACTCATGACCCAGTTGTCTGTCTGCCATTGAACCACCAGATCACTGTGATGGTCGCCCTGCCCTATTTAGAGCGGGACAACCGCCACTTATTTTGACTGTCTGTGTCTCCCATGCATGGTGGACACAGTCAGGGAAAAAGATAAATGGCCCCATGCACAGGGAAAGAGCTACCTGCGCACAGGGCACAGTAATTTAGATTTTGTAGAAACAAACACCCGATTTGAGAGTTTACTTCCTGGAAAAAAAATCAGATTAGGCACTTTAAACATGGCAGGCACTTGGCAAACTTTACTGCTGTGGAAGGAGCCACTGTGTCGGCGACTCCCTTCAGACCAGTAAGATTTGCGCCAGGCAGCTGTAGAATAGTGGATCATGACCTCAGGCCGGATAAATGGCCACCGGCTAAGGAAAAAATAAGGTCCCTAGTCACTAGATGTATCCCCTTGTTTTAAAATGAATGTTGCTGCACTTCTATTAAAGTATGCAATGTAGCAAGCACTTTAATACATTTTTTCAAGTTCCTTTTCACCATAGACTCCATACTGCCCGCTAACTCATAGATACGGTTAGTTTTGAGGTCATGCACACCTTTTCTTCTACGGCATAAGGGAAGCGGTAAGCAGTAGGGTTCTAACAGCTGTTCCCTTACAGCCAGTGCTTTCAGACGCACCAATGATGGATGAGAAGCAGTAGACATGTTCCAAAGGATATCTTGGACCCCCAGTGCTGTTTTAGTGGCTTTGGATGGCTCATTTGGTCCATGAAGTTAATCCTATAGTCTATGTAATGAAAATTGCCTTAATGACGCTTGTTTCTTATGATTTATATCACTTAAGATGATCCTGAGTGGTTTGTTTTGTTCCTCTTCTAGATTTGTTGTCTTTGCAGCAGAGTGCCCTCAAAAGAAGAGTCCCTTCAGGAACCAGGATCTGCAATCCACGTTACCTTCTCTTCCCTTACCCTGTCTCCTCTCCTTTCTACCCCTTTCCCATATGCCCCCCCTCACTATCATATGCTCAAGAAGCAGTTTGTGATTCCAAGAACTGCTCTTTCAGTGGCACTCTCCTATTCAACCTGCCAAGCAAGCTGCTAAGAGCGCCCCTTGACACAGAACATTTTCTGTCAACAATATAGGCATGAATCCTTTATGCAGGCACATTTTATTAACCGCATCAGTGTGGCACATTTTCCCGCTGTGCGCTGAAGATTTAAAAAACCCGCGGTTCATGACGAGCTCAGCTCGTCATGAGCGTACGAGAGGTGTAACTCATGACGAGCTGAGCTCGTCATCAGCGTCGATGTGGTTAAGGTCAGATTTTCCAATGTTTGAATTGTTAATACCTTAAATACTCAAAATATTTTATTTAACTCCCAAACTATTACTTCAAAAGTTTTACTTAAAAGAAGAAAAAAATGAGATAGAAGTTTGACACACAAAAAATTTGAAAAGCGTGATTAGTATGGCAGGATTGGATGAAGAACCAAAATAACAAACGAGACAATGGGTACAGGGAGAGAAAAAGAAGGGAAGACATTGGCAAGAGGAAAAGAGGGAGTGTGGATGGGTTAATCCCAAAAGGCGGAAGTAATAACATAAAAGATAGAAAGCCGTTGGTGAAGGAAAAAGGGAACAAAAGCAAAAAATGGTAGTGTACAAAAATGAAGAAGTACAAAAGAAGTGCAGAAGTAAAAAAAAAAAAACTCAAGGTAATATTATTCTGAATTAAACATTTCGGGAAAAGTAACTAAAATAGAGACATAGAATTTAGGTGAAAAATGTAGTTCACCCCTTATTGGTTGCATTCATTTTTTGGAAGCATGTGGCATACACACTGATCGAAATAAACCCTTAATTTATGGATGTTTTCTTCACCTAAACTAATCTAAGTGGGATCTATGCAAAATTAACATGGCGGTCATAGCGCTGCTCAGTCTTCTGTCATCAAAAGAGAGCTTTCAGTAGTACTACAGAGAGGGAGTGAGGCTCCTCCCAGATGTTGCTTTGTCCGAGTACAGCTTTTGATTTGTTAAAAGCTGTGTGCTTCCACAGAAAGAGTGCTTACCCTACAAACAGCTGTGATCATTTGTTTATTCACTCTTTATCAAGTAAGCCATTGAATTTGACCTTTGGGTCACACAAATACCACTTTGAATGGTATTAAACTACTTCTTCTAGTGAATTAGATAATTATGGTATTTCAGTGGTTGTCATGTGTGAAAGCCTATGCTCAATACAGCAGGACTTTGTGGCAAGCCAGTGGCCTGACTTATTTATTGTGCAACAGATATGTTAAAGTCGATAGGCATTTAACGGTGTATAGATATTACTCTGCATTAAATTCTAAAGATAGGTATTTCACACTGTGAAATTCCTTAGTAGGCTCCCTTAGGAGACCTAGTATTTTGCTTTGTCTACTATAAATTTACGTTTCTAATTCAGTGACCGTATGCCTGATTAATTCCTTGTTGGAAAGCTTACACTCGATATAGTAGGCCTGAGTTGGCTATATTGACAGGAAAATAACAAAGGATATAACCACAATTTCACTAGCAAAAGTTATGTCCAAGGTCATAGGTCTGATCTCTTTATTATAAAACATTATGTCAAATACAGCAGAATTGGCTTATTCACTGTGAAAAAGCATTGTTAACACCAATCGGCCGTCAACAGTGGACTGTTATCACAAAATGCACCAGGCTGTGGACAGGTATTTTGTTACATGAAATCTCACGGATTACCATAGCAGACAAGGGATTGTCATTCCCTGTGACCAAACTTGAGAGTAGGACATTTGTATTGTGATAATTCATGTTAAGCCCCTTTGAGAGTGCTTGTATATTATTTTGCCAACTGTATATATTTGTAATTTTATAGCTGTATGCATTTTAAAAGCATATATGTATACTTTTGTAGGCCTGTGCTGGTTATAGTGTCAAGGCAATTTTGAAGCTAAACGCCTTACTGGTTAATTGTGAAAATGTATCTTAAATTTATGAGAAAGCCAGTAGGCTTGACTTACTCATTGTGAAAAGCATTTTATTGTGAAAGGCTTGTGTTAAAAACAAGAGACTTTTCAACAGTGGGTTGTTATTACACCGTGGTCAGAGCTTGTTGGCCGGTATTTTGTTTAATGGAATCTCCCAGCTTACCAAAGTAGGCAAGGGTTTTGGTTAGTGTTGGTGGCCTATTCTTGGGAAGAATTTTATATGGTTTCAACAACTGCAGTTTTGTACATATTTGCATTTTATCACCTTATACCTGATGACTGCAGTGTGGGGAAAGCTAATGCTAAATGCAGTCAGTCTCAGGTGGTTAAGATGACAAGCCAATTAAAAAATGCTTACTGATTCATTAGAAACGCCAGATGCCATAGTTCTGATCTATTTTTATAAAGGTTACCGCAAAAGCAATAGGCTTTAGGTATTATTTACGAAACACGTATGTTAAAGCCAATACGCCTTCAAGGGTGGATTGTGGAAAAACCCTACTATGTGTGGGGTGGTTAGAAGATCTGCATTGTAATAATTCTTGCTAGGTTCTCTTCGGAAGGTCTGACAATCTTTCTT